>NC_036641.1:138565-175507 GCF_002806865.2 Cucurbita pepo subsp. pepo
TTTTTTTTTTTTTTTTTTTTTTTTTTTTTTTTTTTTTTTTTTTTTTTTTTTTTTTTTTTTTTTTTTTTTTTGTCAGATTTTCTGTTTCTTTTTTTGCAGCGTAGATGGCAGAGGAGAGATAATTGTGGAAATGGATGAGGTTAGTGGAGAGAGATGGGAAAAGGTTTATTTTTTTATTTTTTTAAATTAATTAATTAATTAAATTTATTTTTTATTATTATAATTTTAACTATTTTTATAATTATTTTTATTCTTTATTTATTTTTGGGCTAGTACACTGTTTGTTGACGTTTAATATTGCAGTCTACTTTTGTATCGATGGCCGTCACTAAAACTTTCAAGGACNTATTATGTAAATAGATTCTCAGTTTTGTAAAAACTGTAAATAAGATATTACTCTAATTCTATATTTATTTTCCTTCTATAAATCTATATTATTGGCCAATTTTAATTTGGCTATTATCTTANGTTAATAACTTGGTATTGCTCAAGAACACCTCTCTACTTTTGTATCGATGGCCGTCACTAAAACTTTCAAGGACGCTATTTAGTTAATAACTTGGTATTGCTCCATCGTAATCATAACAAGCATATTGATGTCTAATTTCATTTTGTTCAAGAAATTGTAAATGAATGGGACATTCGTTTATTAAAATTTGGAACGGTTGATAATCCTATTAAAATTTGGAACGGTTGATAATCCTCCAGATTTGTTGACAAAGGTTGTTGCTCGTGAGAAGTTGAATCTTTATATTTTTGGTACATCCCCACTTCGATTCATGTACCTATTGACCTATGATATGTGGAGTTAGTGTCATTCTTCATTAGTCTAGAGGCCATTGAAAAAAAAAGTCCAAGGATCTTTAGGATACAAAAGGAAAAAAACTCTAACTCTTACCTCAAAAATGTCATAAAATAAGAAGTAACAATAAGAATAATAAGAATAAAGTATTGTAAAAACCCGAGTATAATAGAATGTATTTAGTAAATTTGGCAAGTTAACCTATACCTTACACTTTCAAAACATTTGAACCAACACCCCGTCAAGGATTAACGGAGAAGAGACTACACCTCCTTCAATACCGAGTCCGAGAACGAAGGAACCTTCGTGCTCCAGAGAACAACTATGAACAATCTTCATGCCATTTCCATGTATCTCTAATGTGAGTTGTGGAGGGAGATGGTGTTGAACTGATAACATGTGGGACAGAGTATAATAGAAATGAATAAGTGAAGTGTCATCAATACTCATATGCATAATGAAAGCTTTAATGAAATGTTTCTTATATGAAAATCCTACAAAAAGAAAGCAATACAAATCTTGTTTCAGCATATCATCGCAGCCCATCTCTTCTTCTCTTCATGGAATTAATCTCTTTCTTTCTCTCTCCCTCTCTTATCCTACTGGGAAAAAAAACAAGCCGCAAAACAATCTGAATCATCTACATCATCCTACACATTTGATTCCGTTGCTTCCTCGTCGCCACGAGGGAGTTCTACGACATCATTATTAGAAGAATCCAGATTAGTCGAATTCACATCCGAGTTTCCAGCTTCGATCACAGGTTGCTGACTTTCGACATCTTTACCTTCCTTGACAATATCGGTACCACATTCAGCATTTTCGGTAGGTGCAGCTCCATCAACCAAATCATTGCTGATCTTATTTTCCACCGTAACGGGCACGTCTGGAGTGCCATTAGCAGGAGGGACCACGAGTTCTTGTGAAGGAACGTCGATGGTTTGACTCTTATCAGAATCATCGAAAGCCTTGTCAGACGATGATGCATCATTCTCTGCCACTGCAGAAGGTAGTTTGTCATCAGGTAAACCAATATCCGAGCTCGCTGCAACACTTTCTTTCTCTGCGTCGATATCCATGGCATTAGAACCTTCATGTTCATGTCCCAAGGAAGAGTTTTGTTGTTCACCCGCTAATTCATTGGGAGGCATAGAATTTTCACCATCAACTGCTAACGCAAACACAGCTTCAGAACTATCAGCATTTTCTCCTACAGTTCGATTAGCCTCAGCCTCGGCCAACTGAAGAGCACGGT
The DNA here is from genome assembly GCF_002806865.2 of Cucurbita pepo subsp. pepo. Taxonomy (NCBI): domain Eukaryota; kingdom Viridiplantae; phylum Streptophyta; class Magnoliopsida; order Cucurbitales; family Cucurbitaceae; genus Cucurbita; species Cucurbita pepo. The sequence goes on from NC_036641.1 coordinate 140,623, forward strand.
TCTCCGCTGCAATTTCTTCTTCCTTTAGTGCTTGTGCCTTGCGCTCGTCCATGATTTTCGTCATCTTTTCCAAGTCCGCAAAAAGGTTCCCATAACGTAGCTGCAGAGTTCTCTCCAGCTCTTTTTGTTTCTGAACCTCCTCCCAGATACCACTAATCCTGTGTGAAGCAGCTGACATCTCTTGCTTTTTAAGAGCTTCAAAGCACTCCAGCTCTGTTGCTGCAGTGTCTATCTGCTTGAAAGTCGCCTCAATTTGCGGCCAAATGCTTTGTTTTGACCGTGTCTGAAATGTCAACAAATAACAAATTAGGCTTCCAAATTTCACAAGGTGTTGTAATCAGTTTTGTAGTTCTTTAAGAACATTACAGAGCAAACACTATCTCCCAGCACACATCCTCCACCCCTCGAGTGTGTTTAATGATCAGTATACAAAGAACGTTACCCAGCAACACAAGAAAAGGAGAGAATGAGAAAAATGGCTTCAGCAATAAATGAGTGAATTGGAATATAGAACTTTTGAGAAAAGGAAGTAAACAGCTTTGTAGAGATCAATTGTGTTTCCATATCTTTCAAGACAACGTGGAAGTATACACAAGGTGTATGAGAAACACAATAATTTTCACTCGTTTGATGGAGAGAACTACAGAAAGGACCCAAAGAAAAGTTAGCATGAAGCCAAACGAAAGCACAACTGTAACGCTACGAGGCGACCTACTATGCTCTATAAAAAGCCCCCCAATCACCCCAATGGACTGCCTTCACCATATGAGAAATAATTCCAAGGAGATAAGGTAAAAGTGAACAGTGGAATCTCAGATGTTTGTATTGTTTCCTCCCAATTTCTACCTATGTAATTATTAAGGACTTTTCTTTTTTTCCATCAGCCCAATGGACTGTCTTCACCATATTCAACTAATTAATCTTGGCCTTTTCCATGAATAAATGACCACAAATATTCAGTACAGATTAGCACAAAGACAGAAACACGACAAATAAAGAAAGGAAGAGAGAAAATCAACCTAAAAATCCCTAAAATATCTATTATTCCTTACCCACCAAACACCCTAAAGAACAGTGAAAAAAGCCCAACCTACCATAAAAAAACACCCCTGTAAGACTAAGGAAGATGAATAACCTCAAACCATAAGAGAGCAAGAATTGTTCCTCGCCAAGCGCACCTCAAACTGAGAAACAATCGAGTGAACTATCTCCTAAGAATATGGTCTAGGTCCTCCACATCACTCCTAAAGAGAACTCCCCGTAGGTGTTCACCCTGCCCAAGAAACAAAGTTCAACCGAGGCATCCCAAAGCAAAGAAAGAAGGGTCAACCTTCATTCATTTCCCTATCAAATAAAACACGACGGAGATAGAAGGAAAAAATGAAAATGGGGTCATACCTATGGTGAAGTTTCGAAGCATATAAATCATAAAGAACAAGAAATCGAAGCAAAGAGACCTATCCCCCTCCCAAACATAGATATTTGTCCCATTCCCTACTAAGCATCTCACAAACTGAGGGGAGACCAAAAGAAATCACTTTCCAGGTTTTCTAAAAGTGCCTTTAGTACCTCTACCCGAAGTTCACTCGATAGGGTTTGGATTGTATTTGCACACAATAACACGATGCCACAGGGTATCCATCTCCTTGAAGAAGTGCCGAAGTCATTTGGCCAACAAGGCTTCACTATACCGCCTCAAGATACGATACCCCCGACAGAGCTCTTTTTCAACAAAAGCCTAAAGAGATGGGAGGGGAGTGATCCGCTTTCGTCAAGATAGAGGTCACCAAATGTGACCTCTTATCAGATAGTTGATATAAGCAAAGAAATAGAGAGTTAAGAGGTTTACCACGCACCTAAAAATTTTCCAAAAAAAAAGGTTTGAGAACCCTCCCCAGCATAGGATTTGACAAACTGAAAGAACATGTGGAAACCCAAAGCAAAAGCCAACGAAAAGTTGCAGAGAGAAAATGGAATAACCATAGGTCATACACTTGGAACCAAAACTTCAAAGGAGAGTATTTTAGAGTGGGGCGCACAGCAAGTCCTGTTTCTGTTCTTGAGGCGCACTCCAAATCCTATTTCTTCTCTTCTTCCTCTTTTTTTTTTTTCCTTTTTTTTTTTTTTTTTTTTTTTTTTTTGGAGAGGGAAACAAACTTTACATTAAGAAATTGAAAACTTCCGAAGGACAACTTTCCACCAAAACCTTTCCAACCCAAAATTACATAGTCTCACTCCAAACCTATTCCTTTAAAACAAGAAACAAAGCTTTTCAATGACGACTAAAAGGCTAAAATGAGTACAAAAATTCAAAGCCTGCCAAGTATTGAATTCAATCCTATGAGATAGTTGATATAAGCAAAGAAGTAGAGAGTAAGAGGTTTACCACCCGCCCAAAATATTCCAGAAATAGGTTTGAGAACCCTACCAAACAAAGGATTTCATAAGAAATCCAAAGCAATAGCCAACGAAAGGTGGCATAGAAAAATGGAATAATGAGTAAAAATTACTTGTCTTCAAGAAATCACTTCCATTAAGAAAAATGAAATTGACAAAAGGTCATACACTTGGAACCAAAACTCCAAATGAGAGCAGTTAGAGTGAGGCGCATACCAAATCCTATCTCTTTTTTTTTTTTTTTTTGGAAAGAAACAAACTTCTCATTAAGAAATTGAAAACTCCCGAAGGACCGACCATCTTTCCCACCAAAACCTTCCAACCCCAAATTACATAGTCTCACACCAAACATATTCTTTTAAAACAAGAAACAAAACTTTTCATTGACAATTGAAAAGCTAAAATAAGTACAAAAATTCAAATCCTACCAAGTATTGACTTTCCATTGAGAGGCTTCTCATATTTCACTACTTCTAAACATGATTACTTTGGGCTTGGAAGCAGTGTATATATACTTGGACCAACTTATGGGAGATTTGGAAGCAGTGTGAAAGAAGGAAGTATTAAGGAAAAAATAGAAATATGAACACATTTGGAATTAAATTCATTCTTTTGCCTCCATTTGGTCTCGTTCAAAACGGATTCCATATTATCTTTTGCCATTATTTGTTTTTACAAAGTAGAGATTTTCTTTACTCCCCAATGGTTTCCCAATTATGCATTCAAAACCCATTCTTTTTTTGGCTATTTATAGCCTATTGCCCTGTCTCTGAATATTTCATAGAAAAGATAGTTCAATTTGAAACGAAAGTATGGTTTCTTGTTCAATGATTCCATTTTTTTCCCCAACAAGAGACAAAACTTTTCATTGAAAAAATGAAAAGAGACTCGTGCTCAAAAATACGAACTCCACAAGGAAGTGAAAATACGAACTCCATAGGGAAGTGAAAATATGAACTCAATGGGAAACAAAAAAACCACTTCAGAGAACCAAAAAAGAACAAGATATAGAAAATAACTTCCGCAACGAGAAACATCAAGCAACCTGAACAAAAGGAACTAGCAAAGAGGTAGCCTGAAGGACCAAACTCAACACAAAAGATCGCCCTCTGAAAACAAAACAAAAGGCGACGATTGAGAACCAAAAGCCTTGAACAAACAAAGAAAAAAAAGACCCAAACATCATAGCCACAACCAAAAAGAACAACCACAAAGGAGAAATGCAAAACTCAGTCCCAAAACATCAAGCAAGAACCACTCAACTCAAACCTCAAACGCAATAACAATCAAAATTCAACAATGAATATCTTGGGAATGAAACAAAGAATTTCACCACAAGTTTCAGTAAGAGAAGAAAACTCTTTGGGCATTATGAAAGAAGAGAATGAGGAATCTTTGTCACTTTCTTGAAAAAATGATACTAAATCATCACCAAAAGCATCTTCTACACCATTATCATCCATAATAGTTTCCGTAAGCTAAAAAGTAGATTCCACACCACTCAAACTAACTTTAGAAGCAGCATCACAATCACCAACATAATGTGTGAGAGAAGGAGAAACTGTGGGATCCTTTGAAATAAAAGTTTGTTTCTTGTTCAAAGAAAAAACATTGTATTTAGAATCAATTGAGGTGTGACATTGAAAATTTACAAAAGAAAGAGGAATTCCAAAAATATTCAAAACATTGCATTCGCTTAAAGAGGAATACATATTTGGTCTCCAGCTACACAGTTTAGACTCTTTCGCTTGTGAAAATGAAAAAAATGGCCAAGAAATATTAGTGGAACATATCAACCAGTTGCGGAACAGAAAATATTTACCAGCAAGGAAAAAAATGAATATTAAATAGAGAATTAAATGAAACAAAACAAAAAAAGAGAGATGAAGTTTGATGCCATAAATGTGATCATTCCAACAATAATATATATACCTCATAGCCATGTGTGAGAACCTTAACCTTCTTCTCCAGCCGGACAGCCTTCTCAGTATCATCATCCATTTTCTTTTTCACATACTCAAATTCATCCTGCAGGGCGGCTAGTTTCTCATGGTTTCCAGCCACGCTGGAAAGTCCATATGCACTCCTAGTGGGGAAATACATAAGATCGTTCAAGCACGTTTTGTGAGCTTCCACAAATTCCTCTAAGGGTTCATTTTCATGCCCCATTGCAACACACAGATACCGAGCCTCTTCCTTTATCAAATAATCAGCCTGTTTCAAACAACCAACTTACTAAATATACGGAAAAACAAACATCAAGTAGATAGAATGAAATTACTTCACTACATTAGTAAACTAAGAATCAATGGAATGTCATCACAAGGTTTTCATAGGAAATGTCAATTACAACTCGTAATTCCTCCATGGAACCAAAGAAAAGAAAGACACGCATAAATAAAACCAACTCTTTCCGTAACCATAGACCTCTGTACATGACAAGGATAGGATCAAACAGTTGGCTACCTCAAGTCATAACTTCGAGAGGACATTTAGAAACCTGAAAATCTTTTAATCTGCTAGCACAAAATTGCATATTATAGAAAAAAAAAACAACACATGAGAGATGTCACTGAAATAATGAAAGCAATGACCCAACAAAACAACGGAAGTTAATTAAGAGCCCGGATTGGCATTGCAGACCTTCAACCAGCAGTGCAGACTAGAGTAAAAATGTAAAATCCACCTTCAGCTTCAGGATTTTTTATATAAAAAGAGATTCACGACCTACAGACAATGTCTTAATTGATGTCCAACATGGTCAATAATCGAAGGATGAGACAAGATGACTAACAGGGAGGACCTATCTACGTCATATAGTTTTATACTATAGCCCCATGCATATTATAATAACCCTAAGCAACATGTTGAACTATAAAGCGCAAACCCTGCTAGAGCAATGTGCCTGTCTTTGACACATATAGAAAAACACTCTAATAAGTCGACGTAAGTCATCAAGTAATATTTTAAAAAGTAAACAAATATTGCACACTTGGTGAATAAATTGGATACAAATTAAACACTTTTTAAATACATGTAAAACACTGGCAAATCATAGTAAACACACATTAATCATTTATTTTGAAAACATTGATGGAAACAGAAATAAATATTAGGGTAGAATAATAAATTCGGGTAAAACATCAAACTTAATTTTAAAATTTTAAATGCATAATTATTGATTACAGAAAAAGATCTGTAAGATGTTTCAATCAATTTAGAAAGATACTAAGTTAGCTTCCAAAAATTAGCTCAACTTTTGCTTTTAAAACCTAGGATATGATCATTCAAGTTATATTTTTTAAAAAAAATACAATAAAGATTTATACTACCCTACCAATAGATAGGATTTTTGTTCCTAGGGGATGAATAATAGAGAATGAGAAAATCTATTACTTAGTAATTAGTTTTATTTAACTACAAAATAATCAAGATAATTTGCCAATACTAACTAATTTTTATACAACCTCTAATTAATACTTCATATTAATATTCATTACTCCATATCATATTGATCAGCATTAATATTTTAATTAATTTGAAATAAATTCATGCAAGTTAAATTTAAATTAACTTCAATAATTGATTAAATAAACCAATTTGAACTTGGTTTGACTGGTTAAGGTAAGAAAACAAAACAATTGATCAAGACATTGGCCTTCCGCAAGCGGACAGAGGTTTTATCCACTAACTCATGCGTTGTTTTACTCAAAAAAATAAATAAATAAATTCATCGAATAAAATATATATTATTATATTATTCATATCAGTTTGGATTAATTATTAGCAGTCGTAGTAGTATTAAAACACTAACTGTTTGATAGCTTTCTTTAATTATATAAACTTCACTTCCATGTGCAGCAGAACAAAAATCATTTTAACTCCAAAATAGTAATTCTCCAGCACATTTGAACATAAATGTTTAAAATCTATAAAACAGAGTGCATGATACAAACAAACTATGAAACGGATTATACTGCCAATCATCGTACTTTTAAACACCAAAGCCAACAGTTTGAACACCCAAAAGCTGCAACTGGCAACTACCACAGAACCACTATCACTAGAACCAACACTAGCACAACAAGCGAGTACTCACATTCCAAACCTTCCTCCAGGAATTGCTATCAATGCCACCCTACCATCTAAACCAGCCTCAACAGTTCTAATAGAAACTATTGCTTTTCATACCACTATTGGATCTACTTCGGCAAGAATAATAAAAGAAGAGCTAAAACTATCAGCTTCCATAAGTGGCAACGTCCAATAACCAGAACCCAATAGTTCAAGTAAAGTAGCTAATCCAATGGGCACTAGGTTCAATGGTAATATATTTTATTTGCCCTTCCACAGGATTTTTACAAAGAAAAGAAAAACAGAAATTCAATCTTATCTATAACAGATTAAATTTTACAATCTAATAGAAAAATACCTCCAATCAAGCAGGCTCCTTAAAAAATAAAAAGATGACACAAAATTGGTTTTTCTAAACAAGATATAACAGCAAGAAAATTAAATTGAACGTTAAAAAACAATGGTTGGGAAAAGTTTACCTCTTGCATCTCAGTTTCTTCAAAATCGTCTATGGTAGGGATGGCCGCAGCAGGTCTATTTCCTGTGCGTTTGGAACCTTTCTTTTTCTCCTTGTTGACCTTTTCATCGATTGGGTACTTCACATTATCATGCTCTAGTAAAGCAAGAAGCTCCTTTCTTATCATTTCATCAGCCTGCTCAATAGGGGTAGGTGGAACAAATGAGCTCTTGTCTCCATCAGCTCTCATCAAAGAATTTCTAATAAGTTCCAAAGAAGCAGTAGGAGGTCGAGGAAGCTCCCTCTGTAGCACTTTTGATCTTTTCCTAAGCAAAGCCTGCTGTCTTGCCTCTTCCTCTGCTCGTTCTCTAGCAATCCTGTCAGACATGTCCTCTTCAATCATCTCCTCTGGTTCTTCTTTATCTTCTGGAATTGGTTGCATAACTACCTGGTACTCATTCTTAGGCTGTGGAAGATTGCCTAATCCTAGGCTAAGATTCCTCCTCAAATCAGCTTGTCTTTGAGACTCTAGTTTTGCACTATCATGTGTGTCCATGTCTTCATTGATATGTAACTCATCTCTAATAGGCGTTCCTTTGGGAGTCACACCAAAGGAGTAAGCATCCCTAGCTGGTGTCATGCCACTACGAGGTGTGAGACCAGCACCACCAGGAGTTGCTGAGGGTGTTAGCATGGGATTCGGTGTTTGAATCTCTTTTTTCCTTGGGGTGACCCCTGAAAAATCTGAAGGATGCAGCTCTGGGTTCTCTCCTCCCAATAATGGAGTCTGAGATTCTCTCAGCCTAGCAAGGTTTTCAGCCTCCATCATTATAGCATCACCCTTCCCAGCCGGTGTCCTTTGGGGAGTTCGAAAAGGTGTCATTCCTTGTCGTGGTGTCTGTGCATAATTTGCAAGCAGAGCTCGTGTAGCACCACTTCCTTCTGCAAGCACTTCATTACCAGCAAGAAGATCACTGGCATATCCCATCTTTGCAATTTCCTCCAATTCATGGTCTGCAATTTGAGGTGCAGGAAGCATAAGTTTAGATCTTTTCCTCACCATCTCTGGATCATTCAGCTTATTTGCTTGCAGTACAGCTGATGGAGCATCTTGCCTCTGCGCAATTTTATTCTTTGCAATATCTTGCTTTCTTAATTGAGATTCTACGTCAATCCTTCTTTTGCCTTCAAGTTCTTCAATTGTTGTTGGAAACTTGGGTTGTTCCACTGGTCTATCTTCCTCACCAACATCAAAAAACCCTGGAGGAGGCCTCTTCTCAAAAGGAATTTCAGCATTGTAATCTATTCCTTTTCTCTTTCTCTTCCGGTGTCGAGTATCAATCCCTGCAGCTTTCAGCTCTCTTCTTTTTTGTAGCGAAGCAAGCCTCCTGGCCTCTTCAAGTTGTTTCTCTCTGGCTTTCCTTTTTGCCTTCTTTCCCCTAGTATTTGCTAACCTGGCTCGTGCTTCAGAAAGCATTTCCTTTTCATCTTCATCCATGTCAACAGGATCAGGACGTGCAGGCTTTGATTCTGGGTTTGGGTCAATTTCTCCCGGGCGCAATTTTCTTGGGTCATCTCCTGGTTCGTAATTCTCATCCTTAACACAAGCAGCATCAAGAAGCTTCTCGTACCGCTCGAGGCACTGGGATGGAGTACGCCCGACAATTGGTGCAATAGTTCTCCACTGGGTTGGCATGAGCTTAGCAAGATGGAGTAGTTTCTCATCCTCCTCTCTTGTCCACTCAGTCTAAAGTAATCATGGAAATCAAATGGTCAGTCCAAAGAACCTACCACAACAAAGAAACTGAGGTGACTTTCCAGATTGCAAAACTAGGGAAATGAAAGCACAAAAACAGGAAACCTGGCCGATTTGAGAATCAAACCATACTGAGCTTCATAGGACATCATCCAACAGAAATCCGGTCATCAAGTATCAACATTAATTATCATTATCATTATCATTCCCATGAGAAAACGCACTCCCCCCCGGATACATTTTTCTCTTCTTTCAAAATTCTTTCTCCCACAGTAACTTTTCTGAAGAATTTCAACTGTATTAAGTTGACCATTAAGCACAATCCATGCCAAGACACTGACTTTCCTTGGGAATTTTCTCCCACATTAACTTTTTTTTAGCCTCTTTTAGCATGACAGTTCCATTCTCAAACATCCTAAATGCATAGCACTAGATGGTATCACCAACTACCACCATACTTCCTGAAAGAACATCGGGAAGGCCTACGTCCCTCATTTCCTCTCAATTCTCATCTTATATGTCTCCTTTACTTTTAAACGTAAATCAAATCACAGCTAACATATATTTTCCAAATATAAACTATTAAGCCTAAACCAAACAGGGACAGAAACTCCTTCCACCCGCAGCTCACTCCACTTTCCAGTGCCCAGTTACAAAAACAGCAAAAGAAAAAAAGAAAAATTCAAGACAAGTGAAAGGGAGAAAGAAAGGCACCTTTTTAATGGAAGGATCAAGCCACTCATACCATCGAGCCTTACACTGCTTAGCAGATTTCCGAACAAGAAGCGACGAGATTCGAGCCCACTGGTTTTTTCCATATTTCATAACCGCAGCTTTAAGGATCTCATCTTCGGTGTTCTTCCAAACACCACCTTTTATCATAATCCTCATCTTGTCCTACCTTAAGATTTACCCCCTTCAATCTAGGGTCTGGAGATATTAGGGTTTTGCAGGAGAAAGGAAGACGAAGAAGAAGCCAAAACGGCAAAGACAAACGGCGGCGGACGAGAGATCGGCGGAGAGGGGGAGATACAGGCAAAGATGAACGGGAAAGAGGCGGCGAGAGGTGCAGAGGGTCTGGAAATGGCGCAGAGTGAAGATGAAAAAGAAAAGGCTCGTCGTAGGATTTTGAGAAGAAAAAAGGTAAAGAGGGATTTGTCAAATTATTTTCAAAAATGCCATTCATTCAAGTTATAAAATCTTAATTAAATATTTTAAAATAAATAAATAAATATTTTACGAACTTACCTTTTACTTTTATTAAAAATAAATTAAATAAATAACTCGAACCATCCAAATCAATCCAACTAAAAAACTTATAGTTGAATTGGGTTGGTTTCATTATTTTGTAACGGGTTTTTTGGGTTCAAAATTTTACAACTCGAACAATTGGATTGAGTCTAAACAAATGCTTCGACACATCACAAGTACCCATAACTCACGCTTTCAAAATAAAGATCTATAACATTTTGTTTGCATTAAGGTTTCAAGTGAAATATTTGAATTTTTCGAGTTTACGCGAACTTAAAACATAACATAATGGGGTGATTGAGTCAGACGATTGAATTGAACTTACTAAAGATTAAAGATAGTAGGTTATAAGTCTAGGACAAGAGTAGGAAGGACAAGTGAGAATCCGAGCAACAACTATAATAGCACAAGTATGATAAACTAAATGCAAGCAATATCACAAGTGCAATAGACTAGACGCGCACGATAGACCAGCATAAAGAGCTCTCCCTCCTTCAGCGAGTCATATAGAAAGACTGTCTTACTCGTACTCTTCCCTTCATTCATTGAGTTGGAAAAAAAACTCTGTTCAAATATGCGCACTTTCAATACAATAAGGTGTTATTTTGGTGGTTATACTCGAGTTTCATTTAAGACCCTAAATTTGTTAGATTGTTACACAACTTAGATTTCATTTAAGACCCGAAAAATTCATTTTAAAGCTAAATTGTTATAAATTAATATTGAGGGGCTTCGATAAAAAAACGTACGTTTAGATTTTTTTTTTCTAATATTTACAATATGAGCCCAAAAGTAAAAACAATAGAACATAATTAAAAAGCTGAATCTATGATTGAAATTAAACATTAATATTCTTATTGGACATGAACAAATTAGTTGTGCTATTGAAAAATAATGGCAAAGGTTATATTTTTAAGTCATTATAATATTTAACTTTATTATTTAATTTGCCTTCCTTGAACAAACAGTTCGCGTGGCCTAATGGATAAGGCGCTCGCCTCCGGAGCGGGAGATTGTGGGTTCGAGTCCCATCGCGAACGTTTATTTTACCTCACATTTTTTCTTATTTTATTTCTCATACATAATATTTCAAATTAAATTCAAAAAATGTATCAAATTATACCTTTGACTTGACTTGATCCTAATTTTTTTTGGGTTATTTATTCAATTTTTTTTGTTTTTAATAAAAGTAAAATGTTAATTTGTAAAATATTTATTTATTTATTTATTTATTTTTAAATATTTATGAAGTTGGTGGGTATGTGACACCCGAGTAAAGAATGGATACATGAATGAACGGATATCACATTCAAATGAAAATCATTCTAAAAATAGGAAGAATTGAAAGTCAATATCTATACCAATAAGATAGATTTTGGTGACTTAATCGTAAGAACTCTATAGTTAAGCATGCTTATTCTATGTTGAGTGACCTCTTGAAAATTTTCTTATGATGCATATAAGATGACTCGTGTTGGTATGTGGGGATAATCTTCACTCTTAAAACTGAAAAGTGATGTGACCACGTCGCAGTAGATGCAGGAAAATGCTAATCCAGAATCTGAATCTTGGGCATGAATCGTTAGAGCCAACCCGTTGCCCCCTAAATACTAAAATGAATTAATAATTATGGGCCTTGACTTGGCTTGCTTAAGGGCTTTTTCAAAGCCCGTTTAGACAAAGAAGGAGATTTTTTTCCCCGTTAGAGAAATGGGGTCGAAGACTAGATTATATTTTCCGTCACTGTCCCTGCCCCAATTCCCCGTCTTCGCCCCATTTAAAAGAACTACTTCAGCTTAATCTAACCTAACTCTATTTGGATTCTTTGGGTCACCGATTCAACATACTCGAAATTTCAAGTTGGTCCTAAAAATTTCTCAAACTGAACTTTACTTAAAAGTCAAACAATATGGGTTAACTCCAACCACATAAACTCCGAGAGTATTAAATTAAGTAAAACAGCTCAAAAGTCAAAATAAAATGTCGATGTCAGTAAACTCACCAAACTAATCATTTGAAGCCAAAACAAACGACTTCACCAAATGATACACATACTTCAAATCCCACCAACTCACCTAAACGAATTAACTCTAGCCATTGAAAAAAAATGTGTAAATTGCATAAACTCACCAAAATACACTCTGAAACTACTTAGAAATCCATACGAAGGGCATAACGCACTCCACACGCCATGAACGTATCAACCTAATCATTTAAAGACAAAACAGACAACCTTAACCACATGTTATAAACTTATCCAACCAACTATTTAAAGATAAAAACAAACAAACCTAACTCCGTTGAATTCACTCCACATCTCATAAACATACCAAAACATACTCCAAATATCACAATCGTAATGGCTTAAACTACTTATCATACTGACCCTTAAAAGTCGTACTAAACGGGCATATGAAATCTCATAAACTTACCAAAATTCACTTCTTATCGTCGTTAAATGAGAGGAGAGTCATAATTGACCTGAACCGCACCAAGCCGCCATTGAACGAGGAAAGATACTGGCGAACCATGACCATTGTAGCCACTAAGGGAGTTGATAGAAAAGAAAGAAATGGAAGAGAGTTGTCGCACCTTCTTTTTCAATGGCTCAATCATATGAACTTCAAAACTAGGTGTGTTTTACTTCGAACAATTTTATGTTAGGTAACCTCCTGAAAATTTTTCTACAAAGTATATGAATGAAAACATAACATGGACCATGTTGGTCTGTTGGGATAGTCTTCACTCTTAGAAACGAGAAGTAGGTATTGTGACCGTGTTGGTTTGTGAGGATAGTTTTCACTCTTAGAAGCAAGAAATAGGTATCTCGATGATGTGGCAAGGGATGCAAGAGAATATCCCGATGTTATAATGTCCCAATTTATGGGACGGTTAAAAATTATCGAATATGCCAAATACTTGTTAGACTAAAAAAAAATAATAAATAAATATACGGAAATAAAATACCAAAAAATGGGAAAGTCAATAAATTGCAATTAAATCAAAATTTTAAGTAGTATGGATACTATTCTCGTTGGTTGTCATGTCATTGTAGATTTTTACAACATGTTTTATTCTTGCTCACATGCATCTTAGGAAAATTGTCAGGAGGTCACCCAATTTAAAGGTTAGCTTTCATTTAGACGAGGCCAGGATCAGCCCACCAGTGGAATATTCTAACAAACGATCCCATTAGATGTCTATAAATCTCCCTTTATACACAACGGATTCCTCCAAAATCCACTCCCACTGGAGAGAAAACTTCAACAAGAATTTGCAGAGAGATCGAGGAAACAAAAATCCCCAAATCTCAGTGAGACCTTCCGAAGAAGAAGAAGAAGAATCATCAACAATGGGCGAGATGATTGTGAACAGCCAGTACGAAATCTTGGAGGAGATCGGAAGAGGAAGATTTGGAATCATCACTCGTTGTTTTTGCCCCATTTCTGGCAAGTTCTTCGCCTGCAAAACCATCGCGAAAAGCGATCTCGTCGATGAAACTGACAAAGAATGCCTCGAGAAAGAGCCCAAAATCATGGCCATTCTCCCTCCCCATCCCAACATTCTTCGATTAGTCGACGTACTCGAGAACGATGATTATCTCTGTTTGATCTCCGAGCTCTGCGATTCCATTTCTCTCTACGATCGGATCGTCCGTCGTCCGTTTTCGGAACCGGAAGCCGCCGTTGTTATGAAGCAGCTTCTTGAAGCGCTTTACCACTGTCATTTCCATGGCGTGGTTCATCGCGATGTGAAGCCTGACAACGTGCTGTTCGATTCCAGGAACAATTTGAAACTCATCGATTTCGGATCGGCTGAGTGGTGTGAGAAAGACGGATTTATGTACGGTGTCGTCGGAACGCCTTTCTACGTAGCGCCAGAAGTTTTGAGAGGATCGGAGTATGGTCGGAAGGTCGACGTGTGGAGTGCCGGTGTGATTCTGTACACGATGTTGGCTGGATTTCGGCCGTTTTACGGCGAGTCCGCGACGGATGTGTTTGAGGCGGTTCTTAGAGGAAATCTAAGATTTCCGACTAGGGTTTTCAGGTCGGTTTCTTCTGCAGCTAAGGATTTGATAAAGAAGATGATCTGTCGAGATGTATCTAAAAGATTCTCTGCTGAACAAGCTCTCCGTAAGTATAATTTCTTGTTCTAATTAAACAATGAGATCTGAACTGTTTGATTTCCCATTCTGAATCCATAGTTGTGTTTGCAAATCTAGAACTGGTAGAAGATGTAGGGATTTGTTTGTTTGGTTACTGAGAAAATTTGTGTATGAGCATAGAAAATGAATCTCATGGGAATTGGAAATCGTTGTGTTTTGACAGGACACCCATGGATTTCGAGTGGCGGAGGAGGAACAGCTACAGTATGATGAGTTTTTATATATGATCAGTTTTGCATTCCAGTACATAATCCTCTCCCCAATCCTCTGCTGCTTGCTCTGCTTCCCCCACCTTGAGTTCAGACTCCATTAATGGCTGCTCCACAGTTGTTGATACTGTGCTGTCCATATCATATCTCTTTTGTTTTTGGATTTCTTCCTGAATGTTTCAGAGGAATTTGGAAATCCTCTGTTGTACAAAGTGTTTGGGAGGTGAGAAAGTAACCCAAAAAAAAATTAAAAAAATTAAAAAAATTTCAGTTTGTACTCACCCAACCAGCAGATATGGTTCGTTTTGACTACCATTTGTAATGACCCAAGTCTACCACAAGCAGATATTGTTTGTTTTGACCCGTTACGTACCTCACGATTTTAAAACACATCCCATTTCGACCCGATAGGTATCTCACGATTTTAAGACACATCGGGAGAGATTTTTACCCTATTGTAAAGAACATTTCCCTCTCCAACCAATATGGAATCTCACCTCATTTACTAAATTCGTATGACTAAATTGATGATCTTTTGAAAATATAGAGACCCAAATGAATTCAAACTAAAATTACGAGCACTATAATTCATTTAGTTAAGAGCATTAGGTACGGTTGTGTGGTTGATGAATGCATCGGTTTGGTACAATAATTCAACTTAGAATAATTTATATATCAATTAAAACATTACGCTTTTTTTAATATATGGTTATGTCGACTTTATTTTAAAGCCCATAAATAAATAAAAAATAAATACTTTTCTTTAGGTTATGGTTTAATTATAATCTTTTATATGCTTTTGATGAATATTTTTTTCATATGGCCATCATCATCCAACCATGTGATTAGGTTAAGTGCTTTAATTTAACTTAAACCATAATCTATTATACCCACTTTTATTCAATAGTTCTCGCTCCATTGTAATTCTGATCTCAGGATTAGAAAATAATTCAATTAACGTTAATCGAAATAGTTGGTATACTCATTTGCAGAAGTTATTTCGTTTCATGGCATCGAGATACTGTCTGCATGAATTTCTCGACTTTGAGACTTGCAACAGGGGCATTGAGACACTCTAAAGGCGTCTATCTCTCGAGTTCTTTAGTTTGGATTTCATGCTCTCTTGGTTCGATCTTTTTTATCTCGATACTTCCAAAACGTTCTAATTATTTGACTCGGGACTCGTCGTTTTGGGTTATTTACTTTTGATAAGCCCTCTTTGTTTGCTTATCACATGGGGGGATGTGGGGCCCACCCCTAAGGTTTTGAGGGTCAATTTTGTTGTGTCAGTTAATGGACTGACAGTTCCATGTGGTTTGGGGTAGGTGAGACCTTGTAAGTCAAAGGTTTTTGTTGGGTTTGGATGACTTATTACTTTTGAGGTTGTCACATGTCTATGTTTTCGGTATTCGATGATTTGATATTCACCTACAAAATGATCACGTTACTTACTCATCGTTTCTAAGAGTGAAAACTGTCTCTACAAACCAACATGAGTCTACTTACTCCGTGCTTCTAAGAGTGAAAACTATCCTCACAAATCAACACGAGTCGTTCTTTCAGTATGATTGTCACTTACATGTATCCTAAAAAAAATTTCAGGTCACCCAATATAAAATTATTCCGAGCAAAGCATGCTTAACTAAGAAAAGCTTTAAAAAATTGAAAGTTATTAATTATACTAATAAGATACACCTTTATTTTCGGGGGTTCAATCATAGGAATTTCATGGTTGAACATGTTTTGCTTAGAAAAATTCAACATTACATGATTCTCTTTGAAAATTTCTTAGGATATATGTGAGTAAAGACAAAATATGTTGAAAGAACCTGTATTGATTTGTGAAAATAGTTTTCACTTTTAGAAGCAAGAAGTAGATAACGTGATCATGTCGCAAGTCGCAAGGAATGATAACTTTTCCGACAAAGATCGTTACATAAAACATAATCCATATTGCAATCGAATGGTACCTTAACTTTTCCAAAGAGAAACTATTAACCAACAGTGAAAGGAACAGGTCAGTTAATGTCATCCACGAGCTTCAATTGGCCAGCTGATAGCTCAATGCTCAAAGACCAAAAGAAAAAAAATTCTCCTCATTTTGTGGCCTTGCATTTGCCTTTGATATCTAACTACTCTTCCATCTACCTCTGCCTAACTTCATTTCCCAAGTTTTTAGTTCAATAAATGTTCCCGTCTCGAGGTCGAGCCAGGTTAAGACGGAAAAGTCTTTTACGTCTTCATCTCTACCTCGTCCTTCATTTTTCATTTCTGTAAAAATTTTCATTTATTTTTACGACCCTGATAATTTAAGTGACAACCTCTAGACCCAGTCGTTGTGGTTGTCGAGGTTGAAAGTGACAGCCAAAATGGAATTATTGGTTCAAATAAGTTAAGTTGATTGACTTTTGGAGGGCTCTAAGAGGAGAGCCTTGGAATGTGAGCTTGGGCCAATGTAGCTTCAAGTTCAATGGGTCTAGGATGGTGTGTTGGGCTTCTTGATTCTAATGCATGATGGGTTTGGTTGGGCCTTCCAATCAAATCTTGAGTTTGGGATGGATTTAGATGTCCATTTAACGTGTCCCGGGTCCCGGGCGAAGAATCTCTATTTAAACAAAGAATGAGAGAGGAAGTAGGAAGAGATTTCTCCTCGTTAGCTAAACGGGACTATGGACGGAAATTATATTCCTCATCCCGACCCCGCCCTGTCTCACTCACTTTCTTTTTTATATATAAGAGTTAAAAACAGTATTGTAATATTGAAATTTGAATTTTTAAAAATTACGTTAAAATTATGCTATAGTTTTGTTTACGAAGGTATTGAGTTTGTTTTACTTAGAAAAAGCGTTGTAACGGTTACTACATGCATACGTAATACATGCAGAAAAGTCTTGAAAATATTTTGTAAATGCAATAATGTTCCTAATATATTCATTAAATCAATATTTTTGTGTTTGTTTGTGAACTTTTAATATATTTTATCTAAGTCCGAATAATTATAAATTGTGGATAAATAAAACTTAATTTTTGTTTGACAACTCGACGACCCGATCCAGGATCAGATTGGGTTGTGAAAATTTTCGACTTGAGTTAGGTTACCAATCCAACCAACCCGAACTTTTGGCCTCAACCCAACTCAACCAAACCCGGACCATATACACTCCTAGTCGTTACACGAGTTTCTAATTTCATCCTCATATTTGTTTTTTTTTTTATAAATATGACATTGTAGAAAGAAAAAAATACTAGTAGTTATTAAAGATTTAATTTTTCTTCATTAATTTCAATTGTTATATCTAATGGAAATTGTTTTTATTAAATTTAAACAAACAATATAATTAAAATTAAGTGATAAAATAAAAAATGTTTTAAATATCAAAATAAAAAAAAATTGAAAAAAAAAAAAAAGTCAAAACATTTAAAATAAAATAAATAAAAAAGAAAAGAAAAAAGTGGGGTAAAGCAAAGTATTGAGGAAGAGAAGGTCATAACAGTAATTTGCACAAAGGGAAAGGGAAGAACCCTAATGTGTTTGACGTAAATACCCTCTTCTGTGTTGAAGCCGCAGAGTCTGTATTTCCCTTCTCATCCCTCAATCTCTCTCTCCCTCATCTGCCCATTCGTAATTCCCAATCTCCCTCAGCCGCCTTCCTCTTCTCATCCCTTCTTTGCCCTTCTCCTCTCTCTTTTTTCCGATTTTCTTCAACCGAATTACCCGCCAAAAACCTTCCCCTTCCCCCCCTTTCAATCCCTTTTCAAATCCCTCTCTTCTTCTCCGATTCCCGAAGAACCCTAATCCAGTCCCCCCTTCTGGGGCTGCGATTTCTCCCTTTCCCCCTTCTTGGGTTTCTTCATTCTCCTCTTTACACCAACACCCACTTCTTCGTTTTCCTGTTTTCCCCCTCCTCTGTTCTTTTCTGGGTTCTTTCTTGTTCTTCGATTCATGGGTTTTCGAATCCGCGCTCTGGGTTTGTTTCAGGTTAGTCTCTTTCTCTGCTGTTTGAGCTCTTCGGGACATTTCTACAGCTAGTTGTGTAACTGGTAGTGTTGGAATTTGTTAGTATTGCGGAGAAAGTTATGATTATATGTTGTCTTCTCTTGGTTTGTTTTGGTGATTCCTCTAATTTGATGGTTGTTTTAAGCTAAGAGTAACTGGGTGTACATTTTTGTTTCGGGTCTAATTAGATAGAAGAGAAAGCTATGGAAGTCTTTGTGTTCATATTGAGCTACTGATTTGTTGGTAATCATGCTTGAATGTAGCATCCTGTTTAGTGATTTTATTGGAGGGACATTTTGACAGTAACTGTTTGTGTGTTCGAGTTGGATATGTAAGTATGTACATCGAAAAAAACGATGGATCTTCGACCGTTTTCTTGGTTTTGTTTTTGATACTTTAAGGTTACAGATCCTTGTTCTTGCTATTGGTTTTGAAGATTCGAACCTATGACCTATTAGGTGGAGTCGAGATTTCTTAACGAATTTGTTATGCCCTTATCTGCGATGTTTAGTTCTTGATATTCGTTCTTTAGAAGCTCGTTTGTTCTTGAAATGCCTATTTGTGTCGAATTTGTTTACCATCTGTTTATGATAAAGAATCAATCACCCAGGTTATCGAATTTTGAAGAACCTGATGTCTGAGTTTGATCTGTTATCTCATGGGAGAATTTATAGTTGTTGTGCTGTATCAAATTTATTACTTAGTATTCTGAGCAATAGATGTTATTCCTCTTAGCAGGTGGGGCATGATACGGTTCGGATGTATTCTCGTTATTAAACTTGTAGCTGCATTTGTGGACCGTGGACCGTCTCGTTTGTTCAAGTGATTTTCGTTTTCTATTTCAATGGCAAATCATGACCTGATACTGGGACAAAACCATAGTTTAGCTCTGGGGCAGAACCAACAGCTGATGTTAGGTCACAATCATAATATGGGTCTTGGCCAGGGTCATAGTTTGGACCTAGGACAATCACATGAGCATCATCTAGGTTTGGGGCCAAACCATGACCACGAGTTGGGTTTGGGACATGCTCATGATCATACCGATGGATTGGTACATTCCCATGATCATGAGGGTTTGGGACACGCCCACGATCATGAACTGGGTTTAGGACAAAGTCATGACCAAGGAGGAGACGACGATCACAATTATGCGCATGAAAGTGAACTAGGTATGGATAGGAAGCCTAACCAAGTTGGCCATCAGTTGTCTCTCCCTGTACAAGGTCACGAGTTAGCGTTGTCTGATAACAACCAATTAGTTGTTTCGGAAAACCAAGAACTTGATGAGAATCTTGAACTAGCTGTGGTTCATAATGATGAAATGGCTATTCAGGCCGTTGACGATTTGACAGCCCAGCAGTCTCAAATGATGGTCTCGACCCCTTCTGTTCTTCAGGCTCGAATGATCGTTCCCGCTCCTACTTATGAATTGTCGGTTGGACAAGAGTTCCCTGATGTTAAGAGTTGTAGGAGGGCACTTAGGGACACTGCTATTGCCTTGCATTTTGAAGTGCAAACCATAAAATCTGATAAAACTCGCTTTACTGCCAAATGTGCTGCTGAGGGATGCCCATGGCGAATTCATGCTGCAAAGCTCCCAGGCGTTCCGACCTTCACAATCAGGACAATTCACGACACTCATACATGTGGTGGGATTAATCATCTCGGCCACCAGCAAGCCTCGGTTCAGTGGGTTGCTAGCTCCATGGAGCAACGTCTGCTAGAGAATCCGAATTATAAACCAAAGGAAATACTGGAGGAGATTCACCGTGTACATGGCATTACCTTATCATATAAGCAAGCTTGGAGGGGTAAGGAGCGTATCATGGCTGCTATGCGCGGTTCATTCGAAGAAGGATATCGCTTGCTTCCACAGTATTGTGAACAGGTTAAAAGAACAAACCCGGGAAGCATCGCATCGGTTTATGGGAATTCAACCGATAACTGCTTCCAACGTCTCTTCATATCCTTCCAGGCATCGATTTACGGGTTTTTGAATGCTTGTAGGCCTTTACTTGGGCTTGATAGAACATATTTGAAAAGCAAATATCTAGGAACGTTACTTCTAGCCACTGGTTTTGATGGTGATGGTGCTTTATTCCCTCTGGCATTTGGGGTTGTCGATGAGGAGAACGATGAAAATTGGATGTGGTTTCTGTCTGAGCTTCATAACCTGCTCGAGATAAATACGGAAAACATGCCGAGACTTACGATCTTATCGGACAGGCTAAAATGTATCGTGGACGGAGTAGAAGCAAATTTTCCAACAGCTTTCCATGGGTTTTGTATGCGGCATTTGAGTGAAAGCTTTCGAAAAGAGTTCAATAATCCAATGCTGGGCAAACTTCTGTGGGATGCTGCATATGCTCTGACAGTGATTGAATTTGAAGCAAAAGTATTGGAAATAGAAGAGATATCACAAGATGCTGGTTACTGGATTCGGCGAATTCCCCCTCGGCTATGGGCGACGGCGTATTTCGAGGGGACGAGGTTCGGGCATTTGACTGCAAACATTATTGAATCATTAAACAGTTGGATATCAGAAGCGTCGGGGCTTCCTATAATTCAAATGATGGAGTGCATTAGGAGGCAGCTAATGACATGGTTCAACGAAAGGCGTGAGACGAGCATGCAGTGGACATCAATACTTGTGCCTACTGCAGAGAGGCGTGTTGCGGAGGCTCTCGAGCACGCACGCAGCTACCAAGTGCTTCGAGCAAACGAAGCTGAATTTGAAGTTATATCTCATGAAGGGACAAACATTGTGGACATTCGTAACCGATGCTGCCTTTGTCGAGGGTGGCAGCTGTATGGTCTGCCGTGTGCTCACGCTGTGGCAGCTCTTCTTTCGTGCAGGCAGAACGTGCATCGTTTCACGGAGAGTTGTTTCACAGTCGCAACGTATCGGAAGACTTACTCACAGACCATTCATCCAATCCCTGACAAATCTTTATGGAAGGAATTATCGGAGAACGATCCGAACGCAAACAAAGCTCTAGAGGTGATTATAAATCCCCCAAAATCTCTGAGGCCCCCAGGACGACCAAGAAAAAGAAGAGTTCGAGCTGAAGACCGAGGGCGTGTCAAACGTGTTGTTCATTGTAGCCGGTGCAACCAGACAGGGCATTTTAGAACAACATGTGCAGCACCCATTTAAAGTCTTTTTCTTGTTTACTCTTGTAATGTGGAAATGAATTATTTACTGTTTAATTAGAGTGTTCTTAAGTAGGTTTAGTAGTATATTATCTCTCGAGTTTACTTGGATTTGGATTTGCTTTGCTTTCCAAGCCCGAACATCTCATCTCATACTATTGTGTTCATATTCACATCAATCAATAATTTAGAGCTAAACTGTCTCCAAATGTACTCTGCTCTTCCCGAAAGAGAGAATTTACCTTTCCCGAGAGAGAGAGAATTTACCTTTAGAAATGAGCGGTAAAATTTTGGTGAAATTTTGGTGAAAAATAAAGTTGATAGGTATGTAAAAGTCAAAAAACCTCAATTTGAATTTGAATTTCTTAAAGCTTTGTACTTTCCAACACCATTTCAAAAGTGAATTTGGCTTAATTATTAATTGGATATGGTCAACAAATATAATTATATATATATATACACATGCCGGTGCCACGTAAGCATGCATGCTTCGATGATATATATTTTTTATTGTTTATATTTATTGATATCGAACGCTGATATATAAAATAAATGGTGAATTTATATTCTCAGGAGCGAAATGTGTCTGTAAAACAAGAGTAACTAATATTGATGTTGTGTTAAGATATTTACACTTTGACATTCAAGTTAGAATTAGAAATCGAGTTTAAAAAGTAGAAAGTACGTATTTGTTTTCATTGACGTTCTGAAATCTCGTAGAATTGTCGGGTCGTCATAATTATGGAATGTTCGTGCTTAATTTCTCCCATTTTGAGTTCAACGAGATACTTCGAGTGCCAATGAGTTGGTTATTTAAACATAGGTTAATTTCGCTTCGAGGTTCGTTAAATGTCTCACAATCATCTCCCAATGGATTGGTTGAAGCATTGGTCTGTAACAATCCAAACCCACACTAGCAGATATTGTCCAATGGGTCGTTACGTATCATTGTTAGCCTCAAGGTTTTAAAACGCATCTGTTAGGGGAGTTTTCACACCATTATAAGGAATGCTTCGTTCCCCTCTCCAATTGTCACATGGTCCATCCTAAGGGTTTGGACAAGAAAACTAGGATGACTCCAGAAGAATTAACTACATTGTTTGGTTGAATGAGGCAGTAACCCAACCTATATCGACTCCTTAATGGGTCGGCCAAAAAGGCCATTTCGCTGATCACTTGGTCTGATTCAACAGTCGACGCTTCTAGGGTCCGATCAAGTTTAATCTCATGATTGTTTGAGTCACATATTAGCTTATGATAATCATGCTCTTACCGGGTCTTTTGCACTCAATCTTATGGTTAAAAATTCTACCCCTAATAGTTGCCGTCACACTCGGGTCTAGCACTTCGAATTTCATCTTGTTCAGAATCGAAAATACGTCTTTTAATGTTTAAAACAAACGGCAAAATTCATGAGTATTTTAATTTTTATTATCGAACTAACTCAAAATAAGCTTAAAATTATAAAAATTAAATTTTAAAAAACAAAAAATTCATGAATGAAAAACAAATAAGAGTCATACTTATTTATTTTTCTTTATTATTTGACTAAAAGTCAACGAAAAATTACTTGGACATTAATGCCCCTCTATTATTAACCGCAGAATTTAATGGTTTATTTACTTCTCTAAAATTCTAAAAAAAAAAAAAAAAAAAAAAAAAANTATTTACCCTTCAGAAAATACATGTGAGTCATCAATTAATTTTCACAAGATTTATTATTTCTTTTATTCATTAATTTAATTAATTTTCACAAGATTTATATGATGCTATGTTGCATTCATTCATATATTTAATGTAATTTTTAAATATAGTATATTTTTCATTAACTAGGGTTTTAGGCGACATCACGTTGGTCTCGTTTGACGATGAACCGCTCCGGTACAACAAGTTAAAGGGACCTCTACGCTTTGTCCCCGATGCATAGGACCGATCCCCGTGTGCTAGAGGGAAGATCGGAAAGCTTGTGTTAAGCAGAAAGAAAATAGGTTTTTATCTTTTTTTTAGGCATTTGGTGTCCTTTCGGTCGGTCTGCTTAACGAAAGAGTCACCCTTTTTGGGGTCAGTGAGGAGGACAATGAATTAAATTACAAACGTTCGTGTTAGTTTTTTTTTAAAAGAACCAACCGACTTTATTTTTATCTTTATAATTCGTTCTTTAGCTGAATCTATCCGTGTAGAAGAGAATGTTCGATATCGAATTGCATGAGAAGTTTCAGAGTTTTATCTGTGATGAGTCGGTTTCTATATGAGCCCTTATAGCTGAAACTTTGAATTCATGGGAAATTTCTACTTTCATGATCCCGTATGTGAACGGGTCATAGGCTTGCTCGATGAGAGCTTCTAGATTCAATCCTTCACCATCATATCGTCCTCCCCCGAGCATCTTTTAGGAATCAGGTGCTGTCAGAACTGTGGTTTAACTCAGATCGTCCTCTACGTTCAAGTTAATGTCAATTTCAGCTTTAAAAACACCTATAAAACTAGGATTTTCTCAATAAAATTCTGTAAATTTAATCTGGACTTATGGAAGTACTATCGTTGGTGGTTAGACTTGCCACCATGCTTTAGTCATCGTCGTGAAACTCGATCGTCATGAAATATCATAAAACGTTCAAACAGGATCACTGGTTGAAGTCATAGGGAGAAATTAGTCAGGTAGTTAACGATCAATGGTCGTTTAGTTCAATTAGACTCGTTTAACTCAACATTAACGTCACTTATAGCAAGAAGAGCAACCCATTTATTACATTCTCAACAAAAATCTAAAACATTGGTCGACACTCGTGTAAAGGAATAGTACATGAATGAACCGATACCACATCTGAATGAAAGCTATTCCGAAGGTATGATGACTAAGAAACGCTAAAAAAAAGTAAATAAAAAAAATAAAAAATAAAAATAAAATAAGGAAGAATCTCCGACCACAAGTGTTTGAATTCTAAAAGCATTTATTAAACTCACTGTCACACTTTTTTCAACTTTCAAATTAATTATTTCTATGGTCATCCATCATCCTATTTATTCCATCGTCAACTAACGCCGTTTACTTTCCATCCACTTATCTACAACTTTTTTTTTTTTACAAATAATAATAATAATAATTTATGAATGATTTTTCTTTAAAAAAAAAATTCTATAATTCTCCGACATATAGAATTGTCAACTAAAGCGTCCTTGAACTGATAACCATCTTTTAGCTAACCTAGCCTCCTCAGTCCCTCGGGACCAATAAAGGGTAGTACAGGAATATTCACATGTTGTCCATCGACTACGCCTTTCGGCCTGATCTTAGGCCCTAACTTACCTTCCATAGACAAACCTTGCGAAGGAACCTTTAAGTTTTCAGGGCATTGGATTCTCACCAATGTTTGTGTTACTCAAGTCGACATTCTCGCTTCCGCTTTGTCTACCACTGCTCGCCCGGGTGCTTCCCTCTAAGGCGGAACGCTCCCCTACCGATACATTTTTACATCCCACAGCTTCGGCAGATCGCTTAATCCCGTTCATCTTCGGCGCAAGAGCACTCGATCAGTGAGCTATTACGCACTCTTTTAAGGGTGACTGCTTCAAGGCAAATGATCGGTGAATTCAAGATGGGAGAGTTGTGGAGCCCACATTGATTTTATATTCCCAATCTCACCTTTGATTTTTATAAATTAATTATTTGGGTAAAACATGATCCACTTTTTCTTGCGTTTGCTTTTGTTTTGCTTGGGCCCGACTCGAAATAATGGGGTTGGTTTCAAATGATTCGAGAATTCGATCAATTCCGACTACTCAACATAAACCATAAATATTAGGTCGAGTTAGATTTTCCTTTCCGATTTGGGTTAGGTTGGGTTGAATTCTTTTTAAAACCGAAAATTCGAGTCGGTTCGTGAATTGACATTTTTTTAGTCGAGCTCAAAAACAAGATTACAATTTAACCCTACTCGACTTTTAAGAATATCACGAAGATTAAGAATATTTGACATTTATAACTGATATTAGTGATATATTTTAAAAAAAGAACAACCCGACAACCTAACTCAAAGTTAGAGGTTCAAATCCATTTTAGAATAAGGGTGTACACTGATTGGGTTGAGATGTGAACTCTATTTAAGTTGCTCGGTTACCAACTCAACCCAACCCGTGCACACCCTTATTTTGAAATGGATTTGAACCTCTAACTTTAATATTTTAACGGTTAAAATATATTAATAAACAAGTGGAACAGTAAGATTCAGACATTTAATCTTTTAGTCGAGGTTGAGGGTAGCTATGTAATTAGGTAATTGTTTCGGTCATTCTATCAAAATATTATTTTTTTAATACTAAAAAATAAAAATAAAAATAATTTAAAATTACATCTAATGATTTTATGCCTAACACTTGTGGATCTCCTAATAGGTTGGTGAGTAGGGGGATGACCCATTACCCCATTTATCATCAATTCTAATCCCGAAAACGTCTTTTCAAATTTTCAATTATGACGGTTTTAAATATGCACCTTCCGTGAATTCTCGTTGGTCTGTTCAATAGTGTAGCACTCTTTTTGTCAAACCGCGTGTTAGAGAATTTTCTCCCGACTGTTGAGGGATCATTTAGATGAACTCAGGAATTGTAACAGCCCAATCCCACCGGTAATAGATATTGTCCTCTTTGGTCTTTCCCAATAGCTGGAGGATCATTTAGATGAACTCAGGAAGTGTAACAGCCCAAGCCCACCGCTAACAGATATTGTCATCTTTGGTCTTTTCCAATGGTTGAGAGATCATTTAGATGAACTCAGGCAGTGTAACAGCTCATTCTTACTACTAGTAGATATAGTTGGTGTTTCTGTTTCTCTCTAAGTTTTTAAAATGCGTCTATTATGGAGAGAGTCTAGCTCTACGTCATCTAGTGACTAACTTTAATACCATTTGTAACCATCCAAGCCCATCACGTATCTTCGTCAGGCTCACGGTTTCAAAACACAAATGCTTTTGTAACGGCTCAGGTCCACCGCTAGCCGATATTATCCTCTTTGGGCTTTCACTTTCGTGCCTCTCCTCAAGGCTAGAAGAAGGTTTCCACACACTTATAAAGGGTGGTTTGTTCTCCTCCCCAACCAATGCGGGACATCACAATCCATCTCTCTTCGGGATCTAGCGTCCTTGCTGGCACTCGTTACTTTCTCTAGTCGATGTGGGACCCCCACCAAATCCACCCCCTTTGGTACCAGCGTCCTTACTGGCACACTGCCTCGTGTCTACCCCCTTTGGGAAACAGCGTCCGGTGTCTAGCTTTGATATCATTTGTAACGGCCCAGATCCACTGCTAGCAGATATTGTTCTCTTTAGGCTTTCCCTTTCAGGCTTCCCCTTGAGGCTTTAAAACGCATCTGCTAGAAGAAGGTTTCCACACCCTTATAAAAGGTGGTTTGTTCTCCTCCCCAACCAATGTGGTGACATTATAGTTTCCTTCTCCTCTCAAAGTGGACCTCATAGGAAATGAGAAACAATACCCCATTTGACTAAATCTTGTACATGCACGTCTAAACCCTTACATGAGCCTTTTATCACAACGTCCTTACCGTAGATATACTAGAGGCCATTTAGAGTTGAATAATAGCAGAGGACATCAAACAGATCCAACGCAAGTTGTTTACGTTCAAACTAATCATCACTTTCTAGTCAATTCACGATCGTGACTTATTCAACATGTTTTCCATAGATCTTAAAACTTAACATTCTCACATGAAAGAAGAACAAATGAACAAGGGAAGAATCGTACTTCAAAGAAAATGTAGCGAATCTCATAAGGTTGTGATTATAAAAAAGTAAATGGTTTGAAGACGAATCAAATGAAAGGGTTCTCCAAACAAATCTGATTTAAAGCCATTTGACATTCGCACGTGGCTCCCACGACCCAACAGACAACATTGTCGTCTTGCCTCCACCCTGTTCCAAAATTTCTGCCGTTAAGCCTAACGCCCTCCCGTCACTTACCAGCTGAACCAGACAAAAATTGAAAATAATTTCCCCAACTTCTATCCATTAAATAAAATAAAAAAAAATAAAAAAAAGGTTCAATTTTTATATAAATGGAAGCCACCGCCCACGGCTCAACACCCAAAGGACAGTTTTTGGAGCACGTCACTCAAATCCTGCACGAGGAATTGAAAAAATTAAGAAAAATAAATAAAACGAATAAATAAAAAAGTCTTTTTTTTTTTTTTTTTTTTTTTTTTTTTTTTTTTTTTTTTTTTTTTTTTTTTTTTTTTTTTTTTTTTTTTTTTTTTTTTTTTTTTTTCATGTTTGCCTCTTTTTTCTTGGTGGGTTTTGGTTATATCCTTCTAATTTGGGGTTTTTTTGAGTTGTTCTTGCTAAAATGGACTGAAATTTTGGTTCTATTTGATGTTCATCACTATTTTCTTGGTGGGTTTTTACTCTCTCTGTTGGTTCTGTTCTAATTTCTTCCAACTTTTGGTGTTCTTGCTCAAAAGTGTCTGAAATTTTGGTTCTATTTGATATTTGATTCTGTTTTTCTTGGTGGGTTCTTACTCTCCTTGTTGTTTTTGTTCTAGTTTCGAAAATTTGGACGTGTTTTTGCTTAAATCTGACTAATTCCATGTAATTTCCTTCTCTTTGATTGGTTGTTCTTCGCTTTTCAAAGTTAGTGGTGTGTAACGAATATTATTTCAATGCTTATCTTTTTGTTTTGGTCAAAGGATTAAAGGTGTCTTTTGTGGAGTCATTTTCCATTATGAGTGGTCGGTTGGTTTCTTTGACTTCGTGGGGTTTAAAGATTGCTTTGTCTTTTGGTTGTCTTCTCAAAAATTCTGTGTTCTTCTTTGTTCTACAATTCAGATTGCTTGAATCTCTTCAATCCTTGCTTGTTTCAGTAAGTTTGTGGCGATTTCTAATCATATTTCTGTTCTTTTTGCTTGTTTCTTATGTGTTTGTTCGATTATATCATGTCGATTGCTCGACCGTAGTTTGGCTATCGTACGTGGAGCTGAATTAAGCTTTTTCGGTGTTCTTCGTTGAAAAACGCGTAGTTTGGAATGTTGTGTCTTGGATCTTAAATGTTGAAAAGATTCATTTTGATGTTTGTTCATGGATGGAAGTGTTAAATTTAGCTGATCATCTTATGCAGCAGCAGCATCATGGGGAGGGAGCCACGTGCTGTACGAGTTGAGCAGAACCCGAACGGTGTTGGTCGTGACATAGTTTATGTTGCGCCGAGAGTTGCACAAAGAAACATTGAGGCTAAGGAGTATGAAGTGAAGAAATGTACTGAAGAAAACTTGATCATTGAGAAATATCATGAGAAGCAAGAAGTTTTGAGTGTTAAAAGTACGAATCTTGATGTGGAGGAGAAATATGAGAAGCTTGGAGAGTATAAGAAGTCAAGCCCGATTGGATCGAAATCTCCGGGAAGTATGCGAGGGCAGTACACTGTTCCTCAGCCGTTTACGTTGGAAACGGAGAAGCGCGGTCCGTGTACACATAGTAACGGGAATGATGCAACTACTACTGCTGGTGTCAACATTTCGCCAAATTTGCATTGTCCTAGTGCTAAGAAGAACTCTCAGGTACGATATTGTGTTTGAAATATGTACGTGTTTGTGAGATCCTGCATTGGTTGGAGAGGGGAACAAAACGTTCCTTATATGGGTGTGGTAGACGTGTTTTAAAACCGTGAGGCTGACGGTGTACGTAACGAGCCAAAACGAGCAATATCTACTAACGGTGGGCTAGAGCTGTTACAAATGATATCAGAGCCAAACATCGGGCGGTGGGGCAGTGTCCCAAGGAGGTGGATATAAGATCCCACATCGGTTGGAGGGTGGAACAAAACATTTCTTATATGGGTGTGGAAATCTCTCCCTAGTAGACGTGGTTTAAAACCGTGAGGCTAATGACGATACGTAACGGGTCAAAGCAGACAATATCTACTAGCGGTAGGCTTGAGCTGTTACCGTTTTCCTAGGCTGACCCCTAAAATATGGCCAAGCTTTTTGTTGGGTTTAAGGTGGACAGATTTTGGAGAGTAGTTTTGGGAGAGCTCGAGACATTCGATGTCGGGATCTTGTAGTTTTATTTCTCGTATCGATATCGTTTTTGGTTAATTTCCATCTTAACTATGGTGGTTTCTTTCCTAATTCTGTACTATTTTCTGTCATTGGATAAACCTTGCCCGTTTCTTGTACCACGTCTTTCTTGAGAGGCCTCGACTCTCCGAAACATACCGTTCGGGCTATACCCTACAGCCCCTAACTTACTCAATTTATAAGGGTTTTTTGTGAGAGTGAAGTTAGATTTAGCAGTAATGATTAATGCTTGAACTTTTCTGGTTTGTTTACAGCCGAGTTCGCCTCTTTCGTTAAGGAAGCATGTAAAGTACCACGACGAAGAAGATAATTGGTCCATCACTTCCTCGTATCCTTTTCGACGTCGAAATGTTTTTACGTTTAGTAGTTAAATCGTGTCACGTAAGTTTGTGTCACGTAAGTTTTTGGCTTTTATGATCCTTAGCCATGTAAAGTACTGCTACTTCTGTGAAATCTAAGGTAACTGTTGGCGTGGCTCCGACTTTCCGTTCAGCTGGTCGTGCCGAGAGAAGGAAGGAGGTAACTTAATTGGTGTCGTGTATTATTGGAAATGTTGTTGGCATTATACGCATCGTTATACCGAATTTGTCGTAATTTTGCAGTTTTATAATAAGTTGGAGGAGAAACACCAAGCTTTGCAGGCTGAGAAAAGCCAATATGAAGCTAGAACAAAGGTATCTTTCTTTTCTTCTTCTTTTTTTATGGGAACTATTAATTTAAAAGGGAAAGCAAAGAGGACAATATTTGCTAGCGGTGGACTTGGGCTGTTACAAATGGTATCAGAGCTAGGTTACCGGGCGGTGTGCCAGCGAGGACGCTGGGCTCCGAAGGGGAGTGGATTATAAGATCCCACATCGATTGGAGAGAGGAACGAGTACCAGCGAGGATGTTGGGCCCCAAAGGGGGATGAATTATAAGATCCTACATCGATTGGAGAGAGGAACGAGTGCCAGCAAGGATGCTGGGCCTCGAAGAGGGATGGATTATGAGATCCCACATCGATTGGAGGGAGGAATGAGCGCCAGTGAGGATGTTGGGCCCCGAAGGGGGATGGATTATGAGATCTCACATCGATTGGAGAGAGGAACGAGTGCTAGCAAGAACACTGGGTCTCAAAGGGGGGTGGATTATGACATCCCACATCGGTTAGGGAGGGGGACGAAGCATACTTTGTCCTTCTCCCCAGAAGACGCATTTTAAAAACCTTGAGGGGAAGCTTGAAAGGGAAATCCCAAAGAGGACAATATTTGCTAGTGGTGGGCTTGGACGGTTACAAATGTTATAAGAGCCAGGTTATCGGGCGGTGTGCTAGCGAGGACGTTGAGCCCTGAAGGGGGGTGGACACCGCGCAGTGTGCCAGCGAGGACGCTGGCCCCAAAGGGGAGTGGATTGTGAGTTCCCACATCAGTTGGGGAGGAGAACAAAGCATTCTTTACAAGGGTGTGGAAACCTCTCCCTAGTAGACACGTTTTAAAAACCTTGAGGGGAAATCCGAAAGGAAAAGCTCAAAGAGGACAATATCTGGTAACGTTGGGCTTGGACTGTTACAAATGGTATCAGAGCCAGGTTACCGGGTAGTGTGCCAGCAAGGATGCTCAGTCTTGAAGGGGGGTGGACACCGGGCGTTGTGCCAGCAAGGACGCTGGGTCCCGAAAGGGAGTGGATTGTGAGATCCCACATCAGTTGGGGAGGAGAATGAAACATTCTTTACAAGGGTGTGGAAACCTCTCCCTAGTAGACGCGTTTTAAAAACCTTGAGGGGAAACCCGAAAGGAAAAGCTCAAAGAGGACAATATCTGCTAACGGTGGACTTGAACGGTTACATATTTACTCTTTTACATATATCCTCGACCATTTTCTCTGTTTTGCTTCGACTTATGATTGATAACTGATACGATTTCATAGGAAGAGCAAGAAGCAGCCATCAAGCAGCTGAGGAAGAGCTTAATCATCAAAGCAAACCCAGTCCCTACTTTCTACTATGAAGGACCTCCACCCAAAGTTGAACTCAAGAAGGTGAGAGTTACAGAATCAATATCATCAACTCCCCTGCACTTCTTTCTGTAACAATTCATACGCCTTTAACGTTCTCGTGTTCTCGTGTTGCAGCTTCCACTGACTCGACCCAAGTCGCCAAATTTCACAAGGAGAAGGAGCTGTGGCGACGCAGCAGTTACCTCAAATATAGAGAAGGGCAAAGTATGTGGTCGAGTGAAACGACATAGCCTCGGTAGTATCAGAGCGGAGATGACAACTCCGAAAGCTAAGACGCAGCTAATCAGTGGACGGAATAGCGGTATGAAGGTGAAGGAGAGAGTAAATCAAGAGAAGGAGACAACAAAAACAAGTGGTGCTAAGATTCCTGAGCAGAGAAACAATTTGGACATAACAGTTGAGTCATGAACTGAGTTCATCATCTTGTATGTTGCATTGTTGGTGTTTTGTTTTTGAGTTTTAACTGGATTTTGGTAATATGAAATTTGTAAATGTTTTGTAGTTATGATTTGTACTGACAAGATGTGTTCTTACTAGTAGTTGTGCTTAGAGAAAGAGTGTGTTCTTGGTGATCTGGGAATGGTTTTTGAAGATTATGCTCAACATTTGGGGCTGCTACTCTTCTGTTCTGTTGTAGGTAGCATCGGTATCGTTATGTTTCTCGTTCATGAACTAAGACTAATCGTTGGACTCGAACGAATGAAATTGAATGTGAAAGGCCAAAATGAAATGAAATTTATCCGGAATGAACGTCTTTCTACTTAGTTACGAGAAAAAAGCATGTACAACTTTAGCCGAGAAGACCTTAATATTCGTTCACGATGGGACTCGAACCCACAATCTCCCGCTCCGGAGGCGAGCGCCTTATCCATTAGGCCACGCAAACTCTTTGGTGAAAAAAAACTAAGTTTCTCTAACAATTAAAATATTTGTTCACGATGGGACTTGAACACACAACAAACTCTTTGGTGGCAAAAAACTAAGTTTCTTTCACAATTAAAATATTCATTCACGATGGGACTCGAACCCACAATCTCCCGCTCCGGAGGCGAGCGCCTTATCCATTAGGCCACGCAAACTCTTTGTGGTTGGAGAAAATAGGCTTTAATGTTTAGAAATAAAAGGTGGAAATCTCTCGAACTATTACCCTATTTCAATTTGGTACAATGACTCTCAGTATTGGGAGCTCTCCCCGATTTACAGCAATTAAATTTCACGAGTATTCAGATGTAATGGAATCAAAATTTTGAACCCTTTGTTCTGGCTCAGGATTGCAATCCTTCGACAATACAAAATACGTTGTTCTTCTCAAACATATCCCTAATGTCTAACATCAAAGCTGAGAACGGCTTAACATAGTTCCTTATTCCTCTGTTGGGTCTCAGTTCTCACAACTTCCACCTTGCTATGAATTCAACATTCTCGAGGAAGAGATGAGTCCTCAATTCCTTCTTAAGGTCTTCCCATGAGTCTATAGTGCATAACCCATTTTGAATGTCATTCACCTTCAAATGCTACCATAGTTTTGCATCGTCTACGAGATGCATTGTTGCCAAAGAGACCTTAAGCTCTTCTGAACAAGTCCCTGTGATTCTGAAGTACTGTTCGACATTGAAGATAACATTTCTAATTCCTTTGCATCTTGGGCTTGATCCGAGGTTTGTTGTTCTACGTCCCGCATGGTCAAGTTCACTCAGATGTTCATTTTAGCCATCTCAACCTTAATGGCCTCTATTGTTGTCCTAAAGTCTTCAATTAAATCACCGAAGAATTTCAACATGGTCTTTTGTGTATTAATGTCTAGATCTTCGACACATCCTTTCATGTATGCGACAATGCTCTCGAAGCTACCTCCACATTCCAATGTCCAATCATGTAGCTCTCTTTTCTAGGGAGTCAACCTTAAATATCAATTTTTTTATTGGCAACTCATCTGGGCAGGGGCCAATTGCGTCAATCCATCGAATTTTCCATAATTCTACCACTCATCCTTCCAGGAAGCGGACAGTGTCAGAGATTTCTTTTAAGAATGACATGTCATATTCAATCTCAGTGTATCGCTCGACTTGCAACTCAGCCAACTATTTTGGTACCAACATCCTTTCAGTCTATGATGAGACTAGGAGCTAACCAACCTCTAATACCACTTGTCACAGTAGCACTCAATTGTGACGTATGGAGACTTTGGGGTCAATTATAGTCGAGTCTCGAACCACATTTCAAATTTAAAAATATTTAAATAATAATAATTATTAAATTACATTGTCAAAGGAGAAGTGTTTGAATTCTAAAAATAGAAATAAAAAAAGAACTAAATTAGGAGTGTTGAATGTTAGGAGGAGAATGGTTAGAAAGTAACGGTGTAAAGACATGGCCATCCTTCCTTCCCTTTCACCATTAAAGCCTCCCTCATCTTCTATGCCCTTACTCGGTCGGGCTGGCTGCGACTTTCTTCCCATTCTCAACCAAGACACTTCCCAAC
Organism: Cucurbita pepo subsp. pepo; assembly: GCF_002806865.2. NCBI lineage: Eukaryota > Viridiplantae > Streptophyta > Magnoliopsida > Cucurbitales > Cucurbitaceae > Cucurbita > Cucurbita pepo. The sequence continues at coordinate 174,642 of NC_036641.1, forward strand.
TTCCCCTATTCCCGTCCCCAGTCCCGACCCGGCCGTCTCCTCGTAAGCGCGGTTGGCGGGTTATCACTAGCCGCCACCGCCGAACTCCTAATGGACAACAAACGCTTAAAAAGAATCACATCAGCTCTATCGCCATTATCATCATGTTCGTCACTCTACGAGCCAGATAACGAGCTAAAACACATGCAATTAGCATCATCATGTTTAAAAAACAAGAAACGTTTATCAAAACAACTTTCAATGTGTGAAACACCAAGAGAACTCGCATGGGAGAAACGACGACGACGAATGCTCCGACCTAGAAACGGAAGCTCGACCGATAGAGATGACTTAACAGACGAAGATTGGAATGAGCTAAAAGGGTGTATCGAATTAGGGTTTGCATTCAACGAGGAAGATGGACATAAGTTGTGTGGTACATTACCAGCTCTTGACTTATACTTCGCCGTGAATCGACAGCTCTCGCCGAGTCCAGTGTCGACGCCGCATAGTAGCACGTCTACGTCGTCGTCGTCGCTCGGGGGACGAGGTTCATCGTGCGAGAGCCCGAGGGGTGATTGTGAAACATGGAGGGTTTGCAGCCCAGGTAAGGAGAGATTTGAGATTGTTTATAATGAAATTAAAGGAATTGAAACAAAAAAAAAAAAAAAAAAAAAAAAAAAAAAAAAAAAAAAAAAAAAAAAAAAAAAAAANGAATTTGTTCAGGGCAAGATCCGAAGCAAGTGAAGGCAAAATTAAGACATTGGGCTCAAGCAGTGGCATGTTCGGTAATGCAATCATTGGGAGAAAAATAAAAAGGGAATAATGACGTGTACAGAACAGAAGAGAAAAAAAAATTAAAAAAAAAAAAAAAAAAAAAAAAAAAA
>NC_036641.1:175660-329957 GCF_002806865.2 Cucurbita pepo subsp. pepo
AAAAAAAAAAAAAAAAAAAAAAAAAAAAAAAAAAAAAAAAAAAAAAAGGAAGAAGGTTTGGTTTGGTTTAAACCCCTCAAATTAGGGTTTGGTTATATATATATATATATATATATATATATATATATATATATATATTTGAGGGCCAAAGCCAAGCCAGAGGCAGTAATGGGAACTTTGGCAGACAATTAATTTAGGGACAGAAAAAAAAACATGTTCTTTTTTTGATTCTCATTCGATTCTTCATTCCAATTCTATCATTTTTCTTTTCTATGTTGTTACCCATATCAAATTTATATATAATCAAGGTCTTTTTTTTTTTTTTTTTTTTTTTTTTTTTTTTTTTTTTNCGGTTTTTGTAACGATTAGATGGATTGCAGTCCCTCTTCGTCACGGTCTTTGCACTCCCATATGTTGGGAAGATTGAGTATGAAGTGGGTAAAACTATATTTTTGAAGTATGCACAAACTATTCAAAGTTGACCCTTTAATGCATTCAGAGTCATATAACGTTTGCTTTCTTGCTCACGTTTTCTAAAACATTTATGGTAAACAGGACTTGAGTCCCCGACGTTGTCAACAACTGAATTTCTCTAACTTGTCTCTAACTTGTTTGGGTTAGAACAGTGCTTTACAATCGCTTTTTTAACATTATTTATTTTTAAAAAGTAATGTTCTGTTATGGTTTGATCCTAATTTGTAGAAATAATCATGTTGCTCTTAAACATGTAACAAGAGGTAATAGTCGGGTTCTCTCTTGAACATGTAACAAAGTAATGTAATAGTCGGGTTCTAATTTAGGCAATTTAGGCAAAATGTGGTTGGACAATAAAGTAGGTTTGACTGAACCACTATTACTTTTGAATAGAATTTGAAGATTTGTGTGAACTGTTTCTCGATGTTTACGTATGAACCGCTTGCTCATTAGATCTCTCAATTCTAGCCATGTTTTCACTCAACCCTCTTGGTGTCTCCTCTTAGAAGAGTCCTTATTCCACCAAGTTTGTCCATAACTCTTAAAATGTGGCATTAGCTCTCGAGTGAAATTGTGGGTACATGTGAGGTCTTGTACATGTGAGTCCTAGCAGACGTGTTTTAAAACTTTGAAGAGAAATTTGAAAGAGAGAGCCCAAAGAGGATAATATTTGCTAGCGGTGGATCTGGGTCATTACATGAAACATCTCTCTACCAGACGCATTTTAAAATCGTGACGATATGTAATGAGCTAAAGCGGACTGTTACAAATGGTATCAAAGTCAGTCACCGATGTAAGGCATTGGTCAAAGTAGGGTTAAATCCTCTCTACAATAGAGGCGTTGTAAAACTGTGAGGTCGATGGCCAAAACAGACAATATCTAATAGCAATGAACTTTAAGTTGTTACAAGTAGTATTAGAGCCATACACCGGGCGGCGTGCCAACGAGGACATTGGCCCCCTAAAGGGAGTGGATTGTGGAAGTCCCACATAGGTTGAAGAGGAGAACGAAGCATTTCTTAGGGTGTAAAAATCTATCCCTAGTAGACGCGTTTTAAAATCATGAGACGATACGTCGGGCACAATGACCTAGGGTCACGACCTCATGTATTTATAGATGTGTATAATGAAGATTACATTCTAAATCATAGATTTAGTAACAAACCATGAAATCATAGATTTGGTAACACCTAAATTATTATTTTATATTCATAATAAACTAAATGGTACGATAAGGATGAAAAAATATAAAAAAAAAAAAAAAAAAAAATTAAGTGTAAAAAGAATATATATTGGTGTGACAATATTAATGGCACACGTGTGAAACCTGTCGAAAGGTGGTAGGCAAGTACGAATGATGGGTCCCACAAGAAATTAATTTTTAAAAAAATTATTGTCTTTGTGGTGGGCCCAATGGGCTGTAAAGAAGAAGGGCCCACGTGGGCTTTGATTAGTTGGCATGGGCCCGTGGGGGATGATGTTTGTCTGGCTGCTTTGCTTTGGAGGACGACTAAGACAAGTCCCTATCTTTTCTCATACCCACTTTGCCTTCAAATATTCTCACCATTCATCATCATTCACCATCAAATTTTACCTTCTTTAACTTATATTTTACTTCTTTCAATTTTACCTCCTTAAACATTCTTTATACTTACGGGCATTCTTTATACTTACGGGCGAATGGCAAATTGTAACTGACTAGGTGACCTGTAGATCAGTCGAGTGAGATCATATGTCATATGGTGCATCGTACCAATCATATGCAATCAAAAGTTAGTAAGCAAATCACAACTTGATTAAATGAAAGTCGCTTGATGGGTTTAAGTTCAACTAGATGAGACTATAATTCACCCAATAGATCATACTTGAACGAGCTCATAACCTTGGTGAATCCAAAAATAACCAAGTGGGTCATGCCCGAATGATAGGTCAAAGTTGATCCAAATGAGACTTGAAGTCACCTAACATGCTATGAGTATCAATCAAGTTGTAAGTTGACAAGTGTGGCTAGCATGCCCTACCTAGTAGCTTGTAATCATTGTGTTATGAATGTATCAACAAAACCAAATTGATCCAACCGCTAGCAAATATTGTCCTCTTTGGATTTTCTTTCGAATTTACCCTCAAGGTTTTTAAAACGTGTATGTTAGGGTGAGGTATTGACATCCCTATAAACAATGTTTTGTTCCCCTGTTCAAATTGTCCACCAACAAGACTCGCAATGGCTCAAAAGATTCAGTAGAACTTGACATGTTGCAGCACTTGTAGAGGTCGAAAGCCTTAGCCACACATCGTTGTAATCGCCGCACTGCTCGACACACCTCGGCCTTCATGTTCTCTCCATGGGTGGCAAATTTTACATTTCAACTTCCTATTTTCAAAGTTTAGGAAGAAGGAACATATTAGTAAAAACAATCTCAATACTTTCCCAACAAGTCCACCAGTAACAGATATTATCTTCTTTGGGCTTCCTCTCAAGGTTTTTAAAACGTGCCTATTAGGGAGAGGTTTCCACATCCTTATAAAGAATGCTTTGTTCTCCTCCTCACCCGATGTGAGATCTCACACTACATCTTTGTCAACATTGAATTGTGATGAATCAGACAAATTCAAGATCATTGAGTACCATTTACAAAAAAAAAAAAAAGAAGCTTACCACAATTCTTCCGACTTCGTCTTTACAAACACCCTATAGCACCCTTCGTCGGGCTTCCCGTCATGAACAATATGTGCAATCAAATTCTACTTCGTCCAGTTTAGTAATATTTGCATATCTTCTAAACTTCGAATTGTGGTATTTATTTCACTCTATGATTAGAGATTAGCATATAATCATGGCACTAGGGGTAAGGTAAAAACACTTAGCCCCAAGACTCGTCCATTGTTTTAGTCCCAAGAGCGTGGGCATGCAAAGACGCAAATGCGTATGCACATAGTCACCACGTAGTGCTACATGTAGTATGCGAATATCACACCTCTATGTGCAACGCCTGCTACCCGTGCAATGTTTGTCTAAACACGCACCCACTTATCCAATTAACCAAGAATTTCATTCTCAAACAACTATCAACATCTTCACTGCACCATACTAATCGAGGCTTTGCACAACCTCAATGTTCCAACATCAACACATTTTGTCTGCTAGGATATTTGCACCTTCTATCTTCTCCAAACACATCACCATCTCCCACTAACTTGTGAGTGAAATGATATCGCCTTCTGTGTTTTGTCTTTGAATGATAAATCGAGTACCTCACCAATGTATGACACTCTGACTATTTATATAAAGAATATTCTCGTGCTGCCTCTTACCCAATTCTTCTAACTAGTCTGTCATCTATATCATATCCTTTCCAGTTTCAGCTATTGCCACGTACTCAGCCTGAGTAGAGTTCTGAGACTTCTTCCCCTCTTCCTTAGATAGTATTTACCACATACCACGCAAGCATAAACATTCAGATTTGATAGAGACGGAGCAAAATTTCTCGAAATCGAAATCCAAAACATGAAAAGCACAAGCATATATGAATTGACAAGAAGTAAAGAACACTTACTAAATAGTTAGTGACAAGTAACAAACTCATTGCACAAACAAATGGCCTTAACTATGAGATGCAGAAATGCAGAACGAATATACGAACAAGAAACAAGTGCACCTAACGGTTCACAGTATAGAGATAGGGACAATCTTTTCGAACTTCCCTTATCTTTATCTATATCGATAGCTAAAACTAAAATGAGCAACTTTTAGACTCCATTTAAGGATTCTACTTCTTTTAAATATGTTTATTTTACTTGGAACATAACCTGTAACTTTTGAAGCAAAGTTCATGAATTGAAAGCATATAGACGGCTCTTATTTCAAGTAAATTCACAGTATCATTGATTATCGTATCCGTGAGTGTCTAAACCAACATAGAGCTAGTTTTGGCACCTTGACTATTCTCTCATGAGACAACCACCTCTTTTGTGTTACATTTGGTTGTAAAGGTAACTCGTAAGATATTAAATCTAGAGACGTAAGTGGGTTGGGTCAGGTCCCTCTTTTTTTTGTGCAAAACCAACCCAACCAGAATCTCCGTTTGTTTGCAGTTTTTTTTTGTCCAAAGAATACTCAATTTCTAGAGTTCCTAAAGTTTATCTCCCCCTTCCCACCAAAGAACAAGTTCATTTTTTATAACCAAACATGTGATATCCCACGTTGGTTGGGATGAGAACGAACACCCTTTAAGGGTGTGGAAACCATTCCATAGCAGACGCGTTTTAAAAACCTTGAGGGAAAATCCGAAAGGAAAAGCCCAAAGAGAACAATATCTGCTAGCGGTGGGCCTAGGCCGTTACAAAACCCGACCAATCATCACATTCATAACCCAAAAGAAAAACAATGACAGAATAGGGGCTTCAACTATTCTCTCTATTCCTCCTAACAAAGGTATGTTAATACTCAATATTGCATAGCATCATTCAGAAAGACAATAAGAACAGAGCTCAAGAACCAAATCCAACTACCAAATCCTTCAAAAACAGTCAAAACTCAAAAGAAATTCAGCAATCCATTACTCAAAAAACATCCGGTGACCGGAAAACTAACCTTAACGTCATCGAGCATGAGCAGAAAGAGTGGGAGATTGAATGGCAGCGAGGTATGCACCTTCCAAAAAAAATTAAACAGTTTATTTTAATTGAAGCAACTGATCGAACACCATAATCCTTCAAACATGAACACAATAAAGAATGAGAAAAGCTTGTAAAATGAAATAGAATACCGAAAGCCTCCAATTAATCACATTCTTGAATATCAAAACGAACTACACGATTAACTAATGGCTTGTTGAGCACATGATAAGGTCAGATATTCAGTTAGTCAGATCTCAGATAAGCAATCGAAAGATTATCTCGAAAATCTCCCTAAAAATTAGGTCAAATGCGTAGAAGCGATTAGCTAAAAAATTCAAGCAGGGCGAAATCCGTTAAGAAAGGGGCAAAAGGATACCTGAAAACCAAGATGAATGTAAACATAAACCAGTCAAGAACTCACGGCGGCGCCGACGAGAGCAAAAGAAACAGATTCTCACAGCGGAAGGTGATACAACCCAAAGTGGATACAGATATGGCGGCCGGCGGCAAAGTTGGAAGGGTGAAAGGACTGAAAGAGGCGCGAGAGACAGAGAAAATAAATCACGGTCGGTTCGGTCTGAAACAGTGTGGAAAACCGAACCGGTTTGATGAATGTTGATCTATAAACTTAGTACCAATTTAAGCTCTCATTTACTTAAAAAAAAATAATTTAAAAAAATACGTAATTTTTTATAAAATTAATATTAATATTTCTAAATTTTTAGATATTATTTTTGACAAAAAAAAAAAAAATTATTAATTTAAGCAAAATAATGACGTGGACACGCATGGGTCCCTCATGTCCCAATACAAAGGCACTTATAATTAAAATTAAATAAATAAAATTAAATAAAATTCCCTCATATATTATTTATTATATTATTTTCTCCTCATCCTCCATACCCACTTCTCTTCCCTAAACACAGAGAGAGAGAGTGAAAATGGGAAGCTTAATAGACTTTGAACAGACGGAGCTCCGCCTTGGCCTCCCCGGCGGCGACGCCGTCAAGAAAAGGGGTTTCACTCAAACTTTGGATTTGAAGCTCAATCTCGCGGCGGATTCCGACCAACGCCCTAAAACGACGGACACGAATGCCGTTTCCACCTCCGTCCGTACAGATCTTCCCAAGCCTCCACCGCCCAAGTATTATTCCTTCTCCTTTTTTATTTTATTTTTTTAATTATTTTTAAATAAAACAATAAAAGCTTTTAAAGGTAAAAGGGTTAGTAAAGTAATTTTATGGGGTTTTTTTTCTTAATTTTTAAATGAAGAGGAATTTTAATTAATGCCAATTTCATTACTAATTAAAAATTCATATATATATATATATATATGCATTAATTTTTTTTAAATATAATTTATATTTTATTTTGAGAAAAAATGGAGTTAAAAATTAAAATTAAAATGATAACGTTTTTGTGGGCTTCAATAATTGAGTTGAGAAGAGGAAGAAAGGATGACCAAGTAAACAAAAGGTAATTATTGTGGTTTCGAATTTAAAGGAATTTATTATTATTATTATTATTATTTATTTATTTATTTTGGTTGTCGGGAAAACATAGGAAAACTACAAAACATTTGGAATCTTTTTTTTTTTTTCTTTTTTTCTTTTTTACATTAAATTACAAATCTTTTTTTAGTATTTTCTTTTATAAAAAAAAATAATTGTTTTTCAAGCATTTTAGGTTTCCATAGAGGGTAAATAAGTAATATACTTTTTAAAAAGCATTTAAATATATTTTTTTTAATTTTTTAATACTCGAATTTGATTATTATTTATTCTGAAACAATTTTTAAAATTTTTTTTTAATTGTTTAGAAGGTAAGTTTTAATTAAATGTCGGAAAATAAATAAATAAATGTTTACTAAATATCACTTTTTATTAAAGGTTCATTGTTTAATAAGAGTTGTTTGAGGTGAAAAAATTTACCACCCAAAAATTAAATTGAATTTTTAAAATTACCCAACTGACAATTACACCGTTTTTAACTTTTATCTTCTTAACTTAACGTTTTCAATGAACTCGTGTCTAAAATAACCGTTAAAATTTTTAAATTTCTAAATTTCTACTCTAATTACCTAAATTTTAAAATTTTTACAGTGCTTACCCTTAATTCATATTCATAAATATTATTTAATCTTCCAAAAACGTCTTTTGGCATCACCAAAAGCCAATAATTATCTAATTTCCTTTGAATATAATAATTTGAGATAATGACGTGACAATAAAAAGAAAGATTATTATTATTATTATTAAAAAAACAATATAAACCCAATTGAAATCAAATACAATTTCCAAAATTATTAACGGTGAAAATTTTATAATTTATTTTTAACAGAGCCCAGGTTGTCGGTTGGCCACCGGTAAAGTCGTTGAGAAGAAACATCGTAGCTCCGAAGAAAAGTACAGAGGAAACCGAGAAAGGCGCCACCGTCAGCGGCGGTGCCGATGCGGCGGCGTTTATTAAAGTCAGTATGGACGGCGCACCGTACTTACGAAAAGTGGACATGAAGATGTACGGAAGTTACCAAGAGCTTTCTGATGCCTTGAGCAAAATGTTTGCTTCTTTCACCACCGGTAAAATTCTTAACTTACTTTTTTACTTTTACTATCTCAGAATTTGATAGAAAAGTTCGAAAGACTCGACAATCTGAATAGCTCAAGCAAACCAACCCAAACCACATGAGTTAGAGTTCAATTTTTGAAAAATCGAAAACTCGAGCGGGTTAGTATGTTACCGTTGATCCAATGATCAACTCGAAATTTGAGTCAACCCTACTCTACTTTTAAAATTATTATGGATATATACGTTTTTAACCGGTGTTAATAATGCATTGTGACTTATGAAATAAACGGGTACGGTAGGTGAGTAGAATTTTTCAATAATTAGAAAGTAAAAAGAACCATCCGACAACCCAACTCGAAAATAAAGGGTTAGATTTGGTTGTAAACTCTATTCGGGTTGCTCGGGTCACCAGATTCGAATTGGTTCAAAAGATTTTCTCAACCCGTGTACACTCCTACAAATATATCAGGTAATTGCGGGGCACAAAAGATGAAGAATTACGCGAACGAAAGCAAATCAATGGATGTACGAAACGAGACCGATTACGTGCCTACTTATGAAGACAAAGATGGAGATTGGATGCTCGTAGGCGATGTACCATGGAAGTAAGTCTTACTCCGCTTATTTGTTTATTTATTTATTTTCTTTAATTCATTATATATATAAAAAATAAATTAATCATTTTTATTGTTTAATTGGACAGTATGTTTGTGGATTCATGCAAACGTTTGAGGATAATGAAAGGAATGGAGGCCATTGGACTCGGTAAGTTAATAAATATTTTGTTAAATATAATATGCATTATAATAAAATCTACAAATTTTAAAAATTATTTTGTTATTATTATGTTTTTATTTTAAATTGATATTTAATAAGTTTACAAATATTATTTGAATTTATTTATTTTTGTTTACAAATAAAATTATTGGATAATGTAAATTAATATATAGATTTTGTTAATTTTACAGCCCCAAGAGCATTGGAGAAGTGCAAGACCAGAAACTGAATTAATAATATTAGGATATTATTTTTCTTGAATAATAATAATAATAATAATCTTTATTATTATTATTAGGATATTATTAGGATATTTCCAAAAATTATAATAACAATAAAAAAGAAGAAACCCTACTCGAAGGAATTTGAATATGATATGTAACATATAATATTTTTTTTACTCGTCTCTGTAATTACTATATAAATAAAATATTTCTCGTGTTTATATATTATATTAATTAATATCTACTGAACTCGTCATAGTAACTAAACAAGATCGAGTAATTCTAGTTTGATTATAGGTTTGGTCGGAAAATTTTTAGATTTGTTTAATTAAAAGTTTTTAAATATTTTATTTTTGCAATTCAATATTTATTTAATTAACGATCAATCAAGTAAAATAAAATGAGTGTAATAATAGCGTTTTTTTTTCCCTAATAAATTTATTAATATGATATTGAAATATTCTTAAAAATATATATGGATTTAATTTTAAAAAAAAAAAACAAGATTTTATGAAATACAAATTTTAAAAAATATATATATATATTCCTTTCCGCAGGTCCAATAAAAGAATTAATAGTAACGTGTGGGGTATAATTTAAATAAGAGAAATAAAAGGATGAGGTTGCAAATTTCTTTCTTAAACCCCCAAAACCCTAATCTCTGCTACTTTATAAATAGCAGAGAGTTCTGTGATTTCCATAGCATATTGGCCTTGGAGATCTGTCCTTCCATCTCCGTCAAAAGTACTTCCTCTCTCTCTCTGTATCTCGTCGTTGTCTTCTTCTCTGTTGAAGTATTTTATTTTGCCCTAGAAATTGAGATTGTTGGATCTGCAAAAGCACATATCGAAGGTTTTCAGGTTCATTTCATAAATGCCTGCTTAGCTCAAAATTTGTGCGATATTATTTACTCGTTTATGGCTCTCCTTAGCACGTCATTTGGAGTTGAAGACCGGCTTTGTGTCCGGCCTCCAGGGGATTTGGGAGTCATGACGAACATTTGCTTATTTCTCTTCCAACTTTCATTCATGGTGTTTTTCTTCAGTTTCTTTTTTAGATTGTTGTATTAAGATTGAGATGTAGGGAGATTCTATTAATTGTTTCATTTTTTATTGTNATTTTAAAAAATATATATATATATTCCTTTCCGCAGGTCCAATAAAAGAATTAATAGTAACGTGTGGGGTATAATTTAAATAAGAGAAATAAAAGGATGAGGTTGCAAATTTCTTTCTTAAACCCCCAAAACCCTAATCTCTGCTACTTTATAAATAGCAGAGAGTTCTGTGATTTCCATAGCATATTGGCCTTGGAGATCTGTCCTTCCATCTCCGTCAAAAGTACTTCCTCTCTCTCTCTGTATCTCGTCGTTGTCTTCTTCTCTGTTGAAGTATTTTATTTTGCCCTAGAAATTGAGATTGTTGGATCTGCAAAAGCACATATCGAAGGTTTTCAGGTTCATTTCATAAATGCCTGCTTAGCTCAAAATTTGTGCGATATTATTTACTCGTTTATGGCTCTCCTTAGCACGTCATTTGGAGTTGAAGACCGGCTTTGTGTCCGGCCTCCAGGGGATTTGGGAGTCATGACGAACATTTGCTTATTTCTCTTCCAACTTTCATTCATGGTGTTTTTCTTCAGTTTCTTTTTTAGATTGTTGTATTAAGATTGAGATGTAGGGAGATTCTATTAATTGTTTCATTTTTTATTGTTAATGCTTGTCAATATGATTTAGATTGTTAGTATTTATTAAGAGTGTCGTTAGCTGCACGTATCTGTAGGTTTTAGTTTGATTTTTTTTTTCTCTGGATTCCGGCGTAGCTAGTACGAGTAATGGGGAAACTACGGTTGTTTACTGGTAAATGATCTGTTAAAGGACGGATTTTCAAGGAAATCAGTTCTGAAATATGCTATCTGATGGGGAATTGTGTTTTCAAGACACTCGTACAAGTTAAACATGTCTTCTATATAGATATCATAATTGAGCTTCGAAGACTGTCAAGGAAATTGTGGATTAGGTGAACGTTTTTGTACCAAGGAAATTGTGCGTAACAAGATTATCAACTTACTAAGAACTATGCGAACTTGACATCATTCTTGAAATCTCCATATTTTTGTGTTTTATCTTTTGAAGCATCTGTAATTGTTTTGCTTTCTGTTCACTGGTAAGCGTGGAAAAGCTAAAGATTTTGATTTGACAGAGTGTATTGGCATAGAACGATGTCGAACCCAAAGGTCTTCTTTGATATTTTGATTGGGAAGATGAAAGCAGGGCAGATTGTGATGGAGCTGTTTGCCGACGCAACCCCAAAAACTGCAGAGAATTTCCGAGCTCTCTGCACTGGGGAGAAGGGGATTGGGTGATCCGGAAAGCTTTTACACTACAAAGGCTCAACATTTCTCCGTGTAATCCCCAACTTCATGTGCCAAGGAGGAGATTTCACAAGGGGTAATGGAACAGGAGGAGAATAATCTATGGCATGAAATTTGCAGATGAAAACTAAAAGATGAAACACACCGGACCGGGTGTACTATCAATGGCGAATTCTGAACCGAACACCAATGGTTCTCAGTTCTTCATTTGTACTGAGAAGACTTCATGGCTGGATGGGAAGCATGTTGTGTTTGGAAAAGTTGTAGGTGGTTACAATGTAGTCAAGGAGATGGAGAAGGTGGGATCTGATAGTGGGAGGACTTCTGAAACTGTTGTGATAGAGGACTGCGGGCAGATAGATAAGCATCTGAGAGTTGAAGTTAGAAACGTTTGATCTTAGAAAATTCCCCTTTCTGAGATCTCATGGCTGCCCAATGAACTCATTCAAGTTAACAAGGACATGTCGAAAGGTGTCTGGGATGGAGAAATTCACTTTTACTCACTCATAATAGATACCGAGATTGGTAGCCTTATCTCCTTCCTTCGACTCGAGAATAGGTATCAAAGTTAGTAGCTGACTCGAGAATAGGTATCAAAGTTAGTAGCTGACTCGAGAATAGGTATCAAAGTTAGTAGCTAGAAGAAGGGACAAGTGTTTCATATCAAAAACTTAATACTCCTCCACAAAATAAAGGGCTAAAAGGAGTGGGAACAAAAACAATATGAATAACCAAAATGAAATATGAAAAATTAGTCCCAATCTTCATCGCTCAACTGATCATCGTCCATGTCCTTTGGTGGCCTAACCACCAATAACACGGTCCCTAAGCTCTCCTTCAACCCCATTTCCATCAATTCACTTCCTCTCTGAACCTTCAACTCCCCGTCGTTCCCGGTCGCTCCCGTCAGATAAAACCCATCTCCGGCCTCCACCTCTTTCCTACTCCGATCAGCCACCACCAAAATTGCCTCCTCCTTGTACCACCTATTCACCCGCCATGGCAGAGCCCTCGCATCCTTGAACGCCACCACCACGCCTCCCTTCCCCAGTCCTGCTATCGGCTCCCACCCCGGCAGAACCACCCACCTTCTCCACCCCTCCTCCACCACCACAACCCCGAATTCCCCTTCACTCCTCACCTCCATTGGCGCCTCTCCGACACCCTTTCCCCCTTCCTCCCCATTGCACACAGGCAACACCACCACTGTTGTTGCCTCCGCTACCTCCCCGATCTTCAACCGCACCACCGGAACCTTGACACCGGCTTCGATTTCCTCTTCCGCCTCATCTTTCCCCTCCCCTTCCCTCTCCAAATCCCTAACAATCAGACTTCTCGCTTCCTCTGTTACCGCTACTTTCAACGCGTCCTCCAACGCCGACGTCCTCGCCTCCGACATATTGCTATACTCTCTACTCAACCTGTAATGCATAAACGCTAAACAATCCCCAGGATAATCGTAGTTGAAACTCTCCCAACCTTTATCCCCTCTTCGCCGAGGAAAATCCTTCATCGCTCGAGCCAGATCTTGCGCACCCTTCCCATCCAGCCTGTTATCCACTATATATCTGGCCGCCGCCGCACGTTTCTCGGCGTTGAGGAGCCGAATTTCATAGAGCAATTCGGCGCCGCCGGTATCGAAAGCTGCAATTAAATCTGGATCAGCATCGTTGATTGTCTGGACAAGGGATTCGCGAACTTGAGCGCCAACAACGAGGGTGTTCTGCTGGACTCCGCCGATTCCAGTGATTTCTTCGATGGTTGGGGGAGTGAAGCCCTCTTGAATCAGGGAGGAAATTAGCGGCGCGTACTCGAACCAGAGACCGAGGCGGTTGGCGAGAACATCAAGCTTGCCGGCGGCGTCGAGAGAGCGGTACTGAGAGGGAAGAGGAGAGGGAGGGGGGCGGAATGGCTGGTAGACTTGTGGCTTGGCGACTAAGGGGGAAGGGGAAGGGTAAGGATTGAGAGAGGCGGAAATGAGGTTTGGTGGGCGGCGGAGGAAGAGGCGGAGAGGGGGAGTATGGAGGAGGAAGGTGGTGGTGGTGGTGGTGGTGTGAGCAGCCGCCGCGGAGAGAGAGGTGGCAGGGGCGGTGGCGGAGAGCATGGTGTGGATGGATGGAAATGGCAATGGTGGGAGGAGAGGAGATGAAGAGCGCCTGCTTATAATCTTATCTGATACCCATTTTGGAAGTATGGGGCTCTCATGGAGAGACGTGGGAGATATTTTTAGATCATTTTGTTTTTTAACATTTTATTTTATTTTTCTTATCCTTTTAGTTATTTCTTTTCTCTCAATGAACATGGAAGATTTAAATTTAGATTTTTTTTAATAGAGAAGAAATTGACTCGACTTGGTCAAGTCGAGTTGGTTTTAAAGAAAACCGGACATGACCTGCTTCTACTCTACAACTTATTATCAGTTCAACTTATCTACTAGACCTGAATTTTGGTGGGACCAAGTTAGTTTTACATCAAACCTCACTTATTATCGGTTCAACTTATCAACACGCCACCATTTAGATATAGATTTTCTTTTCTAAAGAAAAAAAAAAAAAAAGAAGGAAACCGACCTGACTTGACCTAAATTTGGTGGGATCGAGTGAGTTTTACACAAAAACCTTACATGACCTGCTTATACTTTTCGACCTATTGTCGGATCAACTTATCAACTTGCTATTTTTGTAAAGTGTAAAAAAAAAGGGAACTGACTTTACTTTAAGTTGGTTTTACAAAAAATTCAACAAGACCCACTTACACTCTATGATCTATTACGAGCCTAACTTATCAACTCGTTATTTTGTAAACTGGACACAAGTTAAGGTTTTTGTCGAAATCAATGCGAGAAGCTATCTTAGTCTTCAGTGCAGAATCAATGAATCCCAACATTCTTGTTTGACAACTATGTCGTCGCATTTAGGTAATTTGACGGTTTAGTGCACAAGATCATGAAAATGTATGAGATCTTTTAACCGTGCCTCTTTTTACATCATTCTAAGTTCATTTGACAACTTAAGATTTAAAATACATGTTTGGCTCGTATTCTATCGACAACAAAATATTAATTGCAAGACTTGCAGAACTTCGTCTTCGTAAGTCTTAATTTTTTACTCTAATTTTTTTCCAAAATTTTTCAATCCAAGGCTTCACTTTAGAAGAGATTTCAAAAAAAAAAAAAAACCCTAAGTAGCATTTCAACTAGTCAAGGAAACAATGATACGACGCTTGAAATACACAAAATAAGCACTCTTGCATTTTGTCATAGTGTCTCAACATTGTTTATAGCGTCTCGACGATCACTTATAGTATCTTGACCTTATATGCAACGTCTCAATGTTGCCAACGGTTAAATCTAAATGGAGATTTTAAAAGGAACAAATTGGCCGTTCACCTTAATTTCGACCAATTCGGAAGGTAAGGAGGTCATTTGAGTGTCGAGAAAAATTGATTTTCAAAGCTCGAAACATGGAGATTGAGCTGTATGCAAAATCTAGCTAATCATGTTAGATAAACACAGAAAATATACATATCAACAAATCAATCAATACTGTGTGTAAATCAAAAGACGATCTATATCATATTTAAAGCATGCATATCTGTTAAGATATCTATATAGTTAAATCCCGGAGAGACTTAATTCACAAAGGAGATGTCCATAAGGTGAGAGAGGGACAGAGAAGGTAAGAGTATTTTTTAAAAAAATTTATTTGTGAAAATTTTAAAAATTAAAAAATATTGCTAAAACAATTAAAAAAAAAAAAAAAGAAAGTCGAAATAATTTAAAAAATAAAAAATTTGTCGTATATATAATAATGATAATAATAATGATTATTTATTATATATATATTCTTTTTTTAAAAGACGGCGAGTAATTAGTAATAAGTGATTTAGCGGAAACTTTTCAAAATATCGGACACACCTTACTATTGCTCGGGACCTTTTTTTTTTGTTTCTCAAAAGTCAGCTCTCTTCTAAGTTCGTCTTGCCGATCCTTGACGCCCCCATAGCGGACGACGGCGGCGGCGGCGGCGGCGGCGGTGCCTGACCATGCTATTACCCCCCACCTCCTCCTCCTCTTCCTTCCGCTTCTCTTTCCCCTTTCACTATTTCAACAACAACCACTAGGCTCTCTTGTTCTTGCGGTTCGTTTCTTTTCACTCTAAGTCACATCCCCTAATGGACCCTTCACTTCTTGACGATATTATCAACCGTCTTCTCGAGGTCCGTGGCCGTGTCGGCAAGCAGGTTCAGTTGTCCGAGTCCGAGATCCGACTACTCTGTCAAGTTTCTAGAGAGATTTTCCTACAGCAGCCTAATTTGTTGGAGCTTGAAGCGCCTATCAAGATCTGTGGTATCTTTTTCCAACAATACTTCTTGCTTTCTCCTGAGATTTACTGATCGGTTCTTGTTTGGTTGGTTGTTTGTAGATGTTCTTGTAGACATTTTTGAAGTTCTTGGTTTCTTGTTGTTGAGATTTTGGAGCTTTTCTTAGTTCTATTTGTTGATGAATTCTATTTGAAGTTCTTGATTTTCTGGGTTTTGTGGCTTTTCTTTGTTGAGTTGTTATGTAGTAGTAGTTAATTGTCAATTTCTTTTACTATTAATCTCAAAGGATAAATCCCATATTATTAATTGGTGAAGTGGTTCATACTTGATGAACCGTGGAGGTCTTTATGTTTGCGTAGATTATTGCAATATTCATACATTGTGTTTTTCATGGAAGCTTTTACATATCTTTGCCAATTTCATTCGTTTTTTGTTTTTTCATTTCTCATTAATCTTGTAATGCTATCTTTGTAATGCTATCTTCTCTTTCATAATCCCTTATTGCTACAAGTTCTATTATGGCACGCACTCGCGTGTTGGGATTTACAAGTTTGATTTGATTTGTTCGATTGTTAGTCAATATTTTAATAGAAATAGTTGAAGTACTTTGGCAATCAAATCTAGCAGGGTTAGACAATTGTTCTATGAAAATAGTCAAAGTGCACGCAAGCTGACTTGAACACTCACAAGTATGTACATAAAAATACATATTTGAAGTAGGCCTATTGGAAATGCTTGATGTCTTACTATAATTTCTTAATGATTGGCTCCCAAGGATGGAGTGCTTACTATAATTTCTTAGGGCTTTCCACTTAGGGGGAGCACTAAGTTTGTGCTGGGCCATGCATTCAATTCCATGGAAAGGTGAGATGAGGGCTTTCAAGTGGTTGTGGTTGATGTTGATCCCCATCACTTTGTTGTAGTTTATAATAAGGGCTAATGCTTTTCAAAAAAATATTGAACGGTATTGAAGAGGTTTTTGATGTTTTCTTCTTCAAACGTAGAAGCGAGGACATTTCATATACAAATGGAAAATGGCTTATGGTCTTAGAATTACCTCCCTAAGTTGAAGTCTTCAATGAGGTTGGCAGATGAGTAAGAAGAATATAAATATTTACTTTATACACAAGCGTGAATCCATCATTTAAAGTTTGGAATTTAGCTTCAAGAACTGAGTCTAGAATTCACTTTCCACTCCGTCAAAAGATTTTTCAAACTCTAGTTTGATGATTATTCCTTCTTTTTCTTTGTTCTATTCATTCATTGATTATTCGACGTTGAAGTATTCATCTAGGATTTGTGATAAGATAAGGAAATCAATACAAGGGGAATAAGATTCGGATTACCTTGTGGATCGAATATCTCAAGACAAGAACATTGTTTGAGATTCGAATCACTCCACAAGCAAGATCGATCATGTCTAGCTTGAATGATTATCGTTGATCAAATATCTCAAGACAAGAACACTTGTTTGAGATTCGAATCACTTCACAAGCAAGATTGATCATGTCGAGCTTGAATGATTCTACATGCAATCTAAACTACATAGAATTGCAAAGAAACTTAGCCATTGGCTAAAGAAAAGCACAAATGCTTCTTTTAATATATTTTCCAAGTCTACCTTACAAATACAACATACATGGCTTTATATAGCCTCAAAATGAAACTATTAAAGGCATTTCAAGAGTTGTAACATTCATACTTAATGGCCATAATTAGCCATTATGTAATTGTAACCTAAAGTAAATAAAAACTCTTAAACTACATTAATGAAATACAATAACTCTAAATTGTAATCCACCCAAAATTTATCACATGAAACTTCATTCTTCTTCAATGTGGCATGAATTGAAATATCTTTTGATGATTTCAACAATATTTTCTTCACATCTTCATTGAAGCATATTGTATGATTGATGTCTCTTGGTTCATATCAATTTGTATTTCGGAAGCAGAGGTTGATTGGAATTCTATATTGTTTGCGAAGAACTTTTGTGATCCTTTCAAAGAGAATTTTGGTGATATCATCCCCTCTAATCTTTGTTACCCAAATTTTGGTGATATCATCCCCTCTAATCTTTGTTACCCAAATTTTGGTGTTCTTCCTCTTCTTGGTAGTCATTTGGTCCTATATTTTTGTTACCCAAATTCTTCTTTTGCATTGAGTGGAAAAAATTAGGTTCTTCATGTTGAGTCCGGGTGTTTTTTGATCAACAATGAATAGTGTCACTTCCTCATGGGAGTTAATGTTTTGCAAATCACTACATAGCTTGCTCACTTTTGAAAGGGAGTCAAACATCAAAATGGTTACTTGTTCCATAATTTTAACTCTTGTTTAAGGTTTGGCCTTGACCGGTTCATGATGGAGCATTTTGCCACCCATTGTCAATGAACAGGAGAAAATAACGACCTCCTCAGAATTTTATTTTAAGAAGGCTTATAATCATATGGGGATTGAAGTTGCTTGGATAAAGCATTGTGGAGAAAGGGTTTAAAGCTTGAGTGAAGATCATGGATTTGGAATTCTTTTCCATCGATAACTTCT
The DNA here is from genome assembly GCF_002806865.2 of Cucurbita pepo subsp. pepo. Taxonomy (NCBI): domain Eukaryota; kingdom Viridiplantae; phylum Streptophyta; class Magnoliopsida; order Cucurbitales; family Cucurbitaceae; genus Cucurbita; species Cucurbita pepo. The sequence goes on from NC_036641.1 coordinate 193,562, forward strand.
TCATCTTGATTGTTGGTAAACCAAAGGGACCGTTTGGTTGAAGGTTTTGTTAGGTGGGAATGGGCATGGACAAGCTAGATTCATGTTTGTTACAAAATTTTCAACACTTGGAAATAATTTATTCTTAGGCAGTATATTTTCTTATCTGTCCCTTCTCCTTTGTTTTTCATAAATAAATACAAACATATTTTGTTCCTATAAAATTTTGATAACATTTTTCATGCGCAATCAAGCACAATAATATTGTATTCTCAACCATCTTATTCTCAAATATATTATTCTTTGACATTTTTTATTCCCATGCATATATGAAACCTTAAACCAATCTCCTATCTTCTCGTTGTGGTTGGAGATGTTCTTAACTGGGGAATTTCAATTGGAGTCAATGAGGGTATTGAAGGTTTAATGCAAGCTGACTTCGATTTGGAAATGAAGATCTTCTTTTGTTTTTGGTCAAGGAGGGTTCTTTTATTAGTCTTTACTCCATTTTGGCAGTATTTGATATTATTTAATGGCGTAAGATTATTAGGGACTTGACAAGATTTATCCATTCCATATAAGTTGTGAGTTCCCAAAACCTTGAGAGATAAGGGCAAGGTGTGAGATTAGTACCATTGATTTTATCCATTCCATACAAATTGTGAGTTCCTCTTTTCTTGTCTTCTTCTAACTCTTCTTCTTCTTCTTCTTCTTCTTTTTTTCTTAATGATGAAAAGTGAGGCTTTCTGCTCTAATGGTGCGAGATTGACATGCTTTCATTTAAGATTCTTTCTACTGTGTAAGTTAGGGTGGGTGAGAGATTCTCTATGGGTAGGAAGGTCTCATTTGGTTTGGTGGAAAAGATCATGAGATGTTTAACCTCAATGAGCTTTTCATGCAACATGCTTTATGATTGTCGTCCTGATGAGTGGATTACAAGCCACGACTCTCTGGACTCTGGGAGGACTTTCCTGACTAGTCAACTAATTGTCAACTTCACTGCAGAACCATTTAAAACTATTTTCTAAACCACAGGAACTACTAATGTGTTACTTTGAAATCTTTGGTTGGGACAAAATTTAGGAATTGAAAGTATAATTTACCCTATAATTTTATTAAACTTTTTTCATTTTTTCCAGTCTTTTCATAAATAATAAAAAAAAAAGAGCAGTGCCGAAAAATTATAGCCAAAGTGCTCAAACTTGGTTCTTAACTGCAGCTTTTGAGTATCTTGTCTCAAAGCGACTGATCTGCAGGACCACTTATTCTTTCATGTTTATGACTTTGGTACTTTTCATTAAAGTGGCGGATCAGTCATAACTACACTGAGCAATTATGCAGTCATGGATTCAATCAAATGGGCGAAGATCTTGTAGATTAATATAAAAGCTTTCATTTGATGTTTATGGATATAAACGAATAGAAGGATGTTCAAAGGAAGAATAAGCACGAGTTGTGGAGAGATCTTAATTTGCCTTTCGTTTGTTAAAAAAAAAAGAAGCTGAATCTATTGGAGGTGGGCTAAGTCGTATGGCAGCTTAATATTAGGTTGTGATCATGTATGGCTGGTTTCTCTCAACACTTCTATGTGCCTTGGTGTAGAGCTTGATTCTGTTTTTCAATCAATTCCTTTGTATTTGGTCGTTTTGCTAGTTAGGTAGCAATATATGGTGTATACGATAAACTTAGATTGATTTGCAAAAAAAGTACTGCACATAAATGCATCAATGGTAGAATTCAACAAATTACATTTTCGACTGAATATATTGGTCACTCAATCAGAAATATCTTGTTTTCATGCATGCAAAACAAACTTTGCTAGCTCGAGTGGATAAGCTAGAGATCCTGATAACTGATTATATTTGTCTTCAGTAATCGTGGGTCCTGCTGATATTGTACTATTTCTGACATGTAGGTGACATACATGGGCAATATTCTGATCTATTAAGGCTTTTTGAATATGGTGGGTTGCCGCCTCATGCTAACTACCTGTTTTTGGGGGATTATGTTGATCGAGGCAAGCAAAGTATTGAAACAATATGTCTTCTTCTGGCTTATAAAATAAAATACCCAGAGAATTTTTTCATATTGAGAGGGAACCATGAATGTGCTTCTATAAACCGAATATACGGCTTTTATGATGAGTGTAAAAGAAGATTTAATGTTAGGATATGGAAGACATTTACAGATTGCTTTAACTGCCTGCCCGTGGCAGCTCTTATTGATGAAAAAATTCTCTGCATGCATGGAGGTTTGTCTCCTGACCTGACTCATTTGGATAGAATTAGAAATATGTCAAGACCAACCGATGTACCGGACACGGGTTTGCTCTGTGATCTTCTATGGTCTGATCCTAGTAAAGATGTTCAAGGTTGGGGAATGAACGACAGGGGTGTTTCGTTTACTTTTGGTGCTGACAAGGTGACGGAGTTTCTTCAGAAGCATGATTTGGATCTCATTTGTCGTGCACATCAGGTTTTTTCTGTTTCAATTTTCGTCTTTAAAATCGTGAAGACTGATTCTACTTTCTTCCTCATTTTGAGCTTCTAATCTTTTAACTCGTCATTAATTTTATAGGTTGTGGAGGATGGATATGAGTTCTTTGCAAATCGTCAACTTGTAACTATTTTTTCAGCACCTAATTACTGTGGGGAGTTCGATAATGCTGGTGCTATGATGAGTGTGGATGAGACGCTTATGTGTTCATTTCAAATACTAAAGCCCGCAGATAAGAAGCCTAAGGTGACTTTTGGAAGCACTACTACCACAAAACCTGGAAACCCTCCAGCAGGGGTTAAGGTAAACACAACATTTTGGAAAAAATCTCTCATATTATTACTAGCATTAGTTGGAAGCTTTTATTTACCATTAAGATTAACATGGGATCTTTACTGACCAATTCACTTTCTCAAATATATGATTCTGTAACCTAATGCCCCGAGTCCTAATATCTCATGTGACAATGCTTGTCAATGATTTTCTGGATAGTTCGTTCGGATCACATAAGTAGTTTGCGTAGATTTTGGTCTTTTGTCGATGATTTTCTGGATAGTTTGGGTCACATAAGTAGTTTGTGTAGATTTCAGTCTCCGTCAACTAAATTGACCCATTGGCTATTCGTAGTTAGGTTGAGTTGGAAGAGTTCATCCGGGTGGATCGAGTCTGTATAGAGTCTAATGTACATACTTGGGAACTTTCTGTTTGTTTTGATCTTGAAATTTTGCAGGCCTTCCTTGGTTCAAAATGATGATTTGGTGAGGGAGGCACTTAAAAAGGAGGGCTTTTGCGGCCAGTTGAGTCTACAAAACTTGGAAGTTTTAACTTCTGGAGGAAACTATAGGAGGATTGATCACTTGATTCTAAACTTGAATGTTGAAAATTGTATAAAAGAAATTCAAAATGATTACAAATACTGTTTTCCTCGATGCAAAATTTCAGTTATCGAAGATGGTAGGCTGCAAAAGCCTGCCTTTCTTCCCTTGTACACTAGTTGGCAGCGCCATCGGTACACTATCAGTGCTACAAGTTTTTACTGCATGTGTTGTCGCCTATTTAGATATGTTTCTCATATTTCTTTCTTGATATGATGTGTTTGTTATTCATATAGTTCCCACAATGATTTGGTATTCAAAGCCATGTCTTGATATGATGTGTGTAGTTCTTGATTTGGTATTCAAAGATGGTGTATCATCCAACACACCAAAAGTGTGCATTCAAGTTAAGTCGAGACATACACAGGGATTGAGAGAATGAGGTGACACGAGTGTCGAAGACAAGCTCAAAGAGTTTTGGCATGCGGCTTGAGAATTAAGTCTTCTATATAAAAGATGAAAGTTTACTAAATTTGGTGTGAATTGGATACTTGATGGACTATGCATGAGGTCATATGTTTGATTGCTAAAATGACGTCTGCTTGAGAATGATTGAAAATGTCTCAGAATGTATTATAGGGGGAGGCATGGTGTTCGCTCTCTACCACCTTTGGGCCATGTGGCCTATGCGAGCTAGTATGTGGCACATACGTGTGTCACATCGTAGGTGAGTGTCTTGAGCATCTTCCTTTGAAAAGGCTCTTTCAAGGATAATATCAAATGACACGTGTGTCAATATTGTGCCCCAACCCATGTATCAGAGGTTGGATTATGCACTTGCTGTTCAGAACGTATGTCGTAAATGGTTTAGCATGGACACAAGAGACTTTGATGCTCGAAAGAACTCGAATGGATGGTTGTTTGGGATGTCCCAATGAAATGATCGACATGTGGGTCTAATCCCAATGAATGTGTCTTGAGCAAGCCAAAATGGTCAAGTTCATGGGATGACATCATGATGCATGGGTCATGTTGTTGGAGAATCGAGATGAAGATGAGATACGACGTTGTTGTGTTGCAGATGATCGAACACATGCAAGAGCAACAATATTGTTAATATATTATATTATATTTTAAAAAAAAAAAAATTCCTTCCCTTGGTGTCGAGCGTCTCTGCCTTTTAGTTTTTATATAATATATATATATATATATATATATATAATATTAAGGTTTATTATGTATAATTTCACAATACATTAATTTTTATATTAAAATTATAACAATACTTTTGAAAACAAATTATTTAAATTAATAAAACAGCACAATAGTACTTTAAAACTAAACTATATATATATATTTTTAATATATTTCTAGTTTTTAACTAATTAAATTTGTAATTTTATTTATTTATTTTTTTAAATTTCGAGGGAAAACCACTATATGGTAAAATAAAAATAAAAAGAAAAAAGAAAAAAAAAAAACGAAAAACCCTAGATGCGGTGGCACCGGCCAGGGATATCGTACCTCTGTGCCCTAAAACCCTACTTTCTCTGTAAGCCTTTCACCATTACTAAATGCACCAACAGGTCTTCTTCGATTACAGTCATGGCGATGAAATCCATAGGCGAATCAGATGTCGGCATTCTCAGTTACATTTCTTCTCTCCCTGGTTTTCGCGGCATTCTTAAGCAAAGGTCTCACTCCCTTCATTTCTCAGGGCTTCTATGCTGCTCATACCAATTTTGTACGACTATCTGCTTGATTGTGATGAACATATGACGCAAAGTTTTGAATTGGTAATAAAACTAGAATGAACGAGATCAGAGGGGTAACCTTCAGCTACTAATTATTGTTGATGTTCTTATGATTTAGTCGGCAGAGTGTTTTAGTCCCCACTTTTGTAATTTGCTTATCAGTGAATTTTTTGTTGATTCTAAAACAAAATGGCATGATCGAAATGTGATCCGTTGTTGTTCTCTTCTAATCTTTGAGTGAGAAATAAAGCAGTGGGCTTTAGGTTGATGTAGGAATGTTAATTCAGCCATATTCTCACAAGCATTGAATCAAGGGAGGATTTTTCTCTTTTTAGAATTTGTTTTTTTTTTTGTTTTTTGTTTTTTTTTTTTTTGAAAACCGTAAGAATCCTATCATTGTAACATTCCCCTCTTGGTTTTGGTAAAGGTATTCTGACTTCATTGTGAACGAAGTTGACACTGATGGGAATGTTGTTCATTTGACGTCATTGGATGCTCCTCCAGAGGTGGTCAAGTTAAATTTCTCGGTGTTTCTATTACATGCCTAAAATGTTGATTCTTTTTTCCCTTGTGTGTGATAATTTTATTTCTTCTAACACATTCAGATTGTCTCAGAAAGCAAACCGATGAAAGTTCACGGTACAAGTGAGAGTTATGCTTCTGAAATTGAATTGTTTAGATCTCTAGCTGGTGCTTCTGATGCTGAGATTTTGGAAGCTTTTCTTAAGCAAATCAGCTCTGGTGTGGATGACAGTATTTCACCTATTGTATTTGCCCCAGATACAGATAAATCTCATCGAACGGTTGGCTCTTAGACTTTGTTTGTTAATGTATTTGTATATTTGTACTTTGTTAGCTCTTTGTTTTTCTTCTTTTAGCTAATTTCTAGATTATTATAGTTTGGTAGAAACTGTTCATTGTCAGATTGATATATATTTTTATTTTATTTTATTTTAAAGTTTTTCGCTCAAAGGGCAACTTCTCTCATCGTCAGTCAAATTTAATGTATAAAAAAATTATTTTTTAAAACTTTTTCACCACCATAGTTTACTCGCTGATTTTTTTTGGTTTTCAGGCTGTTCACAATTTCTTTAAGAAATTTAATTTCCTTGTGACCGATACGGTTGATGGACCTGATTCTTCATCAAAATGTGTCCGTGTGAGAGTAGATTCAGGATTGCAGAATAACCGAGGTCGGGTCTCTAAGAAACGAAAAGAAAGGGGTGATAAACCCTTTGACAGTAGAGGATCAGACAACTGGCCCGAACATGTTGGCAAGTTTCTCAGGTAAGGGCTTTTCTACTTTTTAGTTCTTCTGTTTGTTTTGTGGATGCCTAAAGATTGGGATTTCTTATTACCTTCCCTTTCTATAAGAAATGTTTTATTTTTCTGCTTGGGACTTGCTTCTAATTCTGAATTGATAGATGTACTTTATATGAACCGACTTCTGAATATTTTGTATCTTTCATGATAAATATTTCGTTACTAGCAAAACATGTATGTCAAAATGTAACAAGAATCTTGGCAACTTCGTGCTCTTGCTTCATCTTGATGCTTGATATAAATGCCTACTGGCCTTTCTAACAAGTGGTTAAATGATCTTTTTGACAACGATAAGTTATTTTTTTAATTTTGTTGCTTTAGTGGATATTTTGCCTCTTGTTTTTGTTTTTGTATATTTTGTCTCGTCATTTTTATACCATTACATATAAAAAAAATGTTGTACCGCAACATTGCATCAATCTAGAATGGAGTTGTTATCAATGAGTCAACCATTGATTGGAAACTCGTCTAGATTATTTTGTATGCTAGAACCGGTGTCTTTCTTCTTGTTCCATCTAATTTTTATGGTTTCATCTATTTTGATTTTGAATTGTTTATCAACTTTAAGATGTTGCCGAAAAAAATTATAGGTTTCATCTTTACAAGGAGAACAAAGACACACAAGAGGCATTGGGACTTATAGGGAAGATGCTCGGTATCCAGGTATGCATACTCTTAGCGTGGCTTATATCTCAATCTAATTTGTTGTTTGGGTGATTCTCTACAAGGAACCTTTGCTTTCTTTTTTCCCCATTTTCTTTTCAATAAATTGGATAAACTTTTTTATTTTTTTATTTTTTTATTTTTTTTTATGTTGTTACTTTTTTTTAATAAGAAACAATTTCATTGGTATATGAAAATTTGATAAACTTTTTGCGAGATCCTTGCTAATCACCTTTTGGGGTGGACACTTAGTCCTATTTGATGTTTGTCCAATTATACTAGTCCTTTGTAATTTGTAGTGTCCTTGTTTCTTTGAGTGCACATTACCCCTTCTTCTCCATTCATAATTCTCTCTTAACCAACCAAAATGGTTAAAGTCAGGAAAATGGACACATGATTGATTTAGTTATAAAATAGGAGAGACCCTTTTCTTGCGACTATTATTAGGCTATTAGCAGCAGTTCGTCTAACGATATATCTAGAAGGCCACTTACTACTTAATGGTATAAGTTCCTGGTCTTATTTCCCACCCTTTTTTGTGATAAGATACTAATAAATCTCATTCCAAAGGATGAAAAATTACAAAAGGCTAGGTAGGAAAGCATCATGTTGTGTTAAGATAAGTTACTTCCAATTAGCACAATAAGAGGGGAGACTGTCTATGATCTTATATAGAAGGTGAGACTGTCTATAATCGTTTAGAGAATGGCTTGAATATGAGAACTTTTGATTTTCCTTTCTCTTTCCCACTAAAGAAAAAAATTGTTCATTATGGTCACCTTCTTATTGTTTATTATATCGTATCTCTCTAGATAATTGTAAACTCTATAAAATGGGTATAAATGTAAAGAACATGCTTGATGGATGTTGCTATCTTTTCCTTGTCTCAAAGAAATGTTTGCGAGGTATATTATGATGTCTTTGTGAATATGTAAAAGAATAAACTTGTCTGAATACTACAGTTTCTTTTTTATGATTTGCTATTAGGTATAGTGGAATGTGTTGGTTCTTCTGGTTTGTCTTTCATTTGCAATGGGGAAAAACGGTTGCACATTTACTTCATTCTGAATTCATAAATGTACTTTATGCTAGCCCTGGTTACAATAATTATTCTTCTTCCTCACACAAGATCTCTTGGGCAGACGAGGTCTTTTGGTTTTGCTGGTACTAAAGATAAGCGCGCCATCACAACTCAAAGGGTAATTAATAGTGTCTCACCATTTTTCTTGCTTGCTTTTGTATCTTGTTTGTTTTATTAACCACCTATTCCAACCTCAGTTGTTTACCCTTTCTACATTTTATTTAAGCTTCTAAAGGATGCGTTTTGGTAAAATTGATTAGAGCTCTCTTTTAGTTAGTTTGGTTGGAGAAAAATAGGAGAATTCATAAACTTCCTAGGATAATTTTGAAGTGAGTTTTTCTAGCTTCTCTTTGGTCTCGAGATCCAGTTTGTTTAACTCTAGCTATACCCCCTCCAGAATTGGAGTAATTAATTTTTTCTAATATTTATTTCTGCCCATTTCATTCCTGAGAAATTATGTTCCCTTTTATAAAATAATAAAAAAAAACAAACAAAAATTGACTTGTGAAANGGCATGTTGTAATTTCATTTAGCCTATGACACTGAGTTTCTTATTTAAAGAAAAACACTTTTATGCCTTTTCCATCCGTTGAATCTCATCATCATCCTGTCATTCTGATAGGATGAGTTTGTTTCGTTAGGGATTTAAGGAAAATATTTCTTGGCTTTCCAGGTAACTGTATTTAAGCAACACGCAAGTAGATTAGCTGCTCTTAATGATCGGTTGATTGGTATCAAGTTGGGTAACTTCAGGTAAGGCAGGATCCAATTTCATGCTTTGCCGACGTATTAAAATTTTTATGCACGGATATGTTTCCATACTTTGTTTCCAGCTATATCCAGGAAGGGCTTCTTCTTGGGCAGCTCCTGGGTAACAGGTTTACCATCACCTTGCGGTAAGTTTTGTCACTGAAATTCCTTTTATGTAGGTTTTTAACGTTGTAGTATGTTAAATGATAGCCTCAACCTAAAGGTTCGAGGTTCAAATCCTACACCCACAAAATGTTGAAGTATGTTAAATGATGTTTATACTTTAATGATTCAATTCACCGTGCATTTTATCAGAGGAGTTGTAGCAGATAGTGAAGACACCATCAAAGCATCTGCTGAAGCTTTAGGAAGGCATGGTTTTATTAATTACTTTGGCTTACAGGTACTTCTTTTTAATTTAATATCTCGGCTCATAAGAAACTTGCTGCATTCTGATCAAATCTTAGGTTGTAGATGTGGTGTGTGGTCTTGACCCCGACTCAATTTTTCTAAACCCATCATAGCTTGTACAAATATAATTGAAATTTGGCGTCCCTTAGGGGTTGACTTTGGAATGTAATCCCTTTTCCATTTATTTTAAGAAGCTGGTGGAAAAACAAGTTCTGAATAAACTTAATTACTTAATTGGAGAAATATGGTGCTTGGCAGAATACTTGTGCTTGCTAACATTCTTATGCTTAATATCCCCCACTCATTATCTCTCCCTTTTCGAAGTCCTTCTAAGGTGGCTAGTCTCTTGGTGAAGATGAACATAAATTTCTTGTGGAAGAGTTGGAAACATTGTAGCATGTAATCTTGTTAGTTGAAAGTCTCTTTACCGACTGAGAAGATCTCAACGTTGAAAGCCTTGTAAAGAGAAATTTTGCACTTGTGGCTAAATGAGGATGACACTATTTTAATCAACAGTAAGCTCTTAGGAGATGGGTTACTAGTAAACATTTTGGTCTCGGGAGCTGGTTTGCAGATCCTAAAAGTGCATCTGCTAGAAATTTGAGACACTAAATGTGATGTCCCACATTGGTTGGGGAGGAGAACAAATCACCATTTATAAGGGTATGGAAACCTTCACCCAGCAGACGCGTTTTAAAGCCTTGAGGGGAAGCCCGAAAGGGAAAGCCCAAAGAGGACAATATCTGCTAGCGGTGGATCTGGGTCGTTACAAATGGTATTAGAGCCAGTCACCAGACGATGTGCCGGCGTTCTCGCTGTTCCCCGAAGGGGGGTAGACACGAGGCGGTGTGCCAGTAAGGACGCTGGGCCCCAAAGGGGGTGGATTTGGGGGCGGTCCCACATCGATTGGATAAAGGAACGAGTGCCAGCGAGGACGTTGGGCCTTGAAGGGGGGTGGATTGTGATGTCCCACATTGGTTGGGGAGGAGAACAAATCACCATTTATAAGGGTGTGGAAACCTTCCCCTAGCAGACGCGTTTTAAAGCCTTGAGGGGAAGCTCGAAAGGGAAAGCCCAAAGAGGACAATATCTGTTGGCGGTGGATCTGGGTCGTTACACTAAAAGTCTAACTGATTTTGATTTTGTTTGAACTAGATTTTTTTTTTCATGAGTAAATGAAAAGAGACGGATGCTCAAAATATATCTAATTGATTTTGGTTTAATGTAAGGAAAAGCTTGTTTGGAAAGGTTCATGCCAGAGAGAGAGAAAGTTCTGTGGTTAGCTTGTTTAGAAAACCTAAACTCAAACAATTTTTTTCTTTTTATGGGGTATTTTTTTTTTTTTTTTTTTTTTTTTTTTTTTTTTTTTTTTTTTTTTTTTTTTTTTTTTTTTTTTNGTGTTAGGACCAACTTGTATGCTCCTCGACTATTCTTTCTCATGTCACAACTTTATGACCCAATTAAAGTTGGTAGTCAAGGTAGCTCGCCGGATATTAAATTCTAGGTAGGTGACCAACATGCTTTTGATGCTCCTCTTTTGGTTTTCAAGAATTTATGTAATTATTTGTTAGATCTAATTCTTTGAGATTGGAGATCTTTTTTGTATAGCTAGTTTTGGCTTTGGCGTTTTTGTAAGGCTATGCCCTTCTGTATTCTTCACATTCTCAACGAAAATTTTGCTTTTCATGAACAAAAAAAATACAATGTTCAAAATGCAACTAAGGTACTCATTCTTTAGGATTGAAGATATGTTCATGTGTTCTTGTTCTATTAGTTATTCGATAGCTTAATTAACCACCAATTAAATTTGTGTATGCGACGGTACAAGGGCGGGAACGAGGAACTAAGGTTAGTTATGGGATACATGTATGGTGCATCTTAGGTTAGTTTTTTTAATTGATGCAATGCATGCTATTGATTCAATCTTTCTGGAGATTTTGCTAACTGATGCTATATGTGCTGCTGCAGCGTTTTGGAAGTGGTTCTGTACCAACTCATCTCGTTGGAGCTTCACTTCTTAGAGGAGAGTGGAAGGGTGCTGTCAATATGATTCTTGATCCAAGAGAAGGGGATATCCTTTTACTATCTGCATTGAAAGATAAATTGTCTCTCTACACATCTACTTCCAAAGTTTTTCTCCTCGCAGGCTTAGATAAAACTATTAGTTAATTTTTTTCTTAACTCAGTTTCTAATTACAAACCAATGTAATTGCGGAGGCAAGAAACTACTACAAGGAAAGTAATGATATTGATGGGACGTTGAAGCAATTACCTCGATATTTAGTAGCTGAAAGGGCAATAGTAAGTTCATAAATATAATAGTCAGTCATTAATTTCTACTCATGCTTTTCTTATACATTCATCTAGCGAAGGATGTTTTTTATATCAAATTTTGACAGTAGTGTTATACTGCCTAGTACCGGTAGCCAGCAATCAATATATATACGTGTATATATGTGTGTGTGCGTGTCTGGTTTTGCGTTATAGCAGCAAGCTGTATTTTCCTTGTGTGTAATAGTGATGTAATTCCTTCTCTTTTAAATGATACAGCTTCAATGTTTGAAGAAGTGTCCTGGGAACTATTTGCAGGCTCTTAAAGCTATACCTAGAACTTTGAGAATGATGTAAGTGATTATGTTTGAAGGAACTAGTTTTCTTGCTGCCTGGAGTTGGCCTTGTTTTATTACAGTGAATTGTTAAGATGCATACCATTAATGACTGATGGATACATTGATGTTGATCTTTATTTGCACCTGTTTATCCAATTTGCTAGGTTACTTTACCTTATTAATAGAAACAAAGCGAACTATGGATATGTTACTACAGGGGCAACAGAATCAAATATGTTTAAAATGCAGATCTTATTGGAAAATGAAAATAGTGAAAGGGAAAATCCTGGAAGACTAACACCAATTGAAGCTGTAATAAAAAAAACTTAAAGCATGGCCAAGCGTTTGTTATTCTTTCTTGTTGAGGTTGGATTAAAATTAGAAACCTATTTTGGATCTGTGGAACCTTAAAATGTTGTTTTCTTTTAAATCGAAGGCCTATATGGGAACTTTCTGGAATAGGCACAGTCCCAGTGGATGATGGACTGTATCGAGGCTTGTATAAGCAAATGACAACTATTCTGCTTTTGTTCTTTTAGGAGTGGTATCTCTTATCTGAACATTCTCTCTCTCTTTTTGATATGTAAATAAATCCTCATATTGTTCTTTAGTGGGCCCCATTTCTTTTTCCTAAGTTACCAATTCATACAGTGTTCTTTAGTGCTCAGTTTCTCATTGGAGAGTAGTTGTAATCCATGGTCTTGTAGTTCTTTCTCCAAGTTAGTTGCAGTGCAAGAAAGTGAGATTCTACCCGTTGACTGATGACATTAAATTATATTACAAGTTGTATGTCATTGCAAGACATTTTGATCTTTTTGGAGATTGACGTTTGCTTGTTATTTAGGTCAAAGAGGATAATGGGTTAAATGATTGTCTTTGGAGAACTTTCTTGTTACATCTTTTAAACATTCCTTACTTTTCAGGTATGTGCATAGTTACCAAAGCTATTTATGGAACCATGCAGCAAGTATGAGAGTGCAAAAATACGGTGTGTGCACTTCCATAATTATTTTCTTATTGTATATGAGCTTCACGATCATGATCACTGTAAAAGGTATCTTAGGTAGTAACTATTTGTGTCATTATTTCTGTGGTTATGGTTACACCGCCATGTAACAGGGATTGACAAAGTGGTTGTTGGAGACTTAGTATACTGCAAAGAAAACCACACTGCGACAGCTGCAGTTCAAAAATCTGAAGAAAATGTTGACGAGGACTGTGGTGATGCTAATACATATGATTCTTGTCATTTAGAGGAAATATGCACGCTAGATCTTCCAACAGAAAGAAATAAGCTCGTGAAGGTAGGTTCCCAGTAACAACACTCGGAAATGCTCCTTGAGCCCTTTCACTGTTACTTATAGGCTCGGGCCTGGTATTTGAGTTTCCGTTATTTTATATTGATGCTTTAGGATCTTTTGTGAAACAACTAAGTAAAAAAGATGTGCATCCTATAAATAAAAATTGAATTTGCACATGTTAGTTGTTTTAAAGGTTTTCGAGACGCTCTAGGTTCATCTTGAGGTGTACACAACTTCTCGGATATAAGGTTTGCCACTTATTGAAGAGGCTTACGCTTCCATGAGAATGCCTGCGTGCTTTACATCTGTTTTCATGTCACTAAAAGAACGTCAACTTTGCTTTTTCAGAACATAAAATTCCATGTGTAGTACTCTTCCATTAGCCCTTTTTGTTTTTTTGTATAATCATGATCATAATCATAATGTTTAATAATACATAGGTTTACATTTTTCTTTTATCAATACTTTTCTATTTAAAATGGGGCTTATCCTACTCTCATTCTCTAGAGATTGATGAGGTAGCCATTAGGAAGTTAAAACATTGCCTATATCCTTAGGTTCAGTTTGTTCAGAGATATTTTATTGAAGTGTGAACATATTGATGTTTTTTTTTTTTTTTTTTTAAGTTAAATCAATTGAAGAAGATAGTCATAATTCTCGGCTTAAATTCCAAATAGATTATACTTGTCTTAAAGTTTGAGTTATTTCTCCATTATTCTTAACTGCCTCTAGCGTTATGCTTCTTAGCATATATAGGCATGTTCCAATTATTCACTGTGATTTGTACCAAGGCTAATAATATATGGTTTGATTCTATGCTTCCACTCCAAAGATTTTGTACTTGTGCATGGGTGATGTTGGCAGTTGAAGCAATTTATAATATTACTTGCATTTCTCTGGAACTAGGATCTATAAGCCTTTCCCAGTTTCCATATTAAATTTCACTCAGTGCAGAGAACAATAAGTTGATGTCCATTGTATGTTTCTCTGGAATTAGGTTCAATGCGTTCTGGCCAACTTAAATTGCTAGAACTGACTTTTTTTTATTTCCACATTCGTGATTGAAATTAATATTAGTCTTGACATCTGACAGGCTGTTACTGCAGAAGATGTCCAAAGTGGAAACTTCACTATTGATGATGTTGTACTTCCCCTGCCTGGGTGAGGGTAGAAAATATATATGGCCTGGTTAAAATCGATTCTGGTCTTATGATTGTTGTGTGACTTGGTTATGTGTTTGATTTGTTTATTTCAACAGGTCAAGAGTAATCTATCCCACAAATGATATTGCTGAAGTTTATCATGATTTAGCTGCTAAGGTCCTTTGTTAATCTTGACCTCTGTTTAGTATCTTTCTTTCGATCAGAATATCTTAGTTCTTTTAGCATATGCACTTCTCGTGGGGTTAATTACTAGACACGATACTAGATACGAAAAAAGTCTGTTTCTTGGCTAACTTGTCTCAGAGAGTGATTTCTGTTTGGGCAATAGTCCCAAGTTCTCATCATCAACTAGGATTGAATTACTTTACCACAGATATTTGAAAGAAAAGAAATTGATAGACAACTAGAAGAAATCTTCCTTTATTGAGTTGAAAATGCTTAGAATTTAAGATACAAGTACTCTTTGATACTTCCGAGAGGTTTGGTCTCTCCAATTACAACACACAAGACAAAACATAGTTCCCTGACTTCCTGTCCTAAATAAAACTTGGCCAAGATAAGTCCCCTTCACCAACTATCCAACTTTAAACAGAGATAGTGGAGTATGGACCTCGTTTTGTATCCCTTTTTTCCCTTTTAGTAGCGTTTTACTTGTTGTTCAACCCTTTCTTTTTACTAATCTTGATTTTTATTGTTTAGGATTCAATTAACTTGACGGAGACTATTCATAATGTAAAGTATGTTACAAACTCTAATGAGATCAAGCCATCTTCTCTCCTTCATATTTTCATTGTATTGAAAGTTCTACTTGTATACTCTTTATATTGTGCTTTATGATATATGTTCATAGGGAATTTTCAATTACCAATATGACTGGAAGCTACCGTAGCGTTTTTCAAAGACCAAAGGACTATGAGTGGTACACATTCTTTATGTTGTTTAAATTATTAATTTCTTGCATTTATCTATTCTTTAGAAGATTAAATTCTGTTGTTGTTTGGCAGGGAATTGATCTCATATGTTGATCGTAATTTACCCCTGGCAGAGAGTGATTTAGATAACCTTTTGAAGTCTCAAAGTGTTGAAATTACCAAGGAAGAAAAAATGCATGATAAATCTAAAGATGAAGATTCATTGGACTCCATAGAACAATCAGGGTCCTGTAAAAAGAGTAATAAACTTCAAGCAAATGAAAATGAAAATGGGGAAGCCGCTCAGGATCCACAGATGGCTCTTAAGTTGAGCTTTAATCTCCCTACGTCATCTTATGCTACGATGGCAATTAGAGAATTGCTGAAAACATCAACTTCTGTGAGATCATCTCTTCTGTCCACTTTTCATCATCAGCTAATTATAATTTTGTTCTGATCTAACTTTGGATTGAAGTATACGTTTTTCTTCTGCAAATCTTTACTGTAGAATTTATGCAATCTCGGTATTCTCGTGTGGGGTTGTTCATGGATTTATAGTTCATTTGTTATCTCAGGTTGCTTTCCACAAAGCTTTAAACGAGTGATCACTTCGCCATACATGGAGACTGATGGGAATCCAGAGAAGTTCAATAGGAACCAAAAGGTAAGACTTCTAACTGAGTTGGAAAATATGAAGAAAACAGAATCATACTTTTGTACATTACAAATGTCGCGTGTTGATTGTTTGAAGAATTATGTCGTCGAAAAATAGGTGAGTAAAAAAGTGCATGTGAACAGAATCAACCAACAAATCACCCGAAGTTCAACTAACAAGCACCAAAATCATGTTAAAGAAATGTCCAAACCTAACCAATAAAGGTAGATGAAAAATGCTCGAACTTAAGATTGAATACAATGTCCAAATCCTACTAATAACAAACATTCGGCATAATTCCAAGAACAAACATAATTTAAAGAAAATCCATTAGAACGAGGTCCTTGATTGTCTGAAAGCCTAAAGTTAGTAAATGATATTCATACTATATTTCGTTGGGTTCAGATTTTGGACTTCTGAGTACTATAACTGATAAGATAGTAGAGGTCGTGTACACCCCAAGGTGTTCTATGGATGGAAAACAGAAATATGAACACTAGGATCCCCAAAGAATAAAAAAATGAATGAATGTAGGTTATGGGACTTTCCTATTATGAGTTCGCTGTTTTTAATGTTTCAGGCTTTATCTCAAGAACATGATTTAAAGAACCAATACCTGCAGTTCTCTTTGATTCTAAGCTAGCCTAAATTTAGTTGTTTGCTGACCTTAAAAAATCGTGTTGTGGCCGAATCATAGAAATTAAAGGGTTAAAATTAACTCGCGTACGAGTTAAAAGATGAGTTCTACTCATTCAGAAATTACAAAGCACCAATTGATCTGCTCACTTCTGTTCGTTTGTGAAGTGATGTCAATCAGCCTCTTTCCCATTTCAAAATTTTGATGTACAACTTTCAAACTCGCTCTTGCCTTATGATGTGATCTGACCAAAAACGTTGTACATGTAGATACTTGCATCTAAAGTAAGCCCACATGACTCAACTGTACTTGCATTCAAATATGTTGACTTTATTATTGCCTATATCTGATTGATGGCTATTTCCTTACCAATTTTAACATTTGCTATTATAATTCAATAATGCTTAGAGTTGCATTTTAAAGTGATCTATAAACTTGCCCGTTTAGCTGTTTGCAGAGAGCCAACCTGATGCCAAGTGCACTCTGTAGATAGAAATCAGAAGTTCTTAATCTGCACATAGGTTTCGACTTGTTCCATTTGAGGGAGGTAGATACAACTTTCGTTTCGACATTCACTCGGAAATGTTATGGAATGTCCAAGGACTTGAATTGAATTAAATTAACAAGAGCATGCAACGAATGATGATACTGATGTTTTCCCCCATGGGCGTTGTATTCAGGCAATTTTTAAGTGCATGAAAGGTCCCTTTATGCTTATTCCATGTCATACTTAGCGCAACATTATATATGCATTATTGCTTTAGAGCCCCTACACGTCTTTTTGCAGATGTAAATGCCATATTTGCAATTCTATTTTTGCAGGGGTTTGATAAATCTATTCTTGCTAAGATTTTTGCTTAGAAAAAATATACACTCTGAGCATAGATTCTCGTGACTTATTTCTAAAACGCTCTTTTATCATAAAGAGTGCCATTGTGGTCAATGTGGAATTTGGTGACACGTTTTTCAAATTAAACCATTTAAATTACACCACAAAAATGCTTCAAGACTAAGTCAAACAAGAAGGCCATACCCCATGATTGCACTTGTTGAAATGGAAACATTTCCGTCAATTTCTCCCTACTCAATACTTATATGTAGTAAGCCGCCGTAGTTGCCTTTTACTTCATTTCTTTCAAAATCTCTCTGCTCCGTTTTCTAAAACTTTCTTCTTGAACCGGAGCCAGAGATTCGAGCATACGTCGCCTGGCGACGCAAGAACGAATTGCCGCACAATCTACGCGTGTCGCACAATCGCAAGTCTGCTACCATCAAAATGCAATTCGCAATTGCGACTTGTAACAAGTGGTACCGAACACACCAATTCATCATAAGTCGATGGCTGCTAAAAGAAATAGAAGTGTAGAGCCTAATCAATGTATCTGGCTCAGTTCAGACCCAGATGCAGTCTAAATTAAGAATATGCTTTTGACAACAATTGGGCATATGCAGTCAAGTAAGCACAACATTTGAGAAAGGTAAAGAAAATGCCTTAAATGCCTGTCATTTGAACCTTCTATAGTTGCCAAAGGTAAAGAAAAAATCACCAGCTTTATTGATTGTTTGAGATGAACTATCAAAAAAATGGCACCAAACCCTGCTCCTAAACTTTCCACTAAGTACAAATTATGCAGAAATCCTGTCATCTAAACACACCCCTTTCTCCAATGCTGTAGTTACATCATCTTCCTCAAACCAAGGACTCTATAAGGGTTCAGAATCAATTACAAACAGGAAGAACACAATTCAACACAAACTACAATATAAGAAGATCGAGCATTAGTGACCTAATACTGTATATTGTTCACCAATACATGAATAAACTAAACTATCTGTGTATCAACATCATGAAATTAAAATCAAAGGAACCCATCAAATGCTTTACCGTCCTCCAAAGAAATCCCCCCACAGATTTGTGTGTGCCTATATTGGCACATATCTCTTCGCTGCCTGCTTGCCCGCCACCGCAGCTGCAGCAGCAATCCCTCCAATAGCACCAGCGATGGCGGCCGACCTCGGCCCTGAAGCCGCCTTATAAATTGCACCAGTCCCCAATCCAGCAACAATACTATTCAAAACATCATCAGAGCCTCTCAAATGAGTAACCCCACTTTCCAAACCAGCAAAAATCAAGCCAAGAATCCCAAGAGAGTTCCCAGCCCTGCGGCCGACCTGACCCCCAGAGTTCAAAACTCGATTAAGACGAAGCTTCATGGTGTCGCCAGGCTCCGCCGCCCTAATGCCCTGGAGAGATCCCCTGGCGCCGCCAAAAAGGGCACCGGACAAGTAGCCGATTCCGGTGTAGTACTGGAGATTTTCGCCCCAAGAACGGTGGGGCCTAGCCGCCTCTTCGAAGAAAAGATGTTCTGGGGCGGTGGGAAGCTCGTAAAGCTTGGTGATCGGGACGTGAAGGTCTTGGTAGGGGTGGTAGAAACGGGTCTTCCGATCACCGGCTGATTGCGGGGAATCTTCCATTGGAGGAGGAGAAAAGGGGTTCAAATCAAAGGCTGTAGAGAGAGAATCAGAGAAGAAGGGTTTGAGAATTGCGGTTTCTTCAAAATGTTGAAAAGGGTTTATAGGGTTTATCGTGGAACCCATTTTTGTAAAGGAAAAAACCAATAAAATAACGAGAACTACTGCTCGGTCAGGAAAACGGGAAAGCCTTGAGCTTACCTATCTCGGTAAGATCTCATAAAGAAACGAGAGCTAATAGTTTGATGAAACTTCAATGATCTAAGACGACCCGTGTTCATGTAGTGCTCATGTAGATTACGAATGTCAAATCCCAATAGAGGTTAGTGTCTTTCTTTTACGACCTAAATTCCTATTTGTCAGCCATGAACAACTACGGGTCGGTCAAGAAGAGGAGAAAAGATTGGTCCTACCTATCACGATAGAACCTCATAATGAAACGAGAGCTAATAGTTTGATGAAACTTCAATGATCTAAAATGGCATGTGGGTTCGAATTTCAGACATAGCAAAATTGCACGTACAATCCTAAAGAGGTGATTCATATCTCGAGGAAAAAGGATTGGGGCTACCTATCTCGATAGAACCTCATAACGAAACGAGAGCTAAGAGTTTGATGAAACTTCAATGATCTAAAATGGCATGTGGGTTTGAATTTCAAACATAGCAAAATTGCACGTACGATCCTAATCAGGTGATTCATATCTCGTGAAACAATACAAAACTAATCTCTACTTCGATTATTTATCAAAATTTTAAGAGACTCAATATCTATTTAAGAATCTAATTGGATAATTAAGTAAATTAAGAATGTTTATTATATTTTAATTTTTATTACTTACTAATTGGACTCGTCTTGTTGGGCTTCCAAAATTCGATGAATGAGCCCACAGTTGGCCCAATTATCCATTTGGATTTCAATAAATTATTATAATTTTATATAATTAATTCTTCGAAATAATAAAAAAAGTTAATATATTTGATATACGATTGTCGAGTGCAAGTAGTTTAAAATAGGACAAAGTATCACTCTGACAAACCTTTAACTTCTTAATATATTTTATATATTTTTATTTAGCTCGAGTCAACTCGAAGATTTTATCCCATGAATCTGAAACTGAACCAAGTCAGTTCGAGTTCAGAAAAATGAACCCAACCCAATCCTTATAGTTCGGGTTAGGTTGGTCCGGGATGTCGGGTTGTTGGGTTGAATGTCCATTTTTAGTCTCTATCGAATGGACTATTTATGAGGTCTTATCGAACCATAAAGACAAAATTATAATTTTAAAATCAAAAGATAAAAAAGAATTTAGGATGTAATTTGAAATACATTTTTTTATAAAATATATATATATATATATATATATATATATATATATATATATATATATATATTTAAATAAAAAAACAAAATGTAATAAGTGGGGCCCAAAAGATGCCTTTTGAGTTGTAATCCGTACCAACATTTGTACATTTTCCAACTCTTAATTGTTTATTATATATATATTGAAAATTTTAAATCTGTTTTAAATTTTCATTTTAATCCTTAAAACAATATTAAATTCAAATTTATATATTTTTAAAAGTTTTGAAAATGCATAAAAACTTAAATTCTATCGGTTTTAACGTTCACGTGGTCATAGTCTCAATATTGTGTCAAGTAGTAATTAAATTAGTACGTCATTATTCACATCAAAATTTTAAAACGCGTCTGTTAGAGAGAAACAAGACCAATTTCACGATCTTTTCATATCTAACATCAAAGCTCTCGAGCTCAATGCAAACTTTAAAATTTTAGAAATTAAATAGAAACGAACTATCGAATTTAATTAGTAACAGATCTTGCTTAGAAAAAAAAGTATGTTATGAAGTATATTGTCAACTTGAGCATAGTTCGATCGTAAGAGTCTAGATATTTGTTTTGTATATATCCAAAATTCGAACATTTATGCTCACGATCACAAAAAAAATAAACCCTAAAGTGAGTTTAGGTCCAATAATAATAGTAATAATATTATTATTAACATATCATCAAAGGAATATGTAATGAAATTTTTTGGAGTATCAAATTTAAAGGTCGTATGTGTGCTTAGTGAGGGGTCGGAGAAGGGCGTTCTAGCTTGGATGGATATACATATTTAATTTTTTGTTATGACGGGTCTCTTTCATGTTCTTACAACTCATTGCTGGTTGTTGAGCCTCTTTAATCATCTTCTTCTCTCTCTTCTCCTCGCCTCTTTCTCTGTCGTTTCTAATTCGTCGGTATCCTACTCATCTTTTTAAATATACTTGAGTGCTCGTGTTCTAGTTTTCAACGTTTGATAATCATTTATTTTTTTACAATCAAGCTTATAAATTATGTTGCCAACTCATTTATTAATACAGATAATTTTTCGGTGACAGTCCCACGATTAAAACGCGTCTACTATAGAAAGGGGTTTCCACACCCTTATAAGGAATGGTTCGTTCTTCTCTCCGACCGATGTGAGATCTCACAACAAAATGAACCAAAACTAAACATCAACTCTTTCCGTCACGCCCACATCACACCCATATCTTTACCTTAAAATATTTATAAGCGGGTATAAAAACTTCTCGATTTGGGGTTAGATCATATACACAGTAAGCTATTGCAAATCAAATGACCAATTTTCTTTCGAAAATGGGTCACTTACTCCCGACCTCTCTTGGATTAGAATCGCTTAGCTTGACCCTAATAGATACATAAAGACCCGACCATCCAACTCGTACATCTATGATTAGTTCCAAAAAATAATGGAAAAGAAAACTTCGATCTCCTTCCAAAACAAGGAAACAAAATATGAGCCCACCTCATACGGTGACCTTGATCACCCCTACCAGTGACTTTAATGGCTAATTACTAGAGCCCTCAATATGTTATTACCCGAAAATCATTTTTTACCACGTCAATCAATTCTCGTAAACGATACGTCACATCACTATTCCAAAGCATGTTTCAATGATATATATCGTATATTCACAGATTAGTCACATGCATACATATCTAATAATTTTATAAAAATAAAAAACGACAGCTATCCGGTAGTAAATATCTCCCTTTAGCTTACGATCGACTTATTTCAATTATCTAATCTAAAATACACAAATATTATTCAAACTAAAAAAAAAAAAAAAAATTTGAGTGCCGTTGAAAAGGCAGAGAAATGGAGGGCTAGGATTGGAGGGTGCAGAGAAGTTAAA
Organism: Cucurbita pepo subsp. pepo; assembly: GCF_002806865.2. Lineage (NCBI taxonomy): Eukaryota > Viridiplantae > Streptophyta > Magnoliopsida > Cucurbitales > Cucurbitaceae > Cucurbita > Cucurbita pepo. The sequence goes on from NC_036641.1 coordinate 215,803, forward strand.
ATAGGCTGTGGAGCATGTGAATATAGCCAGGTTTGTTTTGAGACATAAATAAATGGCCCCAATCTCTGCATGTGTTCACGTGTCTGTGTCATCCAGTTGCCGTTAATTACAACGTCATGCCCTCTCTTCTGCCCTTCGCATTGGCTTACATGGGCCCACCCCCCTCTCCGATACTATAAATATATATATTTTTTAAAAAATAAAATAAAATAAAAACAATATCCATCTTCTTCCCTTCCCCACTTGCACTTGGTTGCGCGTGTACTTCACTTGCTTCCCACTCTATGATCCCGTCTTTTCGATTATTGGGTAATGTCGATTCGGTGATAGTTCAATTAGGTAAGATATTATATTATTAACCAAAACATTAATAGTTCTTGTAAAATTTCATATCGGTTAGAGAAAGAAACAAAACATTTTTTTATAAGACTGTGGACGATCAATTTATGTCGAGAGTGTGACCTGAAGATACGATGGTAAAGAAATGCTTAAATGACTCAATCATAAACAATCCCGGTAGAAATAGTCAAGTAGATAACGTGACCATATTATCGAACTAATTAACTACAGTGACATTCCTAGCTTATACAGTGGTTCAAATATATCATCGATGAAAAGGTCTAGTCTCTCTAAATCGCACGAAATGATCGAACTCACTAACTCAACTTAGAGTCACACGACGTGAGAATCTAAACCAATGGTTGTTTTTCACTCGAAAGTAAATATATATATATATATATATATATATATATGTAAGTACATAATAATTTCAAGTAAATGGGCCACACAAAGGGTACAATTAAAAGAAATATGCATTAAATGTGAGAGATTTTTCAAAAATTTTAATTTTTTTTTTTTATAAATGATGTTACCTAGGAAAAATTTAAGGTGCAATGATAAAAAGTAATGTGTGATGGTAATAAAGGGATCAAAATTGGTAGGACCAAATTCATATACAATATTTGTATGTATTAGCTGTTGAACCGGGATCTTTTTGTACTAAAATTGGTAGGCTCGTTACTTATTGTCGTCAGCCTCACGATTTTAAAACGTGTCTACTAGGGATGTCACACTCTTGTAAGAAATGTTTCGTTTCTCTCTCCAACCGATGTGGGATCTCACAATTCACCCCCTTTGGAACCAGCGTTCTTACTGGCATATTGCTCGATGTCTGGCTTTGATACTATTTGCAATAGCCAAGCCCACCGTTAATAGATATTGTTCGCTTTGACCCATTATGTATCATTGTCAACCTTACGGTTTTAAAACATGCTCTTATAAGAAATAATTTGTTCCCCTCTCCAACTTATGTAGGATCTCACAATCCACCCTCATTGGGTGTCCAACGTCCTCGCTAGCACACCCTCCCAGTGTCTAGTTCTGATACCATTTATAATAGTTCAAGCCCACCGCTAGTCGATATTGTCCGCTTTAGCCCATTATGTATAGTTATCAGCCTCATGGTTTTAAAACATGTCTGTTAGGGAGAGGTTTCTACACCCTTTCAAGAAATGTTTATTCTCCTCTCCAATTGATCTGGGATCTCACATAAAAGAATATCTAACTAATCAAGTGTCGAATCCGAATCCAAATCCTAATCCAATAACATGACCTCGACATGAGTGGTAACATACTAAAAAAGAGCTATCCATAAAATCTCAACCGTCTTTTCTCACGAGTTCAAGGCTAAAGAAATCCACATAGAAATTCGAATTTCCGATATTTACTTATAGTTAAAGATTTAAACTTTTAATCTCTCGATCGAGACGATACCGAAACGGAATACTCTCTCTATGCTATGTGTGTTGTTTGGAAGGTGAGTTTCAATTTCTTAGAGAAGGGTGTGGTGGGCTCTATCCTTTTGTCTTCCACAACAAGACGAAATCTTTCATAAAGAAGATTGAGATCTAGAGAGAGAAGAAGCAAAAAACAAGTTATAATAGAGAAATTGAGAGATGGGTTTTGTATAGGGCTGCGTGTTTTTGTATTATTTCAAGCATTTTCCTAAAGGAGAGAGAAGAACGAAGAACGAAGAACGAAGAACGAAGAACAATCGACAATGTTCGAAGGATCAGTGTCCGAGCAGCTTCATCAATTCTTAGCTCCAAGAACAACAACGACTACAACAACAACAACAGCAACGCCACCAAATTCTAATTCCCTTCCGTTTCTTCTTCATTCTCCAAATTTCAACTTCCACTCATTTGATTCTTACGATCCATCTTCTAATCATCCTCTCGTTCATCAATCTTCCGAGAACGATAACGAGACAACGACGATGGCGAATTTGTCGGTGGCTATGGATTTGGAGGATCATCATCGTCATAATCATCATAATCAATGGAGCAATGATGAGCTTCTTGCCCTCCTCAGAATCAGATCCAACATTGACAATTGCTTCCCTGAATCCACTTGGGAACATGTTTCAAGGTCATCAAATTAAATTCAACCCCAAAAACTTTCAATTATATTATTATGATGGTAGAAATAAATGCAAAGCATATATGTTGGTTTCTTTTTGTTCATAATTGAATCATGTTAGGTACAGAAAATTAGGAGAGGTTGGCTTCACAAGAACACCAGACAAATGCAAGGAGAAATTTGAAGATGAGAGTAGGTATTTCAACCACATTAACTACAACAAAACTTGCATGTTCCTCACTCATGAGCTTAACTATCATCAAGAAACCGAGGACCGTGGGGCCGTCGTTGTAGTACCCGAAGAAGCCAAACACGAAAAGGGAAACGACAACAACGACAACAACGACGATAACGACGACAACGACGAGCAACAACAGAGTAGTAGTAAATCGAAGAGGAAGAGGAAGACGAGGACGACGAGGCAAAGGGAATTTGAAGTGTTGAAGGGTTATTGTGAGGATATTGTGAAGAACATGATGATCCAACAAGAGGAGATTCATTCAAAGCTTTTACATGAGATGTTGAAGAGAGAAGAAGAGAAGATAGCTAAAGAGGAATGTTGGAAGAAGCAACAAATGGAGAGATTTCATAAGGAGCTTCAAATGATGGCTCAAGAACAAGCCATTGCAAGTGATAGACAAGCTACAATGATTGAAATTTTGAATCAAATTTCAATTTCAAACCCTTTTTCTTCCTCTAAATCCAAGAAGGATTTACAAAATTTGCTTCATTCATTGAATCATCATCATAATAATAACAATAATCTCCCTAATTCTCCTTCTTCCTCCTCCTTAATCCAAACCCAAAACCCTAAAAACCCTAGTTCATCGACCCGAATCCTTCCTCCTCAAGACCCGAATTCAAACCCGCCACCATTTTCCATTCAAAAGCTTCCCCAAAACCCGAAAAGTCGAGAAAAAGAGGTAGATGACTTGGGAAAACGATGGCCGAGAGATGAAGTGTTGGCTCTAGTGAACGTGAGGTGTAGCCTTTACGACAACAGCAACAACAACAACAGTAACAGTGATCAGGATAAGAGCGGTGGCACGGATCAAGCAACGTTGCCAAAAGCGCCGTTGTGGGAGAGAATCTCGCAAGGAATGCTTCAATTGGGTTATAAGAGAAGTGCGAAGAGATGCAAAGAGAAATGGGAGAATATAAACAAGTATTTTAGAAAGACGAAAGATGTGAACAAGAAGAGATCTATTGACTCGAGAACTTGCCCTTATTTTCACCAACTCAGTACATTGTACAATCAAGGAGGGAATAGGAGCATGGAAAACTTGCCGGATAATGTTGTCGGAAAACCACTATGACCTGTCGCAAAACCTCCTCGATTTGTATTACATGTCTCAAATAACGTTGTTGGTTCGAGGCTATTTGTAAGTTGTCTATGGATTCTTTTTTGCATAATATACATTATATTAGTTTACTCGGGTTTTTTTTTTTTTTAAATGATTAAATCTTATCTAATTGTGAGATCCCACATCAATTGGAAAGTGAAACGAGTGTCAGCAAGGACGTTGTGCCTCGAAAAAGGGTAAACTGTGAGATCCCACATTGGTTGAAGAGGAAAACGAAATATTCTTTATAAGCGTTTGAAAATCTCTCTATAACAGACGCGTTTTAAAAACTTTGAAAGAAAGCCCGAAAGAAAAAGTCGAAAGAGGACAATATTTGCTAGCGGTGGGCTTGGGCTCTTACATATAATTAAAAAAATAATATCTTCATTGGTACGAGACATTTTGAAAAACAACCAAAAGTAAAGTCATCATCTAATACTCATTTGAAGCTCCTGACGGCCCCAGAAAAAGAGGTAAATGCCCATCTCGAGTAAAGAAGAAGTAGTTCATGGGAAATCAAGTTGGGTTAGATTAGATTTGAATCCAATAACCAAAATCCCCGACCTCGTGTGAAATGCAACAACTAGTCCCAAAGTCCACAAGGCTACTCAGCCCAGACCACAAAATCAGCAACCCACGAGAACAACGAGTACAAGTAGGTCAGCCCACGAATGTAGCCCAAATATTATTTAATATATTAAATATTAATTCGAACACTTCATTTCTTTTAACTAAACTAATCATTTTAGTGTTATTATGACTTTATAAACCTATAGATTATTGTATTTACAATGAAAAGATTTCTCCAACTCCCATTACCATCAACCGTCAGATCGAACGTTTCGGACATCATTAGAATTCGTGTACATAAAGTTTGAGAGCCTAAGTCAAACCTTTGACTATCTGATCATTTGATAACACTTTGACTAAGGAACTTAAATGAATCACAGTCGTCTGATAAGAGTGGGCCCCACAAACGCACGTGCGGCTACTATTATTATTTTGTGGACTTAAAATCTTTATACACTGTTTAATTATTATTATTTTTAGTAGTATAATGACAGAGTGGCAGGTGGCAGCATCAGAGTGCTGCAGGCTCATCACATGTGATGTAGATATGTTGCAGTGAATCAGAGCCCCCCTCCCCCATGGAGTAATGGGCCCACTCAAGCTGAAAACTCTGCTCACATTATTGTTTTATTTAATTTAATTTTATTCCATTTTTCTTTTGTTGGGATAGAAAAATATAAAAATAACTTTTTGTTTCTGTAATTTGGTTGGTTTTGTTTTGGGAAATGGTTTTGTGGCCGTTGATTTATTCTGATTAATGGACAACGGACGACTGAGATGAAGCCTGTGGTGGGACCCAGATTCTTTTTTTTTTCTTTTTTAATTAATTTTTTTGGATGAATTATTGTGCTATCAGTGATTCTTTTTCTGTCTTGTCGCTCGTGTGCATTGGTGAACAGAGATCCATAAATACAATAATAATAATAATAAATTCAAAATTCTTTTTATTCTTTTTTTTTTTTCTCTTCCTTTTTCTGGTTAATTTGTGTGTTCTTCCGAGTATATAATGACGTGGATTATATCACATTTGGTAGAAATGGCATAAAGGTAAATGTTCGGGGTAATTTTAGGTCAAAAAGATAAACCGAAGATAGAAGAACGCTCCATACTTACAACATGGTCATAAGTTCAGCTTTGTAAAAATATTTCTAAGAGGTCACCTAACATCAAATTATTCCAAACAAAATACGTTTAACTTTGAAGTTTATATGATTGTGTTACGGAACAGTAAGGTGCAGTTTATATGATTGTGTCACCGAAAAGTAAGGTAGAGTTGGTTGGTTAATTTAGTTAATGGTTAAGTTAGTTAAAAAAAAAACAAAATTTCTATCCATATGACGCTTCAGAGTTGTAGGCTTTATATTCTGAAGTCCAATAGGAGAAGAATAAGTGGGCCGTTGTTAAAGCCCAAACGACAACAGAAAGAAATAAAAAACGAATGCACCAGCCGGGAATCGAACCCGGGTCTGTACCGTGGCAGGGTACTATTCTACCACTAGACCACTGGTGCTTGATGCTTAGCCTTCAAACTATTTATATTGTTGATAATAAAATTGTTATTTATTATTATTTTAATTCATCTCTTTATTTTGCAAAGCTAGTCACTCTCCACTAAACATCGTCCTTCAATTTTTGTTAGTTATTTATATTATTATTTTATTAAATTTTACATTTTTTTTAATTTAATTAATATTTCACTATTGTGTAGTTGAAGTTGGTGGCCCATTATCCCACAATATCTCCAAGTGGTTGAGTATTAGCGTCTCTACCCTAAGACTATAAAAAGATTGATAGGCTCGGTATACGATCTTAATTTTTACAAATTTTTTTATATAGAGATCACACTCAAGTCAGAGATGGAATTAGCAATCTAACTGGGAAGCAACGATCATGACAAGTCTCGATGTAAATGGTATAGTAGATATCATTAGAGTCGGGGTCTGGAAAAGATGGAATTGTGTGTTAGGTATGGCTTGGAGGGTCACATGATGATTCACTGTTCTCGAGAGGTGGTAACCATCCTTTTATTTTGAGTGGTGTTGGATAGTTCACCCAAACTCACAAATAGGAAAGAGCAAATGCTACTACTAACCGAGATGCTGGTAATTCTAATGCAATGATGATAGGTATATTTATATTTAGGGACCTTGTTTTCGTAGTATTTAACCCAGGTTCTACTCATTTATTTATCTTAACTTAAGATGAAGTTAGAATTAGGACCATTGAGTTAAAGTTGTGTTGCAACCACAACCGGGGTAAGTTTGTGGCTTGCGAGAGAGTAAAACCTAGCTATGTGTTGGTGTTAGGTGAACGGGTAGAGGTGACCTTGATAGGCTTAAATATTAGGGCTTTAATGTAATTGTGGGCATGGACGGAATGGTAGATAATTTTTTCAATATTGACAAATTTTTTTTTTTGTAAAGAAGTAGTGTTCAAACCTCTATTTTAACGAGGATTAGGGCAGAGATTCCTTACAGGAAATTGGTAGGGATCGGGTTTCCCGTGTTAGATTCCTTACAGGAAATTGGTAGGGATTGGATTTCCCGTGTTAGATTCCTTACAGGAAATTGGTAGGAATCGGGTTTCCCGTATTAGATTCCTTACAGGAAATTGGTAGGGATTGGGTTTCCCGTGTTAGATCCCTTACAGGAAAGGTAGGGATCGAGTTCAGGTTATGGAGCCTGCTTATTTATAGCTTGTCAACGGTTATTTTGGTAAAGCTGTAGAGCTATATATATGATAAATAGTGGAGGGTTAAATAAGCTATATATAGTAGATGGTTAAATAAGTTATATATAGTAAATAACTCTATAGAGTAGGATTATTATGGTTAAATCTGGTAAAGCTATATATAGTAAACTGAACTATATATATTACTCTGAAATACTTTCTATTCTTGTAATTCTCTCTCACCCTACATACAATTTTAGCCAGAGTTCTATTGCACTTTCTCTATCCTGTTCTTTGTGTTCAGATCGAGCGTGTGCGTTGTTGTGCGATCCTAACACTCCGCTTAGCCAGAGTTCTCATTGCACTTTCTCTATCCTGTTATTTATGTTCATCTAGATCGAGCGTGTGCGTTGTTGTGCGATCCTAACACTCCGCAGTAATTTTTTCTTCCTTATTATTCGTATAAGGAACCGTCATTAAAAAAAAAAAAAAACCTTTTCAATGAATACGATTCATTTTTTAATAGTAAACTCATTGAAACTTGCAATAAAATTTAGAAAGTTCCTCTAAGAAATTTATATTTATATTAATTTGGGCGGGAACGACCAGAAATATAATTATATTCTCAGTCCTATTTATCTATCGAGGAGAAATCTCTCTCTACTTCTTCTCCTATTTCCCGTCTAAACAAGAAATCCTCTTTGTTCTAGCCAGATTCTACTCCTTCTCCTATTTCCCGTCTAAACAAGAAATCCTCTTTGTTCTAGATAGATTTACACAATTCACCCACGACCCGACACTACAGAATTAAATAGATATTTCAATTGAGAAATATTAAACTTTTACTAACCTTTTTAACTTAACCGTTTAAACTTTTACCATTCAAATTATTTAAAAAAAAAAAGTGTAAAACTAATAATTAAAATAATACTAAATAAATAAATAAATAGAAAAAAAAAAAANAGTGTAAAACTAATAATTAAAATAATACTAAATAAATAAATAAACAAAAAAAAATAGGAGGGAAATTCATTTAACTTATCANCAGAATTCTGCGGGCCCCACAATGACTCACGCGGGCCCCACTCCGCAAGTTTATCCACAAACATGAGTCTACTTGGCAAATAATAATTTAAAAATCTTTTAATAAAAAAATAATGCAACTAACTTAGATGCCGCCGTACTAAAGGAAAAAAAATATTATTTTAATTTTAATTTTATTATTTGTTTTTTAAAAAAAATATTTTCAAAATTCTAGTATATATGAGGAAGCATACATAGTTTTTAAAAATAATAATAATTAAATAATTAAATAAAAAAAAGTATGGAAATGAGAATCATATAACTGAAATAAACGGTTGGGATGTTGGGATAAGTTGGATTAAAATAATATTATTAATTTCAAAAATAAAATAATAAAAAAATTATTTTAAAATTATTTTTGGAGGACATAAGGTCTTGTGGAAATAGTCCTTCAATCCTATCAACAAAGACTCAGCAACAACTTGACAATAACGATAAACTCGTGTGTGGATCCTACGTGTAATTCTTTTTTTTTATTTTTTATTTTTTTTATTTATTTATAATTTAAACATTATCCCATCATGATTTATTTATTTAATTAACAATGTTATATTATAATATTACTTTTTTAATATAATTGAAGATTTATTATCAAATTTATTATCAAATTTCAGTCTCTTTTGTAGTGAAAAATAAAATAAAATAAAAGTATTTTGTTGGAGATTAAATTACCAGTTTTTTTAAAAGAAAAAAAATATAATTATTATTGCGTAGAAAGATATATTTTTTATATATATTTTGTCGAGCCACTTTTGATATTCTTTTTTATTAATAAACTTTAGCTTAAATTTTAATTATTAAGCGATGACATTTATTTTATAATATTCTTGTGGTTAATCGGTAACTAAAAATACTAACAGTACCATTTTTTATATTCCTTTTTATTAATGAACTTTAGCTTAAATTTCAATTATTACGCGATGACATTTATTTTATAATATTCTTGTGGTTAATCGATAACTAAAAATACTAACGGTAAAATTAGTAGAAGTGGCCTAAAATATATTAAGCGTTCAATGCAAAGTTAGAGATTCTTAGTAAATAAATATAATCACTCTTAAATTAAACTTGTAATCGATGATGGTCACCCTTTTAGATCTTGACTCACACGTAGGATCAAGACTAATGATTTAATTATTTAAATTTATACGTATTTTGTACACTTAAATTTTTATTTATTAAATAAATAAGTTTTTTAATTTTATTTTAATTTTAAAAGAAGGGGCAAAAGGGAGATAAAATCGTAAAACTGAAATGAATCGTCGTCAGGTTTGAAGAATCGCGAACCAGAAAAACCTGAGGCGGAAATTCATGAGATCAATGGATAGAGTATTCTCCGTTGACGGAATCGCCGATCAGTTCTTGTCCTCGCCGCCGCGAGCAGTTCCTACAGAGCCGGAAGAATCGTCGAAATTGAACCGGAGCGCATCGGAATGGTCGTTCCGGCGGTTTCTTCAGGAAGCCTCTGTATCGGACTCCTCGACTTCTCCGCCTCCGCCGCCGGCTTCTCCCTCCCCCGACGATCGATCTGAGAATAAGGAATCTGGAGAAAATGCGAATCAGATTCTGCAGAAACAGAGCAATCGGAATGAAATATGTAGTAGTAGTAGTGCGACGTCGAGGATGGAGAAGATTAAGGCGGCGGAATCCGTCAAGATTGGACCGCCGTGTGTTCCATCGGACTCCGGTGACTATCAGGCGCTTCTGAAAAGCAAGCTCAATTTGGCGTGTGCCGCTGTAGCCTTGTGCCGAGTAAGATTTTATATTTACTTTTTACTTTTTACTTTTTACTTTTTACTTTTTACCTTTTCATTATTTGTAATTTTTACTTTAAAAACTACAAAATTTTATTTCAATAATATTTATAAATATATTTTCATGTGCTTAATCAATTTAAAATATATGTTTTTCTAGATAAATTTTTTAAAAATTTTCAAAAATAGCTTTAATTTTTTTAAAGAAATAAAAAATAAAACGTTTACAAATTTAAAAATTTTAAATTTAGTGGTTGGTGATTAATGTGAAATAGGGGTCTTATATGATGAAAGCTCAAGATTCATGTGCAAGTTCTCCTTTAGCGTCTCAATCTTCAAAAGGTTTGCAATTTTGTTAAGAATTATGCTCTGATACCATGTTAAGAATAAGAAATAGAATTGGGATCGAGAGTGCAGCAAACATTAGTGGGACTTTTGATCCTACCTATGTTTGTTGCACCCTCGATCTAATTTTCATTTTTGTCCACATTTTTACTGTACTTTTTTTTTCTCCTTAAGAGAATATTATTTTTGATGATCATGTTATAAAGATTAATGAACGTTTAGGAATTACTAGCTCACCTTGTGTGCAAAAAAAGGTCGGGATTCTTGGCAGCTCGGCAACTATATCGTCATCCATAGAGCAAACGACTGATGAAGAAGATGATGTCGTTGAAGGAGAAGATGGTACGAGTGAACGTAAGGATCCTGCTTATGCTAAACGTGTCAGGAGGTAAATATTATAACATTTTGACTCTGTTATATTTTATAATTCTATTTTAGTAGAGTAATAAATTGGATCTTTAATGGTCGTGTCTGTTTAGCTTTGTGCCAAATTAGTCCACTTGTCTAGTAAACATGTCACGTCGTCATTCAGTTTGTTTGTGATGGATAATCACGTTGATCAGGATCCATCAAAGGATAATATACAAAAAAGTGTAATAGTCCAAGCGTAACGCTAGCAAATATGTTCTCTTTGGACTTTCCATTCAATGGCTTCCCCTCAAGGTTTTAAAACGCGTCTTCTAGGGAGATATTTTCATACCCTTAATGTTTTGTTGTCCTCTCCAACCGAGGTGGGATTTCACAATCCAACCCTTTTGGGGGCCAGTGTCCTCGTTGGCACACCGTTCGGTGTCTCTAATACCATTTGTAACAACTCAAAGAAGACAATATCTACTAACGGTGGGCTTGAGATGTTACCGTACAACCATTTAAAATGTATGTGCTAGGTAATATGAATATTTGGTTGCACTCGTTTTGTTCGAGATGTCAATCCTCATCGTACCAAGTTAGATCCCAATTCCTTAAAATGCGTATTTCCACGGCGATTCTCATGTCCAAAAGGAATACTGAAGTTGTCCTAGTCTTACCAAGTATTTGTCTCTCTCGATCCAAAGAGATACTAAAATTTCGGTTGGAAAGTTGAGTTATCTGACAGTGACTCGACCAAATATCACTTATTCAACGAGCGTTATAAGTCACTATATGTCTTCACGATTACCAACATGAAGAACCCAATCAAACTCCAACAAAAACCGTTATCGTAGATACTAACACAATTATTTTCTTCAGAATGCTTTCTAACAGAGAATCAGCTAGACGTTCAAGAAAGAGAAAGCAAGCACATTTGACTGAGCTCGAGACACAGGTCAACATCGAACAATATCAAATCTATCTAATTCTAATAAGTCCGTTATAAACTCGATTCGATTCATTGTTGACAGGTTGCTGAATTAAGAGTTGAAAATTCTGCATTGCTGAAGCATTTCAATGATATAAGCCAGAAGTACAATGAATCAGCTGTTAATAACAGAGTTCTAAAAGCTGACCTTGAAACTTTGAAAGCAAAGGTAAGTACAAAGTACTAGCTCGTTCTTCATTCGTTCGGTGTTGATACGACGATGACGAGAACGATGACGTTTTCAGGTACAAATGGCTGAGGAAACCGTAAAGAGAATTACGGGTTCGAAACCGATGTTCTATGGCATGTCGTCGGAAGGATTGTCAATGAGCATGCAATCCTTTGATGGGAGCCCCTCAAAGACATCAAGAGATGCAGCTAGCAATCATGCTGCCGACATATCTTCTGCTGATACTCAGCTGAATTGTGTGGCAAAAGCAGCAACGGTGTCAGGGAAGAAGATGGTGAAAACAGGTTCGTTGCGTCGAGTGGCAAGTTTGGAGCGCCTTCAAAAGCGCATCCGGGGGAGCTCAGGGTGCTGTGAACCATCAGGAAAGGGAGATCACCAATAACAGTGTTGTTTGTTGTTCTTGTTTTAAGTGTATGAAAGGTTTATTCTGTCATATTCTTTGAATGAACCTGATTGTATGTTTGAGGTCAATATCCATCGTCATTCGAACTGAACCTAGATATGATATTGTCCACTGTGAGCATAAACTCTCGTGGTTTTGCTTTTGATTTTTCTAAATGGTCTCGTACTAATGGAGATGGTGTTCCTTTGCTTATAGACCCATGATCTTCCCCTTGATTAACCAATGTGGGTGTAACAGCCCAAGCTCACCGCTAGTAGATATTGTCCGCTTCAGCCCGTTACATATTGTTGTCAGCCTCATAGTTTTAAAACACGTCTGTTAGGGAGAGGTTTCTACGCTCTTATAAAAAATGTTTCGTTCCTCTCTACAACTGATGTGGAATCTCACAATCCACCTCCCTTTGAAACCCAGCGTTCTCGTTGGCACTCGTTCCCCTCTTCAATCGATGTGGATCTCACAACCCACCCCCCTTTGGGGCTCAGCAACCTCGTTGGTGCACCGCCCGATGTCCACCCCCTCGAGGCTCAGTGTCCTTGTTGGCATATTGCTCAATGTCTAGCTCTAATATCATTTGTAACAGCCCAAGCCTACCGCTAATAGATATTGTCCGCTTTTGCCCGTTACGTCTCGTCGTCAGTTTCACAGTTTTAAAACGTGTCTACTAGCTAGGGAGAGGTTTCCACACCCTTGTAAGGAATGCTTCATCCCCCTCTCCAACCAACGTGAAATCTCACACTAGAGCTCCTCCTCTCAGGGGAATCAATTATGTTCTCTATATATGCATGAACACAAGCCCGAGTTTCAAGAACACCCGAACCGAAAACATAATGATATGAAAAGCACGTAATTCTAAAGATTCGAACTAAAAATCTTGTTGAAAAATAAACAAAAAATAGGTCTAGAACATGTAATGCTCTTATTATTCACCAAAAACAATTTGTAGCACATGTTAAAAATCACGACTCTCCACAATAATATGATATTGTCCACTTTGAGCTTAAGCTCTGGTAGCTTTGCTTTGAGCTTCCCTACAAAGTCTAATACCAATAAAGATAGTATTCCTTAATTATAAACCTATGATCATTTCCTAAATTAGCCGATATGGGACTCACTCCCAACCATCCTCATCCGTACACAGCGATATAATTAAAAATTTAATTACGAAGGAAAGTAAACCAACTCCTTTGAACTTTGGAGCTGCTAGATGAGGCCAACTTTAGGCACCTAACTAGCCTTCTTACGACTTAAATCACTTACTTAGCCTTCATTAATGCTAAATTATGACGACAATTAGGAAATTGGGTAGTAATTAACACGCTACTCATTTAGGGTTCAAGATATCTAATAATTACATAAACAAATTTAGCGTATATTTTCGATCTCTTTTGAAAACTCGTCTTAATATGATGCGATGGAACAATTTGAACTTTTACTCAACGGTAAAAAAATTTCGAATGGAATATATGACTTGTGGCTTAAAATGATCGTAGATATTAGAAGTATATGACACACAAACGCTCGTCAATGCTTATCTGAATCAATATACAATAATTATCAAATGCATGATATTATCAACTTAATTTTTTTTTAATTCATAATAAATGAAAAATTTATGAATGGGTTGGTTCATAAGTTTCCCTAAAATTAATGGAGCGGAATAAAATTAATTCTAAAATATTATATATACATTTATTTATTTAATTAATTTTAGATTTATTTTTTATTATTCATTCTCCTCACCCATTTCAAAATAAATTTTAACTATTTAATTTTTTTTTAAATATATGTTGAAAATAGTTAGCAAAAAAATTTAGTTAAATATTTTAAAATAAGTAAATAGATTTTTATTCAAACTACTAATTTACTTTCATTAAAATAAAAATTTAGATAAATGATGTTAACGAACCTATGTTTGAATTGGATTGAGTTCGTTAATTAATAAAGATGGTTTAGGTTGAAAATTTTACGAATCGAACAATTGGGTTCGGTTTAAAAAATATTTCAACTCGACCCAACTCATGAACATTTCTAGTTCGAACTAGCGTGTTGTCATCGAACCCACTTAAAGTCAACGAGTGAGAATTTGGTACTGAATTTGACTAATTAGAGCGAGGAGAGTATATATGACAACAATTAAGAAATCTACGAGACTCTGCCATTGTGATGCCCCACATTGGTTGGAGAGGAGAATAAAAGACACTTTCGATAGCTGAAGCGTCTTGAGGGAAGGGCGAGAGTAAAATCACAGTTTTCGTTAGAGTTCAATCCACGTGTGAAAATTGCAAGAAAAAGAAAAAAAAAATCGAAATAAATGAACTAAAATCACAATCGTAATCATCAAACCGATAAACTTTCCAATTCCCAGAATCAAGATTTTCCCCTCAACGACGCCCGCCATGGTAATCTCATCTGCAACTTTATCCTTCACATCTTCCATTCCCAGGCTTCCATCGTTTTCCCCTCCGTTTTCCTCCTCCAAATCCTCCTTCTTCGCCAACAATGCCACCGCCAATTCCTTCAACAAAGGCGACCATAGCCATTCTTTGCTATTGCGAACCACCAGGTCCAGAAAGACGATGGATAGAGCTCATAAGGGTCTCACTTGTAACGCTCTGTTTGGACTTGGAGTGCCTGAGCTTGTTGTAATTGCCGGCGTTGCCGCTCTGGTTTTTGGCCCGAAGAAGTTGCCTGAAGTTGGGAAGAGTATTGGAAAAACGGTCAAGAGCTTCCAACAGGTATGTTTATGTGTGGTTTTAATCAATTGTGTCAGTTTGGTTGCTCGGAAATTGTTGATTGTTAGGGATTTGATATCGGGAAGAGTTTTTTTCCACTGGATTTGGATAGTATGTGGTGTAGATGTTTGGAAATTGATTATTTGATGATTGTTGTTTCGTATAGTCGGATTAGGGAAGATTTTTACTGAATTTGAAATGAGATTGAATTGATGCAAAGTACGTTTTAGCTAACTAGAAAGCTTATCTACTTTTTCATGGGACTTGAACAACAATAGTTTGGAATTAGATGAAGCCTTGGTTTCGTGCCTTTTTCTGGATGTAAATAGAAATGCTTCACTTAAAAACAGTCCTATCAAAATCTGTTGTAAGTTTTCATGAAGATGTATTGTCATACCACTCCTTTAGTTCATAACCCTTTTAGCTCATATTCTCATTTATTTGGTTCATGTATGAGAATTAGTATTGATATGCCTATATAAAGGCTTGTCTAGCATTGCTTTGAGGTGTGGAGTCATTGTTTGAAGTCCCACATTGGTTGGAGAGGAGAACAAAACACCCTTTATAAGGGTGTGGAAACCTTCCCCTAGCAGATGCGTTTTAAAGCCTTGAGGGGAAACCCGAAAGGGAGAGCTCAAAGAGGACAATATCTGCTAGCGGTGGATCTGGGCTGTTACAAATGGTATCAGAGCCAGGCACCGGACTATGTGCTAGCGAGGAGGCTGTTCCCCAAAGGGGGGTAGACACGAGGCGGTGTGCCAGTAAGGACGCTGGCCCCAAAGGGGGTGGATTTGGTGGCGGTCCCACATCGATTGAAGAAAGGAACGAGTGCCAGTGAGGACGCTGGGCCCCGAAGGGGGGTGGATTGTGATGTCCCACATTGGTTGGAGAGGAGAACAAAATACCCTTTATAAGGGCGTGGAAACCTTCCCCTAACAAACACGTTTTAAAGCCTTGAGGGGAATCCCGGAGAGCTCAAAGAGGACAATATCTGCTAGCGGTAGATCTGGGCTATTACACATTGTCATTTTGTATTTGCCTAGAGGCAATTGGGAGGAACTTTGNGAATTAGTATTGATATGCCTATATAAAGGCTTGTCTAGCATTGCTTTGAGGTGTGGAGTCATTGTTTGAAGTCCCACATTGGTTGGAGAGGAGAACAAAACACCCTTTATAAGGGTGTGGAAACCTTCCCCTAGCAGATGCGTTTTAAAGCCTTGAGGGGAAACCCGAAAGGGAGAGCTCAAAGAGGACAATATCTGCTAGCGGTGGATCTGGGCTGTTACAAATGGTATCAGAGCCAGGCACCGGACTATGTGCTAGCGAGGAGGCTGTTCCCCAAAGGGGGGTAGACACGAGGCGGTGTGCCAGTAAGGACGCTGGCCCCAAAGGGGGTGGATTTGGTGGCGGTCCCACATCGATTGAAGAAAGGAACGAGTGCCAGTGAGGACGCTGGGCCCCGAAGGGGGGTGGATTGTGATGTCCCACATTGGTTGGAGAGGAGAACAAAATACCCTTTATAAGGGCGTGGAAACCTTCCCCTAACAAACACGTTTTAAAGCCTTGAGGGGAATCCCGGAGAGCTCAAAGAGGACAATATCTGCTAGCGGTAGATCTGGGCTATTACACATTGTCATTTTGTATTTGCCTAGAGGCAATTGGGAGGAACTTTGTTGAGAGACTTTGTTGTAGTGTGAGAGTGTGAGAGATACACTTGTAAACACTTTGGTTATAGTGTGATTGACTACCAACCGTGGATGTAGGAGAATTTATTCCCTCCAATCCACGTAAATCTTTGTGTCTCGTTGTTTAATTTTCTGTTTGTGAGTGTGGGTGCAACCGATCTTGCTTTCGCTTACGCTACAACAAATGGGTATCAAAACATTTTGGTTGTGGCGCTTGGGTACAACAAGTGGTATCATAGAATTGAAAGTTGTGGCATTACGGCACAACAAAGTCATTCCGAACATTTAAAATGAATCAAATAATACTTCTGTAACTGTCTATGAACCTGTTGTTCTGGCTCAGCTATCGTGATAAAAATGGACTTAAATAGGTGGGAACTCCACCCTCTTTCTTGAGAGGACCTTTAGCATGTTGAATAAGAAAAGAAGAAAAGTTCTTGGAAATCTCAATGGCATGATCGTAAGCTGTCGTACAACCTACCCTGTGTGCTTCTCACATAGTTTGTGTATTTTGTGCAAAAAAGTTGGAAGACCATACCCATCTGTTCTGTTCCTTTAGTCAGAAGCCTTGATGTTCTTGTGCTGAAGTGTTCAATCTGGTGGAGGGTCTTTTAGTGTCTATCACACGGAACCTTTGCCAACCCCATCCTTTTAAGCGGAAAGTAAATATGTTTTGGAATTATATTATCAAAGCGGTATGTGGGAGGTGTGGTTGGACACTGGTTGGTGTAGTATGGTAAAGGGTGAAGTATGACAATTAGAATCTATAAAACAAAGGAGTGGGAAATAAAGATTCAACGAGATAGTAAACAAACGGAATCTTTAAGGGTCGGGAATCATAGATTCAACCAGATAAACCGGGGAAACATTATTTTTACTTGGTTCCGTTTTCTTAAAGAAGCAATTTCATTCACAAAAACAGAGGAGAAGTGCCTTGATCCGAAGCATTTGCAATAAACATTTCCATTTGGACTAATGATTGTTGGTATGATATTCTTGATACATTGAAGAAGACGATTAAGGAGGATTTCATGTTGGATCCTATCCATGTAGAAATGGGGAGATATTGAGATGTCTTGCTGCAGAATTGGCAAAAGATTTGTGCGTCTACGTTGGATGGTGACTGTAGGTGACTTTGCTATGAACTTCGAAGATTGGAATGAAAAAAAAAAATTATTAGCCAGCGGAGATGTTACTTTGTAGGTGATTAAAAGTGTTACCTTGTTATGGAGGTTTATTCATTAATAGGTGGATGAAGGAGGTCTCAAACCATCGGAGAATAACGTGCATATTCTATTTCTCATGCCGTGCTATGAAAAGGAGAAACAATGCAAAACGTTCACCCTATCTTTTCTCCAATCTTCGGGGGTAGTTGCTGCTGAAAGTCAGGAAGGGTGTTTGATATAATGCCACTACAAGTGTACACACGTTACACTCATGATAAAAAGAAGCAGTCACGTATGGAACCCATTAGTGGAATTGTCTTCCACCTTCATTTTGATTTTTAGTTATTCCCTTGTTTTAGATTAAGAAAATTTCTCAAATATTGGCTAATCCTTACTCCCTCCCACAACAACACTGTTAAGGGCTCAAGTTTGGGATCGAGTTATGGATCTCTCGTAAGTGGAGGTAGACAGTGTTTGTGTGGGGGAAGAAGTAGAATTCTTCTTTCGACCTATTTTGAATAATTGTAAGGCTCAAATAGAGGGAACCTTAAACCTTTGAGTTAAAGTACTCAAGACTAAATTGGAAATTTTTAGGTACCATCTTCATTGATGTTTATGACTATATGTACCAAGTTGTATAATAATCATTGTTACATCAATGGAACCATGACTCAATCATGGAGGATCATCCTCCTAGAACAAAGGAAATAACTAAAAATAGAAATGAAAATGGAATCCTTACAACCATTGTTATATCAATAGAGCCATGACTCAATCATGGAGGATCATCTTCAACTAACACCAGCTCTTCAGGAAAGGAGGAGAAAAAGAGGAGGAAAATGAAGGAAGAAAATGAAGAACAGTGTTCTTCAAAAGTTTTAATAAAGAACATAAACCTGCATATGTTCTGCAAAAATCAAACTTGGAAGTAATGGATAAAAGGGCAGTAAAATCTTTGTATACCTTTATTCATATTGGCTGGTGGGAGGTGTTCAGAAGATCAGTGGGATTGTTAACATTATGTATGAAAAGATAATAAGACTATAAGAGTTACAATTGAGACGTTTGTTGTAATAACGTTGAACCACAAAGGTTGCAGGAAAAATTTAAGAGTATCTTAGCAGTTACTCTTAGCTTGAATGTGAGCGGTCGAACATCAATGAGGTTAAGAGTATCTTAGCAGTTACTAATTCAACCATCGAAGTAATAACCAAATGCCTCAAAAGTGCTTTTTTCGGTACTTAAACCGTTAGTTTTTAATCGAAATCCATCCCCCATATCCTTCAATGAACTTTTGATGACTATGCTTGTATCAAACCAGTTCTCAATCTTCAGATTTAAATCACCAACCAATTGCCATTTTCCCAACACGCAGAAATCAATGCTTTATCAGTTATTAAGGAATTGATCTGCACTTAAATTTTAAAGTATGCTTCTGCTGAAGTTTTGATATCCTTCCAAGAAATATGCACAAACAGCTGACTTACCACCAAGAAACTTTCAAAATCCATTCTAACCACTTCATGAGGTTTTGTGTAAGACTATTGGATATTTCTGATGTTGTTTGTTAATTGTTATCTTATTTATTTATTTAATGAATTGATTGGATGTTCTTTTTATGTTTAAAGGTAGAAATTTACAATAAAGGTATCAAATATTCATAATTTGTCGAAATATATGCATATGTAAGGGGGGAAAAATTAACATGTCGTGTCCTACTTTTTTGAAAATCGATGTAATGATATTTCCATGTCGTATAGTTTCCAATGTCGTGTGTCCATGTCTGTGCTGCTCTATAGGATGGAAGTTGGTCATTTCAAGTTATTTTTCGCCAAAATCGATGCTTGATAAAGAATTAAAAAAAATGACACTGAAACCGAAGATTCGGAAGTTGTGTGAATCACACATTTAGTTTACACTAACCAATCGAGTTTGTTAATTCAGTTTCGTTGTTGTCTTATTTTTTCAAATTTTGGATTAGACCCCTATTGCTCTTAGGCCAACCTTCGGAGCCATTTACGTTTGAGCATAACATTCTTTCTTATCAAATTGTGTATCCCTAAATAACGAATAGCCGGAATCATGGCATCATTTACCCAAAGTACATTGGAGCCCCCATCTCAGAGACAAAACAAACTAGAATTATTCCAATTATGATTATCTGAATTGAATTGAAGTCTAGCTTTCTTTCTTTCTTTCTTTCTTTTTTTGTAAAATTATCAATTGCTCTGAAGTTTTATATTTCCCAAGGAATTTTCATTTCTTTCTAAACTTAGTAGTCTATATGTTATCGATATTTTATGATTACAAAGATGAAGTTTATGTAATACCTTTTTTATTTTAGAGTTATGAAAGGGAACTTCATATCTTGGACAAATTGAATATTGAGGCCTTGTAGTTTGTGTGCTACGTACCATATGAACCAACATTTTAAGTTTGCTGTTGTTATGAGTTCCCACAGGGTTCACTAGTTAGGTTCTTGCTAATTTCATTAACCTTGGCTATATTTGGAAGTGTCAAATGCACTTTTGACATGGACAAAAGAACTTTTGACTCGAAATGTTTAAAAAAAATCATGTAGGAGAGTAATATAAAATGCTTTTTGAAAAATTGGAAAGTGCCTTGAAATACTTTGTTGTAGAGCGTTATGGTCTATGTGCTTGATTGGGAAGTCCTTCCAAAGTACTTTTAAGAATGCATAACCAATTTTACTTTACTTTTGCTCATTGTACTTTTTTAAAACCATTTCCAAATACGCTTTTAAGCATTTGTTAGTGAGTTAGAACATAATATGGGCAACGTAGGAGACATCTCTATTTTTTCCCTCGGGAATCCATAGAAGTACCATTGCTTAGTTTTCAATTTACCTCTGACCATCAAATGAAATGTGAGTAACCCGTCTTCCTCTCTTTGAAACAAGGTACGTTTCTAGTTCTGTCGGTGCTTGAAACAATTTAGTTTTCTCCATATTACTATATCTCTAGAGTCAATAATTTTATATGAGGAACTACTGAACTCAATCACTTGCTGCCGTTACTNTTCTCTTTGAGGTCTATTATGTGGAGGTACTCAAATTGGATCAATGATTGATTTCTAGGTTTCGTCGTAAACCTAATTGGTTACTTCTAATAGTTCAAGTGAATCAAGGATAAAGTAGCTTCAAGTTCGTTTATGAAACATGTTTTCAATCTTTCTTATTGATTTTCAAGCTCGAGGAAAACTTCAATTGCTCAATGGTTAAAGAATCAGCTAAACGAGGTTATCTGCTTTTGAGTTTCCTAGTAGGACTTATGTTTCTAATATCATTGCAGGCAGCTAAGGAGTTCGAGTCCGAGCTGAAGAAAGAGCCCGAGTCAATCGGAGAGACCGCAGTAGAAAAGCCTACATCAGTAGATGATGAGGAGAAGCAAGATTTGAAGGTATCAAACCAAAAGGAGAGTGTATGAAGCGGTAGGTAGTACCATCAATTTCATGTCCACTTGTTCCTATCATTGTACTTTATGTATGTGAATGTGTCTTTGGAATCTGAAGATCACTTAATGAAGAAAATTAGTTTTCCAGTGCTGGTCTCTAATAGCTATCATATTCCACTCTAATTAAATCAAAAGGAATTATGAGCTACAAGCTCAAGAACAACCAGCAAGGCCGATCCAAGAGGGCAGCTTTTTGCCTTACTAACAACTGTATCTGTATCCCTCCCTACATCATCTGCTTACCATCAACTTTTATATCACTCTCCTACATGATGATTCTTTTATTGGTAGTAAAAATACTTTTGGCCATGACCCGATATCTGTTTCCCTCCCGCTCCCACGCTTCCCCTTGCCTATACACCCGCCACACTAAAATCCTTTCTACCCTTCATTACTTTCGTTAATCGCTACGGGGGCAGATAGATTTCATTTGGGATACTCATTGCTCATGATATTTGGGACACTGAAGTAGTTATATGCCTTTTGAATTCATGACTTTTGCTCTCTGGTAAATAGTTTTTAGATTTCTATGCAAAGTCTGGAATTATGATATCATGACTGAACAGAGTATTTATATGCCTTTTGAATTCATGACTTTTGCTCTCTGGTAAATAGTTTTTAGATTTCTATGCAAAGTCTGGAATTATGCTATAACAGTTTGAATCTATATAAAGTTCTGCAGCTATTCTTTTCTGGATGAGGGCGATAATTTGCTTATTGATTTGAAGTCCTGACTTTGTTTGATTTTTGAAAAGGACCAATTTCAATTCAAAGTTGAAAGCTGTAAGGCAAACTTGCTTTGTCTTGAACTGATGCCTTATTTTATGTGCTTTATATGATAATAGGTCCATTGATTCATGAGTGTGACATATCCTTATTTTATGCCTTACATTTTAAGCATGCACTTTTCTTCGTTTAAAATTGCTTTTGGGTGGGCAGAGAATTTGGCTTAAAGTTTGTTGGTTGTGGTCTTCTTAGGTGGCCCACTAGTTTGAACCATCCTATATGTAGCCAGGCATAAATATTATTGTACACTTCTTCTTTCATGTTCTTCAAGACCCAAAATGGATGAGTTGGGAAATGTTGTGCTGTTAGATTCAACTGAACTTTCATTAAGTGCCTGTAATCTGCTGATTGAGACTCTAATTCAACCCTCTTGCGTTCGTCATCAGATATCTAAAACTATGTTCTTATCAAGTCAGTGGCCGTCATGATCTTATGATTTTGATGCGCATTTTGATTTACGTCTTGCTCGTTTTGACTCGTTTTGACTGTTGAGTCAATCTATGATGGTTTTCGTTTGTATTTTCGATATTTATGAAAAAGATGTAGAGGATTTGAGAAGGATTGAATGCTGTTCATTCACGAGATTTGTTTATATTTGTGTTTGTAGTGAGAGATTCTTTAGATAGTTACAGTATTGAATAATTTGCAACATGATTTGATGGATCTTTTGTAAAATTTGTCAAGATTATTCCTCATATGGACCCCTCAGGGAAGTTTTTTCTTGGAGGGAAGATATGGAATACCAAATAGTCAATGTTTTTTTGATTAGTACTCGTTTTTAATAGGTGGATCAAATTGTCAAATCACTCGTCATGTTCGTTAAATTATGCAAAGTCGAGAAATAGCGTTGAAATAAGGTAAAGACGTATGCAAACTTCTTTTAAGAGGTGTTTTGAGTGTGAAGTTGGGTGGAGTGGATTTTTTAACTGAGCATGGTATGCAAAAATAACTCGGGACATGAGAAGGTTTATGCCTCGATATTACTTGGATGGATGGATGGATGTTCGAGATGTCTTGATCATAAGAGACGGTTTATGAGTTGGTTCTTGGTAAGCATGTTCGAGCGAGCAACAAAGGTTGTTGCATTTACAGGGCTCATGATGACATCATGAAGCATCAAAGGCAGACGAAAAAGTAAAATGAGGCTTGAGTTCTCTTTAAAATAGGCCACGAATGAGTCTAAATCATAACGTCGCTCGATTCGAAAAGTATGTCTCACAACTTATAACTCAAACTCAAACTTCTCGTTATGAGCTCACAATTTTTCTCTTCCCTCTCTTCTTCCCCTCGTCTTACCCCTACCTCTCTTTTCTCGAGATATATTTTTTAATTTCTTAATTTACGAGACTTTCTTTGTTTCTTTTATCTTAAAATTTTCATTATTATTACTAATTATTAAGTAAAATATAGATAATTATCAGCAAAAATATTTTTATTTTTATTCTATAATTTTAATAATTTTGTTGATAACTTTTATCCTATAATTTTAATTTTAAAATATAAATTATATGAAAGTGTTCTAAATAGCTTTTAGCTTGGAAAATAAATTTTAAATCAAGATTTTAAAATGGATGAAAAAAGTTTTTATTTAAATTTGAAAAATAGGATATAACTTATTTTATTTATCTTAATCGAAATTGACACTTTCACCAAAATTATAAAATGTTTATAAAATAATATGATTTAAAATCTCAATTTTTAATCGAAGGAGAACAAGGGTATTATTAGAATTTTAAAAATTTATTGAAATTGAAGATGGTACGGTTAAATTTCATAATGACATTTCTCAACAATAATATAAAAAAAAAAAAAAAACAAAAAAAAAAACGTAAATGTGCTCCCGATGTTCATATAACCTATTAATCTGAACAATTTGGACTACAGTTACATTGATTTTTTTTAAAACTAAAAAATTCTATTTGGTTCGTAAGTTAGAAAGACCCGACAAACCAACAAAATAGAGTTCACAACCTAAACTAACCATGTCGTACTTGTAAGATTGTTATGAAAATAAAAAATATTTGACACGGGTAATGTTAAATATTTAAATTTTATGAAATTTTAGTTATTGACGTAACATATTACTGAATAAGTAGATTTTTTTAAATAATTAAAAAAATGAACAACTCAACCATTAAAAAAAATAGGTTATTAATTCAACAAACTCAAAATTTTGGATCGGTACAAAAAAAAATTCTTAAAACAATTCAACAATCTAAAAGTACGTGATTCGATTGGATTGGTATCGAGCCATTCACGTTATCAATCCAACCGACTCGAATTTTTAGATTGGTTTCCTTAAACCAACTCAATCCAATTGAGTTTTATCCTCCGTTAACATTCTTAAATATTTTATTTTAAAATTGGCCCTTTGTTAAAATAATAATAATAATAATAAATAATAAATAATAATAAAGAGCTTTTCAACTTGATTAGAATTGGATTAAAAGATTTGATATTTAAAATAAGAAGAAAACAAAATTAATGAGCTTTCTCCCTGCCGATAATTATTATATGTAATATGCCGTTATTGCTACCTTTTGCTTACGTTCCAATATAACACCAATTTCAATTTCTTAAATCTGCTCCCGTTTTCTAAAACTTTCTTCTTGAACCGAAACCAGAGGCTCGAGTATACGTCGCTTGGCCGTAGGCGACACAAGAATGAACAGGCTTAACTCACTTATTGGTGGAAAATGAATGGCTATGAAAGTGGGACTGTGACAGTTTATTGAAATTTATTTAATTTCTTATATTTCCAATATCCAACAAGAATGAAAGGATATTGATGATGAATTAAAAGTATTCCTTCTACCTTTCTACAATTTAATTTTATTTAATTTTTTGTAAAAAGTATTATTATTATTATTATTATTATTATTATTATTATTATTATTGAAAATCCTAATCAAATAAAAAGTTGGTGATTTAATATTATTATTTTGGACCATTATTCACCAAAGTGGAGATGAAGCTTTCCATGTAAAGACAAAACATATATTATTTTGAATTATTTATTTATTACTTTTATTGCTTCCACTATCAGAATTATTATTATTTTTTTTATATATAATTAAAATTTATATTAAATTTTAGATTTTTTTCCTTTTCATTTATCAACTTTTAAAATATTTAATGAAAAATTATTTTAATTTTCACCTTAATATTTATTTTATTTTTATTATTTAGACAGTAATTTTTAAAATATATATTAAAATCGAGAGTTCCACAAAAGCCTCGTACAAATGAACATAGTGTTCTTATTTGTAAACACCTGATTTTCTCGGGCCAATGTGGAACTACTGTCTTAAAAAATCTTCAACTGGGTTGGGTTGAGTTCATTACTTAATAAAAGTTGTTTGAGTTGAAAAAATTTAAACCCGAATAATTAGATTGAATCTGAAAAATGTCTGACCCGATCTAACCCAACTGACGAAACAGTAAACTCGGATAGGTTCCGAATTTCATTGACTCTCATGTAAAGAAGCGAAGACAAGGGGCAGGTGGGCTGCTATCCCGCTTCGGTCACCGCTATCCTGCCTCTTGACCGAAGGGCCAACCCACTCTTACCCTCCATCCAATTTCTTACTTTGTGGTTGTTTCATGTAGATCTCTTTCTCGAAACCACTATAACAACAAGCTACTCGATTTCTATGCCAATCAAATCTTCAAAGCACAGTACTATGTTTAAATTGAGTTACAGATCTTAATTAAATATTTAAAAATAAATAAATAGATATTTTATAGACTAATATTTTATTTTTATTAACGATAAAAATTTGAATAAATGATCGAAACAACTCAAACTACCTAACCCAAAATTTTTATCGTTGAGTTGAGTTCGTTATTTAAGTTTAAAAAATTTACCACGCGAACAATTAGATCAATCGAAGAAAATGTCACAGTCCAATCTAACTCAGCCTACGAACACGTCAAATCTTTAGATCGGAATAATTAACGAGCCAATTTAAAAAAATTTGTTTGATTCCCTATGCTTTTTGAGGGCATAGCTCTCCTATTATTTGGTCTAGATTCTTGTTGTCACCTCCAAAGACTTTTAGAAATTATTAGAGATTCAATTTGCAAGGGTCCTAAGGTCTACCCTCAACTTCAAGTGCCTTTAATGGCATATTATCCTCTTCATTGTGGAAAGTTTCATGATTAGGACTTTGACTCGGAACGAGAAAAAACGAGTTGAGGGTTGAATAAAACTTGTTCGGTTTTATAGAGACTAAGATTGAAGACGCTATGTATACACATGTAACATATCATCATATTAGTTTTAATGTGTGAGATTCTACGTCGGTTGGAGAGGGGAATGAAACATTTCTTATAAGGGTGTGAAAACCTCTCCCTAACAGACACGTTTTAAAACCGTGAGGTTGATGGTGATATGTAATGTGCCAAAACTGACAATATTTGCTAGCGGTGGACTTAGGTTGTTACAAATGATATTAGAACTAGACACTAGACGGTGTGCCAGCGAGAACGTTGGGCCCCAAGGGAGGTGTTTGTGAGATCCCATATCGATCTTATTCCATATAAAGGTGTGGAAATTTAAGAACCATGAGGCTGATGACGATATTTAAAGAGTCAAATTGGACAATATCTCCTAGCGGTGGGTCAAGGAAAAACCATAATGACTCGCTAATTGGATGTTCCAAGCTCAACTATAAGAATGAAATTACATGCAGCTGAGTTACTTACGTCTGATAGGCAACGAGTGCAAGTATACAAACACCGCAGTCACATATGATTTAATTGCATGCACGGATCTCTACAATGATATGATATTATCCACTTTTAGCATAAGCGCTCTTGGCTTTGCTTTGGACTTACCCAAAAGGCCTCGTACCAATCGAGATAATATTCCTTGATTATAAACTTTTGATCATTCCCTAAATTAGCTTATGTGGGACTTTCTTCGAACACCTCTCTTCGAACAAAGTATGTCTCCCCTTAATCGAGACTCGACTCCTTTTTTTTTTTTTTTTTATCCATGATAACAAACGAGGAAATCATAGATTCTCTGATCTACAGTAACAAACCAGCAGATCAGTAGTAAATAAGTTAATAATTTAATGGAGTTAGATTGTTAAATTGGGTCATTAATTTTTTCAAACCCTAGTTTTGTCTTTTATATCTTANATGGTGATATGTAATGTGCCAAAACTGACAATATTTGCTAGCGGTGGACTTAGGTTGTTACAAATGATATTAGAACTAGACACTAGACGGTGTGCCAGCGAGAACGTTGGGCCCCAAGGGAGGTGTTTGTGAGATCCCATATCGATCTTATTCCATATAAAGGTGTGGAAATTTAAGAACCATGAGGCTGATGACGATATTTAAAGAGTCAAATTGGACAATATCTCCTAGCGGTGGGTCAAGGAAAAACCATAATGACTCGCTAATTGGATGTTCCAAGCTCAACTATAAGAATGAAATTACATGCAGCTGAGTTACTTACGTCTGATAGGCAACGAGTGCAAGTATACAAACACCGCAGTCACATATGATTTAATTGCATGCACGGATCTCTACAATGATATGATATTATCCACTTTTAGCATAAGCGCTCTTGGCTTTGCTTTGGACTTACCCAAAAGGCCTCGTACCAATCGAGATAATATTCCTTGATTATAAACTTTTGATCATTCCCTAAATTAGCTTATGTGGGACTTTCTTCGAACACCTCTCTTCGAACAAAGTATGTCTCCCCTTAATCGAGACTCGACTCCTTTTTTTTTTTTTTTTCTTTTTGGAGTCTTCGAACAAACTACACCCTTTGTTCGATGCTTTAGTCACTTTTTGACTATGCATTCCAGGCTCACAATACTTTATTCGACATTTGAGAATTTGTCTGACATGTCTAAGTTTAGGGCATGACTCTGATACCATATTAGGTTGAATGTCACTGTGACATATATGAGTTAGCACCTCGTATTTATAGATGTGTATAATGAAAATTATATGATAAGCCTTGATCCATGATAACAAAACGAGAAAATCATAGATTCTCTGATCTACGGTAACAAACCAGCAGATCAGTAGTAAATAAGTTAATAATTTAATGCGAGTTAGATTGTTAAATTGGATCATTAATTTTTTCAAACCCTAGTTTTGTCTTTTATATCTTAATTAAAAATAAATTACGAATAAAATAACTTTGGTTGCATGGACTAAATATTTAGAAGTTTAGTAGCTCAAATATAATATCTAAAGTGATATGAGTTTGCAACCTAGTCGAGCCCAATTCTTTTAGGTCCGGTTGAATTGTCGGACCATTATTTTCTTTTTTAATTATCTAAAAAAAATCTACTTATTCACAGTACATGTTACATCAATGACAAAAATCTCATAAAATTTAAATATCAAACATTTACAAGTCACAGTAAGCCACGGTGCATTACTAACCTCAGCTACAAACAGGCACTTGTTCCTTTCTCGTTTGAGACTCAGCGTCCTCGCTGGTACATCGCTCAATGTCTGACTCTAATACCAGCTTAAATCCACCCCTAGCAAATATTATTTCTTTAGACTTTTCCTCCTGAGCTTCCAATAATGATAATTATAATAATAATAATAATGGAAAGAGAGGAGAAACAAATATAATTAAAATAATAGGAAAATTGGAACAGGGAGTAGGATTAGGAATAATAATAATAATAATAATTAATAATAAAAATCACAAAGTAATGAAGATTTTTAGGAAGAGATTTAAAAAAAAAAAAATAATAATAAAAAAAAAATGTAAGTGCCTTTATACTGTGCTTTTGTATAATAAAGTGGGTAAACAAAAAAGCTGAGAGAAACAAAGAGAGAGAACCAAAAAGAGGCCTTAATTTCATTTCATTACCCTCAAAATCGCTTCCCTTCCGCCTTATCGCCTTCCGGATCTGCCACCCATTTCTCCGACACCCTCCCCCTTCTTCACCGCCACCACCGCCTCCCCTCCATTCACTCCTCTGTTCTCTGTTCCCATTTTGGGGATACTCATTTATGGCCGGAATCCCCTCTGAGGGGTTGGGAGATGACTTCTTCGAGCAGATTCTCGCAGTGCAGCCTGGTTACGCCGGCGGAGCAACCGGCGATGTTGTCTCTATTCCGATGGGCTTGCAACTTGGGTCTGGCGGCGGCGGCGATGGGTTGAGAGGGATAGCTGGGCTGCAAGGAGGCGGTGGAGGAGGAGGGATGGGTATGCCGTTGGGGCTGAATTTAGAACAAGGGTTTTTGAGACAAGAGAGGTTTAGAGATGAACTTAATAACAATAATAATAACAATAATACCACTAATAATGCTTCATCTTCTTCCACTGCTTCTTCTGGAATCACTGTAAATCTCTCTTTCCCTCTCTTAATTTCTTCATTTCTTCTTCATGTTCTTCAGTGGGGAGGGACGGGATTTTGGGGGTTTTTCTATGCTCTCTTTGGATCATCTCAATGATTTCAACCCAGATTAGAACACGTTCAATTTTCCCATTTTGGGTAACTTTGATCTTCTTTTTACTCTTTTTTCTTTGTTTTTTGTGTTTATTATTATTATTATTTTTTATTTTTCTTGTCAAATCTCTGATTTTAGAATAAACTTTTGTTTTAATTTAAAAAAAAAAAAAAATTGATTAAATTGAAAATTGTTTGTTCTTCTTCTCCAGAGTTAGGAGCAGTCTACTTCAGCTACAGAAATTTTATTCCCATTCTCATAATTTTTTTTTTTTTTTTAATTATTATGATTCTTAAGGGTGTTTCCGTCATTTCACTCTTGTTTTTCAGGAGAGAGATTCTTCGGTTCAGCACATGAACGCCTTGTTTCCTTCCTTTGGACATTTGCAGCAGACTCAACAACTCCGGCCACCTCCGCCGCCGTTACATCTTCACCAGGTGAATTTACATTTTTCTCCCTATATCCCTCCTTTTTTTCTTTTTTCTTTTTCTAAAAATAATAATGTTATTTATTCTAATATGCATTTGGGTTTATCATAATTATTAATTAAAAGCGTTCATAAATTAATCCTCGTTATAACCTATGCTTTTTTAGCACATTTAATCATAGTGACATTAAATCAAAATAAATAAATAAAGCACACAAGACAATTTTGTTAATAAAAGGGTTATTTATTTATTTTTTTAATTTTTTTAATTTTTTAAAAAATATCACATGTGATGCTCGATACTAAATTTCAAACCAAGTACAAAAAAACGCGTTTTCTGAATTAATTTTTTTTTTTAAAAAAAAAAATTCCTTTATTATTATTATTATTATTATTATTCTTGAACCCAAACAGTTCTTGTGTTATCTTCGTTTCCAAACAGACCTTAATCTTCAATTTTTTACTTTGGGGAGTGTGTATTACACGTGTCTGATTCTCATTGGTGTTTGTCTTGTATCAATTATTGATTGACGGTAAAAGACAAACAAACCATCTCTCCCACGTGTGTAAATTCTTCGTACGTGTAAGTAATCTTTGCCGTTGGATTCTGGAAGCCTAAGCATGATCATTCGCTTACGTCATTACTCAAGGAGCGTCTGAAACACGCTCCTTTTATTTTTTTCCAAAGATGTCAGA
The DNA here is from genome assembly GCF_002806865.2 of Cucurbita pepo subsp. pepo. NCBI lineage: Eukaryota > Viridiplantae > Streptophyta > Magnoliopsida > Cucurbitales > Cucurbitaceae > Cucurbita > Cucurbita pepo. The sequence goes on from NC_036641.1 coordinate 246,329, forward strand.
GTCCATCCACGTGGTTGTGTTTTATTGGCGGAAACCAAGAACCCATGTTTTATTCTTTTAAATTAATTTTTTATATGCTAGTGCTTTTTTCTTTTAATTTTTTTTTTAATTCTTTTTAACTTATGTTAATTTTTTAATTAAAATAATATAAATAAAATGTCTGTTACCCACAAAAAATTTATTCTTTGTTCTAAAAATATGAATGTGGTCAGTAGGACAATATTGTAATTTCCTTCATTTTTATTTATTTATTTATTTATTTATTTATTTATTCATAATATTTTAATTTGTGCTCCATTATTATGTGTTGGTTTTTGGAACCTTGTAGCCATCTTTAGCCAGATGCCTATTTATATATAAATAAATGAATAATTTTATTTTTTTATTGCTTACAAAGAGAAAATGACAATTGAGAAATTCCCATTTTAATGGCTAATTTATTCATTATATTCTTTTTTCCAATTCTTCCATGGAAATATGACTAAAGGAAAGCATACAAATAGTTTGACATATGATGATGTATCTTCTTTGGATTCATGTGCAGCCCTTTCACAATCAGACAAATCCCGGGATGGTTGCTGCTGTACCGCAACCTTCTCAAATCCGTCCGAGAGTTCGAGCACGACGTGGGCAAGCGACTGATCCTCATAGTATTGCCGAAAGGGTAATCTCTTCTTTCGATTTTTAAGAATGTCGATAGATATGTATGGAAGTCCTCTTGTTTACTACTAGTTGACTAGGAAATGTCTTTGTTGTGTTCCGCAATAGAAATGAGAAATGGGAAACGAGAAACGAGAAACAATACATGTTGACAGAGCGGTGTTTTTTTATCTTAGTATGTCACTTGTTTGTTGTGAGATCTCATGTTGGTTGGAGAGGAGAATGAAATATTCTTTATAAGGGTGTGGAAACCTCTCCCCAGTAGACGCGTTTTAAAACTGTGAGGCTAATGATGATACGTAACGGGCCAAAGTAAACAGTATCTGTTAGGCTGTTAGAAACGGTATTAGAGCCAGACACTGGGCAGTGTGTCAGCGTGGACGCTGGCCCCCATGGGGGTGGATTGTGAAGTCCCATATCGGTTGGAGAGAGGAACGAAACATTCCTTATAAGGGTGTGGATACCTCTCCCTAGTAGACGAGTTTTAAAACCGTGAGGTTGAAGACGATATGTAATGGGCCAAAGTAGACAATATATGTTAGCGGTGGGTTTGTGCTGCTACAAATGGTATCAGAGCCAGATACTGGGCGGTGTGTCAACGAGGATGCTGGGCCCTCAAGGGGGTGGATTGTGAGATTACACATCAGTTGAACAGGGGAATCAAGCATTCCTTATAAGGGTGTGGAAATCTCTCTCTAGCAGACGCATTTTAAAACCGTGAGGCTGACGGTGATACGTAACAGGCCAAAGTAGACAATATCTGTTAGCAGTGGGCTTGGGTTCTTACAAATGGTATCAGAGCCCTCAAGGGGGTGGATTGTGAAATCCCACATCGATTGGAGAGGGGAACGAAGCATTCCTTATAAGGGTTTGGAAACCTCTCCCTAGTAGACGCGTTTTATAACCGTGAGGTTGACGGTGATACGTAATGGGCCAAAGCGGACAATATTTGTTAGCGGTGGGCTTAGGCTGTTACAAATTTTATCAAAGCTAGACACCGGACGGTGTGCCAGCGAGGACACTAGGTCCAAGGGGGGTGGATTGTGTCCGGTGTGCTAGCGAGGACACTAGGTCCCAAGAGGGGTGGATTGTGAGATCCCACATCGGTTGCAGAGGGGAACAAAGCATTTCTTATAAGGGTGTGGAAACCTCTCCCTAGTAGACGCGTTTTAAAACTGTGAGACTGACGACGATACGTAATGGACAAAAGCAGACAATATCTAGCGGTGAGAGAGAAAGTCCATATTGAGCTTTTAGCACTTGTGCTTATTTAGGTATTTAGGAGTTCATATGAGGAAACCCCATCATTTTAAGAGCTTTGGGAAGCCCTTATAAAGGTTATAGATGCTAGATAGCCAAAAGAAGTGACATTCTTGACCACTTTAGAGATCACAAGGGAGGGGGTCAACCAAAAGGGTGCCCCAATGTGCCCTCCAATTCGATAACATGGCAATCTTACTCGGTCACAGAGCTTTATTCGATCGAAACCAATCGATCGAGCTGAGGTCGGTGTCCTTAAATCAAGAGGTTTAAGGACATCGAACCAGTCATTAGGGAATAACTAGCATCAGTGAAGGAAGGAGCGGGATAGATTATCAACGTAAAATTTTTACATGTCCCAATAAATATTTCGTGCTTCGCCCTCCTAGAGAAGACAAGGGGACGAGAGGGGGGTAGCGGAGACGCCTTCGTAAAGAATTTTCGAAGAAAGTTTCCTAAACGAACTCTAAAGGGCTTTCTTTTTTTTCACTTTTTGTGTTATCTATATCTCAATGAATCTTAGCTCGGTTCGACTGTCATGACTACAGTTGCGTCGAGAAAGAATCGCAGAAAGAATGAAGGCCTTGCAGGAGTTGGTTCCTAGCTGCAATAAGGTTTGGTTCCACTCAAAAACCTGAATTTTATTAACGACTCCGATTTCTCGAACACAAATCCATAGTCTCGACATTAACCAATTCGTTTCGTTTTGCAGACTGATAGAGCGGCAATGCTCGATGAAATTGTGGATTATGTAAAGTTTCTTAGGCTTCAAGTTAAGGTACTCATTTTCAAACTATTTTTCAGAACAAATGAAAGTTCATGTCCTCGTCGTTTACGAGTCACTCGAGTCTACCAAGCATGACCCCGGTTTTTATATTGGTTGATTTGTTTCCTAGATGCCTCGTATCTGATTTTATTCGATATACTTTTCATAGGTTTTAAGCATGAGCAGACTAGGTGGGGCAGGTGCGGTGGCTCAACTTGTGGCCGATGTGCCCCTATCATCAGTCGAGGTACGAAAATTTGAGCTTCGACGTTCTTTATAGAAATGACCCTCTTCTCCCGGGCTTAAAGATTAGCCCGAGATCGATTAAGGAACTATAGAAATGACCCTTTATTTTCTTATTGTGTTAAACGACCATTAACTCAAAAGCTTAAACTGATAGGTTATATCGCTCTCTAATCTTTTAGGGATTAGTCCCAAACCGAAAAACGTTGCTACTAAAATCACATTACAGGAGTTCAAACACGAAACCTCGTATTTTGTCATCATGTCAGCATATTTTCGACATTTCTCGTCGTTTTGTTTATGATTCTCAACCGGGATTTTACGTATTTATAGGGAGAAGGCATTGAGAGCGGTGCGAATCAACAAGCATGGGAGAAATGGTCAAGTGATGGCACAGAGCAACAAGTAGCAAAACTAATGGAAGAAGATGTGGGAGCTGCCATGCAATTCCTACAATCTAAAGCTCTATGCATCATGCCCATCTCATTAGCCTCAGCCATTTTCAGGACACACCAAGCCGATCCGCCGATCATGGTTAAGCCAGAAATGAACACTCCTTAGACCGACCGACCTTACGTGCCCATCTCGGACTCCAACCGTGCTAAGTTGGTTAAATCCATCTCGTTTATTGTTTCGTGATTATGGATATCATCAGCATAATATATAATCTAGTGTTTTTTTGTAACTCCTTATTGAAGTGAAGTGAAGTGGTGGAAAACGACCAAAATATTTTGTGATGGAAAATCTACAACTTTTGTTTCTTGTTTTTATTTTTTTTATTATTTGTTTTGTTTAGTTGAGAATGAATAAAAAGTAGATCATGGTATGTGTTGGATGATGAAAGTCCCACATCCGCTAATTTAGGGAATGTTCATGGGTTTATAATCAAATAGTACTCTTTCCATTGGTTTGAAGCCTCTTGGGGAAGCCCAAAGGAAAGTTATGAGAGCTTACGCTCAAAGTAGATAATATCATCTCGGGATATTGTGGAGAGTCGTGTTCATCTCGGTATGAAAGTGATTGGATGAGCGAATTAGGTCAAAAATTGGCTCAATTATTAATATACATGGAAAGGTGGAAGTAGTGGAAGATGATAATACCAAAAAGATGGTCTTGCTTTTCATCAATAGTGATTTGAAAATCAAAGAAAGGTGGGTTACTTTTTGTGTGGCCACAATCCTATCCTTTCATTGCTTAAGTTTTTGAATTCGATATTTTAATTGATTGATTTCTTCTATTCTTTTTGGTTGTTTTCGGGTCTAATTTTACCATAACAGTAGCTCTCTGTAACGATCCAGATCCACTACTCGTAGATATTGTTCTTTTTGGGTTTTCCCTTTCGAGCTTCCCCTCAAGGCTTTAAAACACGTTTGCTAGGGGAAGGTTTCTACACCCTTATAAATGGTGTTTTGTTCTCATCCCCAACCAATGTGGCACATCACAATCCACCCCCCCTTTGGGGCCAACGTCCTTACTGGCACACCACCTCGTGTCTACCCTCCTTCGGGGAAGAGCGAGAAAGCTGGCACATCGTCCGGTGTCTGGCTCTAATATCATTTGTAACGACCAAGATCCACCACTAGTAGATATTGTTCTCTCTAGGCTTTCCCTTTCGGGCTTCCCCTTCAGGCTTTAAAACGCGTCTGCTAGGGGAAGGTTTCTACACCTTTATAAATGGTGTTTTGTTCTTCTCCCAACCAATGTGGGACATCACAATAACGATGTTAAGTTGGAGTTTGTGGATCAACTTTTACTTGTTACAAGTTGGATGTACGGAGTTCAATTTGGAGGTATTATCTCTAAATACGAGATTCTCTCGTGGATATTTTTTGTGTTTGGCCTTTGATTAACTCTAATGGAGCTAGTAATATAGTTGTTTTACTTGTTTATATTCATTGTACGAAAAATTTAAGGTTATTAGTGTAATCTTGAACCGCTGTAGTTGACATAGTAATAATCTAAAAAGTCTATAATATATGGATAAGATGAGGTGTCTTATTGTTCAGATAAAGACACGTGAGTATATCGTATACAATGAATTTGTATAAGATTAGACCACAAAGTTTTTTAATCTCTTTTTATCAATTCGTTAAATACGAAGATGCCTAATATTCCACAAGATAATCATATGCGATTCAATCTTAATCTTGAGTCCCAAGGGGTAGTGCCTCGGGATCAAAACTGGTCTAATTCAATTTCTAGTTCAGTTCTCAAGAGATTAACTTAAATAAATCGTAATGGATAATCTTACCATTATACAGTTTAAAACCCTTTAATTAAAAAAAAAATTAAAGTCTACAATATTAGAAATCAATAAAGGCAAAAAATAGTTTCAAAATATTTATAAAAAATAAAAATAAATAAATACTGATGTTTTTTTTTTTTTAAAAAAGAGAAGTGAGTTTAGGAGGTAAGGTGTTTCTCGGCTTCCATCCCGCCTGAATATTCGTTAACCCTCCGAATTGACTAAAACCCTAATTCCAACCTGAAGAAGCCGATTACGAACTCATGCATTTTCCCAAAATGCGTTCCTCCTCTCGATTCCTAATCAATCTTTCCGAGACAAACACATCTAATCTCAATTTGTTCTTCCCCTTCTCTTCTTCCGATCGCAGTCCCCGAAATTGTGTTTCGACTCTGTTACAGTCCCGGTCTATCTTCTCCACGACGCAGCTTCACGATTCATGGATGGACAAGATCAAGGGAGCCTTCACTGGAAAGAAGAGCTCTTCCGAAGGAACCGAAATCAGCTCTGAGTCCTTTACTCTCCTCCGTACGCCTCATTTCCCATCACTTAAAGTTGTATTTCTTCAATTGCACGATAATATATCTAAGTTTATGACCAAATTTAATTATTTGTCTGTTTATTTATCTCAGGGTTTGCTGATGAATTGAAAAATGCCCGAAGAGTGGGGGCATTCAAGCAATATATAGTAGGAAGAAGTAGTGAAGCTACCTTTGCGGATGCTTTTGAGAAGCAGGAGGCAATTATTCGCTATTTGGGAGGATTTGATCCCACTGGGGAGGTTGGTTTTCTAGCAATTTGCTTTCTAATAATTACTTATTTGTTTGAGTTGCAATGGAAAAGTTATAATGTCTGATCTTGATGTAATGGTTCTTACACTGCCCATAAATGGAGTATTTGTTAATCTTCACTATGAGCCACTGGTAAAGTAGAAAACAAGAGGGAAAAATAGGACAATGAGATTAGTTTAGTTTTGGCCAAATTTAGAAATGTATATTTTACTGCTGAATAATTTGAGCTGCCACCATTTTTCCAGCAGATTGAAAACATGGGTCTCCTTCTCCAGATTTTCTAGCACTCATTGTTTTTGTAGGACAAAATTTCGTTAATTCAGTGAATATAGGAAAGGCAATGAAACCTTTCACTGAACCCAATGTGGTTACCGAAAAAACCTCAAACTAGCACTAATATCTGTTGAATTAAGTGAATAAAGCTGTAACTCATTCTCGCCCAATCAAAAGACAAACCCTCGTAGGAGTTCCTAACTTACTCATAATTTAGATTGAGTCACATATGATCATCTTATGAAACATTAATTCTCAATTAACGAATTTATAAAGAAAAGACTAAATATTTTGTTGTCTTAGTCTTAAACGAACTTATTTATAGGATACCCCACTCACATGTCTCCAAGTGAATGATTTGGACATTTATATAACCATTGCAAAATAGGGTTGCAAAATAGGGAGCTTAAGTGAATAAAGCCCCCTGTTTTGTTTAATCCAATTGACCAAATGGGAGCAAAGGAAGTTGTTGGGGTCTTTCTGCAACCATTACTATGTTTAATGGTTTGAAATGTGTTTTTTGAAGGGGCTTAAGCCTGAAGTGAAAAAGATTACAAAAAGGACTTGAGGTATTGATGCATGCTGTGTGCCTCGATGTGCTTCAGTGAGGGTACAATGCTTCAACGCTTCACTTTAAAAACACTGGGTTTGAAATTGATTTAGTTGTTTCACGTTTTGGCACTACAACATTTGATGATTAAGAAATAGGTTACATAACTTTACTTCCTAACCAGCTTTGGGATTCATGATCACTTGGTTGAACCGGAAGGGCTTTCCATTATGATCAGTCTTTCAGCACTTTCACTGCTATTTGATTTCTTCAATTGAATTCTTAATCTTATTTTCTGTCAACTGACAGGCAGGCATGATTTAGAGTTGTTTCCATGGGCCTATAACATTCTTCTTTTATTTGGTGAATTGGGTCCATTTTCTGTCTATGATAATTCGTTAGCTCGGTTTTTATCATCTGAGTTAGTGAAAATAATAACGAATAGAGTTACGCTAACCTTTATTTGTTTCCAACAGTTTCCATATTATTTTGCGCTTCTGGATAAGTTTTCTGATTGTGATCTTAGGCTTCCTGATCTTTAGAACATCCAAACCAGCCAAAAGCAAGAAGCAGCAAAAAAGTGTAATTGCACGATCGCTGATGTTGAGAATACACTGGCAAAGTTTATCTGGGCTAAAGAAGCACAAAAAAAGATTGAGAAGTTGAAGGAAGAAGGAAAACCTATGCCTAAGAGCATAGCTGAGGTAGATCTTTATACATATAGTTCCATGTTCTTAAAAACTAAAGTTTACTGTCAACGTTGCTTTATCTAGCCAAAGAAAGTAGTTATTGTATGGATACATTGCAAAACTCTTATCCTTTTCTGTTAATACGACTTGGTTCCTTCTGCTTTTGTACCACTCTGAAAACTGATAAGGGCTTGGAGTGTCCTGTTTTCTGGTCCTGCTTTCCGGCATACTTTTATATTTTTTATTTTTTTAAAATTGTGACAATGCTCAACTGATCATGTTTGTTCACAAATTATGTTTACTAGGTCCAGAAACTGGTGGGTTCAAATCCTTTGGATCTTGCTAGGTCTAATTTGGCTAAGAGTGGCCAGATCAGCCGTAATGCTCTCTGTCCTTGCGGTTCCAAGAAGCGATATAAACGGTATTTAACTTAGAACCGTTGCTTAATTATTGAATTCCAGTAGAACTTAAAATGTCTTTTCATTGAGCTTACCATCAATCCTCAATTCATAGCTTAAAACAAAGCAAAACCAGAAAGAAGATGATCATCCTTTGAGTAATAGACATTTTAAGTTTAGCTGAGCAAGTTAGGGTAGAACTTTGGTTCTTGGATGATGTAACTGTCCAGAAACTGATCACTGGAATGTTGATCATTTTTGTATTGCCCACCTTATTTATTGTTCCAAATCACTTTTATAAGCCCGTTGATCTTCTGCCTGGCCACAAAGAACCCATCACCACGACAATGCTTGCTTGAAATGTAGCCCCATAGTCATTCAGTTTTATCCTTCCAACTCGCCATGAACATCTGGCTCCTCTTTCCTTGTGCAAGTATGATTTTAAAAATGTGTATATACTTCTGTATAGCATGGATTTCTTATTACTGCAATTGTTTTTGTTTTTATGAAGGTGCTGCGGGAAGGATCAAACGGCATAGGAAGAGAACATGTTTGTCTGTTCCCTGTTTCTTGACTGAATAAGTGGCAGTTCATAAGGATTATGTTAGATTGATCTTTCTATTTTATGTTACCTAGTTGGTTAAGCCATTTATGGAGGGAATGAGACGTTGGCATGGTTTTTAAATGCGTCAAATCCTCATGATCCTTCACGGGATCTTCAATATGTAGTCTCGTGACAATAGTTGAGGTGCGTCGATCTTCTAAATATAGTAAGGACAGGCTATTGTCTGGTGACAATAGTCGAGGTGCGCCAATCTTGCAAATATAGTAAGGCCATGCTATTGTCTCGTGACAATAGTCGGTGCGCTGAAGCTGGCCCTAATAATGTGGTATGTATTCCTTGATCCTCAGTAGATCTTCAAATTTCACCTGAATGAGTTGGATTTTGCTAGGGGCTATTATTCATTAATTATATATGATGTTTGAGTTTGAGTACCTAAAAATACATTTCCTGCTAAAAGATATTCTTCTCTTTGGCTTGTTTCCTTTATCATCGCCAGCTTTTCGGTTTTAGTATAATGATCGGTTATGTAGAAATTTTCACACCCTTGTGGTTATGTAGAAGTTTTCACACTCTTGTATGTGAACTTTTAATATCTTTTATTTAAAATTGTACGAAAGGTATATAAATAAAAGTTTTTTAAAAATTTTTTTTTTATAACAAGATAACCCAACTAGAAAATAGAGGTTGAGCTGGGTTGTGAAAATTTACGAGTTGGGTTAGGTTATCAATCCAACCAACTCGAACTTTTGAGTTAGTTTGAAAAATTCTCTCAACCCAATCTATTCCGACTCGTGTATATCCTTCTTATGATCTAAGAGTTTACGCACCACATTGATCGTGACATAATGGAATCACCAAATATTGTATGTGTCCATTAGATGCAAATATCAGAGGGATAAAAAAATAGAAGTGGATGCCCAATAGCTAAAGCAATTGGATAAAAGCTTCAACTACAAACTTGTTGAAAGGAATATGAATAAACTATGAGATTTGGATAAGAGCAAACAACTTCTACATAGTTTAATCTCCACTTAACTTTAATAAATTCTTGACTTCAACCCATTAAATGGTGCATATCTACATCATCTTCACTATACACATTCATTCTTAATGCCATTCTAACAAATATTTATTTGATTTAACTTTTTAAATCTTACCCACGTAAGTATATACTTATCCATAATTATGATACTCGAATAAATGAGAAATACATGAATGAATCAAGATCACATATGAACGAGTAATCCTTAAGATATGATAGTTAAGAAAAGCTTAAAAGAACTAACGGTTGCTATCTATACCAACAAGAATCGGTGGCTCCATCATAAGAATTCTAATGTTAAGTGCGTTTAGTTTAGAGTAATCTTATGTTCAGTGTTTTCGTAAAAATTAATGTGGAGATATGCATTTAGGTTCCATATTTTGATCTAAATTTTTGGCGTATAGTGTTATAGTACTTCACATATTTTTGTATTGAATTCCGAAGTTTAAATCTTAATATCTCATACCAAAAAAATTAATCTCTATAATTTTTTTTGAGATTTTGAAAATTTTGACGGGTTCTGATGATGCTGATATTAGTACGAAAATATATTTTTTTAAACATTAAAAAAAATGGAAAAAAGGAACGTCACATAGTTTGAAAAAGAGAGAAATGATTTTTTTTTCAAAAGTAATAAAAAAGCTCTACCTAATCCAATTAAAAAATTACGAGTGTTTTGACATAGATTTTTCCCATTGATAATTGATCGTTAAAGTGACAATGTGGGATTAGGTTTAGATTACGTGAAAGTTGAACTGTAACCATTCATACCTATGATTCGGGTCAAAATATAAAATTTGAATTCAAGCTCTGACATTTTTGGAGATAAGATCATGTTATTTACTCCTCGCTTTTAAGAATAAAATCTATCCACTAATACATGTTATTTCAGCATATTTTGTTTAAAAAAATTCAAGATATCATCTATTATAAAATTATTTCAATTAACCTTCAATTTTTTTTTAAATTTTTTCTTAATCGACTTATCTTTATGATTAAGTGGTCTCAGTTCATTCATTTATCCCTAGAAAAAATAAAATAAAAAAGGTTCGTATATATTTTGGAAAAAATGCTTTTTATTTTTTAAAACCATTCAATAAATTATAATAAATACATTGAAGAAAAAAAAAAGAATATTTAGAAAAGTAATTTGATGGATCACACTATATAAGTATCCTAATTTGTTGCATTGGTAATGCAAAAGAGAGACATAGAGAGAGTGGAGAGATTCTAAAATGGCCTCCAAAGTGCATACTAGACTTCACCTCCAAACAAAGTCATGCCTATCAAAAATGGCAACACTTCTCCTTTTCCTTTGCTTCTTATTCACCTCCTTCTCTTATGGTAATTTCTTCTTTCCATTTCGTTCCGTTTCGTAATCATTTAATTTATTAAAATCGAGTCTATAAATATTATGTTATTTTCTTTTGGTCGTTGGAGGATGAAAGTCCCACATCAGTTAATTTAGGGAATGATCGTGGGTTTATAATAAAAAAATAATCTCATCAATTTGGGGAAGTTCAAAGCAAAGTGGACAATATCATACCACTGTGGAGAGTCGTGTTCATCTAACAACTCTTATAAACACCTCTAAACTTATATAATGAAAGATTTAATTGAAATAAATGGAAGTAATTGATTTGGTGGGTTTGAATAATGGTAGCAGCAGAAGCAAGGAATTGCCATAGAGTGTGGAACTGCAAAGGAGACATTAGGTGTTGGGAAGACTGCAAAAATGAGCACAATGGAAAGGGACTTTGTGATCTCTACACTGCTCCTTCTGTCCCTAAGCAATGCTTTTGTGCTTATAAATGTTAACACTTTTTATGCTTACTTCTTTTCGGTTCGTTCAGGTCTAAATCTAAATCGAGTTAGTATTAAATAACAATGAGCTCTCAGAGCACCGTTCATGTGTTTTATTGTCTAATTTAGCTATACTTCACTTTTTCAAATTTTGCATAAATGGGTCATTGTAAGACGTCTTTAACTACTAGATACTGTCTATGATTGTGTAAGTGAACTTTTAAGCGTAAGAACTTTTATGCGATGATAAACTAGTTACTTTGTCGGAGTTTCTAAGTAACTTAATGAATTTTATAAATCACGAGTTTGGGTGCATGCATGAAAATCTTTTGATGGGTTTCAAACTAATAGAAAAGTCTATTTTTTTCTTATTAAAAAAAACCATTAAATATATTTTCTAATATCGCAAGTCTAGTGCAAATATGGTAAAGGAGAGGAAATTGAGAAGTCCCACATCGCTAAATTTGAAGTAGTGGACCGAACGAACTGCTATAAATATAAGACAATGGTGTCCACTATATCATACTTACCTGGACGGGGTCAATGGGCGATCACGAAAGCTCATGGCCTAGATTGGTGACCTCCATTGCACCTAAAGGAGGGGTGCCCGCCTAAGGTCTGCCCAAAGTGGCAGAGCCTACGTCATAATTTGTGGTAGTGGGGGCCTGCGTTCGCGCGGCCCCTTACAATTCTATATGAATAATTTTGTTTCATTAATGGTGTTTTTATATATTAATTATAAATTTAGAATTATAAGCGTGTTTTATCATATATTTATTAGAAAATTAGATATTATATCATTAACCTCAATCAAAATAAAATGTTATGAACCAAAATGGAAATATTCATTCTTTTAATTGTATTTATATAAATGAATTAGCTATGGTTAATTATATATATATATTTTGCTCAAAAGCTAGTTTATAAGTTTTTCTCAATAAAAAAAACATATATTAATATATTAATATCAAATTATTTAAATAAAATTCATTATACCTATATATTCATAACAATAAATAAAATGTAATAATATTTTTGCCCTAATTAAATTATTATCAACACTTTTTTTTGTTATTGTAATTTTGTTTAATTGAGTTTTTTATTTGTAAATTATCAAATAATATATATATATATATATATATATATATATATATATTGAAGAACCGATCGAACCGGACCAAACTGAAAAGACCGGTCAGTGTTAATATGTAGAGACGGAACTTGAGATATCAAATGTGGTTTAGGGTTTTGAATTCAACTGCAGTGAAGATACACCGGGAACGGACCAATGGCAGAGCATTCCGCGCCACCCATTGACCAACTATCCGCCGTCGCCTTGAACGACGATGCTTCCACTTACAAGTCTCTCAAAGCTGAATTCTCCGATCGCGTTCCGATCCGTACAATCGTCTGCCGGCCAGACGGCGGCTCTGGACTCGCTGGCCATAAGGTTCGGGTTGGTGGTTGGGTTAAAACCGGAAGGAAGGCGGACAAGGACGCTTTTGCCTTTCTTGAGTTGAACGACGGCTCTTGCCCTCAGAATCTCCAAGTGATCATCGAAGCGGCTGTGGCGGATCTTGGCCAGATTGTCCCCACCGGAACCTGCGTTGTTGTCGATGGCGTTTTTAAGCTTCCTCCACCGGATAAGCACCAGAAAATCGAGCTTCGTGCTGAGGCTGTCGTCCATGTTGGTCCGGTTGATCCTGCGCGGTATCCTTTGCCGAAGACGAAGCTCACTCTTGAGTTTCTTAGGGATGTCGTTCATCTCCGCCCTAGAACAAACACGGTAAAAGAAATTTTAATCGTTTGTCAAATTAAATTTGAAGTTAGTTATTGGATCGAATCTTTTCGATTGATCTTTTCACATTCTGCATTTCATTTCTTATGTAATTATATAACTTGGCATTTACATGGTCTGATCCTCTCTAACGTCAATAGAAAGTTGCAATTTATAGAACATGATCACTTTTATTGATGAGTATGTGTTTTCTTCATTTGACGATTACAGATATCTGCGGTTGCTAGAATTCGAAATGCACTTGCATATGCCACTCACACATTTTTTAACAAGCATGGATTTCTGTATATTCACACGCCAATTGTCACCACAAGCGATTGTGAGGGAGCGGGTGAAATGTTTCAAGTTACCACTTTATTGAGTGAGGCTGAAAGGTTAGAAAAGGAGTTGATTAAGAACCCACCTCCATCAGAAGCTGAAGTAGATGAAGCAAGGAAAATTGTCAAGGAGAAAGGAGAAGCTGTTTCAAACCTGAAGGCTTCTAAGGCAAGCAAGCAGGAAATCGGTGCTTCTGTTTTGGAACTGAAGAAGGCAAAGGAGAATGTTGCTAGGTTGGAAGAGAGAGCAAAGCTTAAACCAGGCATTCCAGAGAAGGATGGGAAAGTTGATTATGGAAGAGATTTCTTCGCTCGGCAAGCGTTTTTGACTGTTTCGGGCCAGTTGCAAGTCGAAACTTATGCGTGTGCACTCAGTAGTGTATACACCTTTGGCCCAACCTTCCGTGCCGAAAATTCTCACACCTCGAGACATCTTGCAGAGTTCTGGATGGTTGAGCCTGAAATTGCATTTGCAGATTTGCAGGTTTGTTACCATGCCAAAATTGTATTCTTAATTGTATGTTTTTCTGCATACTTGCATATAACCATCTTAAGACAATTCTGGCACTTAGATTATAGTTGAGTTTATGTGTTCTAGGATGAGTTTATCATACTCATTGATGTGAAAAAACTAAGTTCTTTTATAATAAATTTAGGATCCTACTTGATATACTTTCCATGAGAACTGTAATTGAGAAGAAACTGGTCGAGGACTAAATGTCTGTCTCTCTGTGCTACTAAGCAATATGGCAAACAACAATGGATATCTATTAGGAATAAGCAATCAATGGAACTCTACAGTAGTAGTTCAGTGCTTTTCTTCTAGAGATTTGATTGAATTTACCATATTTGACATATTTTCTTTAATTGGTTGAAGGATGATATGAATTGCGCAGAAGCATATGTGAGATTTCTGTGTCAATGGTTACTTGATAACTGCCTAGACGACATGAAATTTATGGCTGATAAGTACGACCGAACTTGTATCGATCGTCTCAAATTGGTCTCTTCGACCCCTTTTGTACGAACTTCGTATACAGAAGCTATTGAAATACTTGAGGAAGCCATAAAGAAGGGTAAGGAGTTTGAGAACAAAGTGGAATGGGGAATTGATTTAGCTTCTGAACATGAAAGGTCTGTAAACTCCCATGCTTTTCATTTACGTTCCACTCGAACAATGGCGATAGTTCTCATTGTTTTTCTCTTGCTCAGATACTTGACTGAGGTAGTATTTAAGAAGCCTGTCATTGTCTATAACTATCCAAAAGGAATCAAAGCATTTTATATGAGGCTCAATGACGACTCGAAAACTGTAGCTGCAATGGATGTTCTTGTACCTAAGGTAGTTCACTTCGTTTCGTTTTTACTTCTATAACTGTGATTAGTTTCACCCTTTTAATCCCTTTGTTTGTTGAAAATCAAAACTTTTGCCTTGGATTGAAGGTTGGGGAATTGATTGGTGGAAGTCAAAGGGAGGAGCGATTCGAGGTTATTCGTGACAGGTCGAAGAACAATTCATACTTCTCTTGTTGATTCTTGTTTCTTTTGTGAACTATGAAGTCTGAATTATCATCTCCTGCAGGATTAAGGAGGTGGGTCTTCCACTTGAACCATATGAATGGTATCTTGATCTGAGACGATACGGAACAGTCAAGCACAGCGGTTTCGGTCTTGGCTTCGAGCGAATGCTTCTTTTTGCCACAGGCATTGACAACATCCGAGACGTTATCCCCTTCCCCAGATATCCAGGACGAGCGGACCTATGATATGATATATTTCGTAACACAAAGAAGGTCTTAGATTTCTTTACTAGCTGATGAAACTAAACTCCTTTGAACCAAAGGAGATTTGATTGTTTGTATTATATTTTTGATCTTTTTAGTTGTTGGGTTTAATTTATTCTCATAATTCTTGGATTTGTGGGTTGATTTGAAATGACATTCATAGGTTTCTTCATGTTTTGGATGTTTTGGAACTAACATTTTTTAATTTGTTTAATCATCTAATGCATACTATAAGATGCTTCCAATTATGCTCCTTAAGTTGTCTTTAATGTTCTAAAAGTTTATTATATATATAATTTTGAGAAGAAAAAAAAGCAAGTCTAAATTAATAAAAATATTTTTGAACCTTAAATAAATATAATTTTAATATTAATATTAAGAAAATTAACAAATAATAAGTGTAATTTAAAATATTAATAAAATAATTGTATTTTATTGCCAATTAACTGCATTTTTAAGGGAGACAAAAATCCGATTTCACTAAATTCTCTAAAAAAAATCGTTGACCAAAATAAAATTACAAAAAAAAAAAAAAAAAACGAAAAANGGATTTTATTATGCACGCTCTTTTTAGTCTACAATAAAGTCAATGTAACGTTGACTCAATACTTACCTGTTAAATTTAATAATAATAATAATAATAAAATACACCTGTATATAGTTATCATTTATTTTATAATTTGTTCAAATATCATTTAATTTATTTATTTGATTGCTATTAATTAGTTCAATACTTACCTGTTAAATTTAATAATAATAATAATAATAAAATACACCTGTATATAGTTATCATTTATTTTATAATTTGTTCAAATATCATTTAATTTATTTATTTGATTGCTATTAATTAGTTCAATACTTACCTGTTAAATTTAATAATAATAATAATAATAAAATACACCTGTATATAGTTATCATTTATTTTATAATTTGTTCAAATATCATTTAATTTATTTATTTGATTGCTATTAATTAGTGTTCATTGGTGTGATTTGATTATAAAGAATTATAAATTTGTTTTTAGCTAATCAATTATTTAATTTAATATAGTTTTTATTAATTACTAAATGTTACCTCTAGAATCTTGATTTAATATTTTTGTGGTATTATTAAAGATGTCCATGCGGGCGTGGAGACACGGAAACGTCCCCCATTCCCGTACCTGCCACTTATTTTATTACTCATGTATGCAAAAAAAAATTTCGAGGAACAAAAGCGGAGAAATCACCTATGGAGAATTTGTGGGATCAGATTCTTAGGGATAATTTTTTTTTTAAAGATAGTTATTTTAAAATTGTCATTTTTCAATATAATTTTTATTAAACGATAAAAAAAAATTCTAATAAATCAATATGGGATTACCAACCTCATTCCAAAAAATTCAAATTTTAATATAAAATACAATCTTTTAACTATTAAAAAATTATACAACATAGCTTCTAAGTTTATCTCAAAATTATTATATATATAAATATATTTATATTATGTAGGGCAGGACTGGGAGAATTAGACGAGGACGAGGACGGAGAAATACGATCTTGTGAGTAGCCTAAATGGAGGCTTATATTTTGTGTGAGGTTCTATTTGGACTACTGTTTGTTCTTTTAGTGGTCATGGGCCCGGAGAAGTGGTGGAACTTTGCGGAACCACATACTGGGATAGGTACACTTCCTCCCCCACAACACACTTGTCGAGATGAAAGAAACCTCATCGACTAATTTCAATCAGTATTGAAAGACGATTTCAAGGTAGATTTATGCTATAAATTTGCTTCTGCCCACTTGTTCGAGATTGGCGTAGAAACCTCATATGAGTGATTTTTTGGCTTCTCGATTGCCTCATCATCTCTTCGTAGGGAAGAAGGGCTATTCATGATGTTACCAATTATACTCATGTCATATCTCAAATTTTTTGCCTTTAAAGGAAAGATATCGAACTCTAGTACCCATGAAAAGTGTTTCGTCACGTCAACTATTGGTATAGACTAGTATGGTTTGAGAGTAATATCTCTCGGCATTCATTTATTGTTTGGTTGACAATAGTGATTGACCACAAATATGACATCACTCTATCTATATAACATGCATGTTCTCTTTAGACAGTGACTGAATCTCATGATCATTTCATCTACAAATGTGACATCACTCACAACACGAGGTCATGTTTAGACATGACCTGAGATCCTCTTAGTAACATATAATAATTATTATTATAATATTTTACATTAATAATTAATTTTAGAGTAAAAATTATATTAATCCCTGTAAATTGTTAAAATAAATATTACCATAAAATAAAATTTATTGTTGGCTATTTTATTTTAACTAAAAACTATATTAACATATTAGTTGATTAATTCATTTATAATTAGTTAGAAATGTGAATATATATATATATATATATATAAATAAAGGTAGTTTTAAATATTTATTTTAACCAATGAACAGCCCTCAGTTAAAAAATCATAATTTATTTCTAATTTTGTTAAGTTGTATATCTCGAAGTTTTAATACTTTTGATATAGATTATAGAGTTCTTAATAGCTGACGTTTTTCTTGAAGTCACGATCAACGTATTAAACTTAAAATTAAAATTTTTATTTTAAAAATTAAGATCTTAGAGATATATTAAACAATTTTTTAAAGTTAAGAAATTAGATTTATATTTTAAAAAAAGAAATTTGTAGAAGATTTACTCAATGTTTAAAAAAATATATAGGGAGGAATTTGAAAATTATAGGAAAAAAGATTAAATCAAATTGGTGAAATAAATGAGATAAAAAGAAATAAAAAAATTGATAAATAAATAAGAAGAGATAAATTAACATTTATCCAAAAAAAGAAAAGCCACGAATAATTAAAATGAAAAAAAAAAGGAATGAAGTTGGGTGAGAAGTGGTTGGGCGAGTTATTTAAAATCCCACATCGGAGAATCGCAAAATCGGGAAGGCGAAGGGGCGTATAAAAAGGAAGTGAGGTCCAACGGGAAAAGGTACATACCTGGACGGGGTCGATGGCCGATCAGGAAGGGCCATGGCCTAGATTTGTGACTTCCATTGCACTTCGGAAGGGTACTCGTCTAAGGTCTGCCCTTGCGGCAGAGCCTACGTCATAATTTGTGGTTTTGGGGGCTTGCGTCAACGCGCAGCCCCCTCCCCAATGCTAAAATCCCTAAATTATTTCATCCAACGGTGTGTGGCGTTACGTTTCATTCTCACGCCAAATCAGTCATTGTAATCATCCGATGCCCTTACGAGCTGTTGATCATCGGTGATTATAAAAGAACACGAATTTACCCGATGATTTATTATTTCATGCTTAAATGGTTTAGAAAAGTTGGAAAAAGATTTGACATTCTCGTTATCTTGATCCCCTATTCTTGGACCTTTGAATCCACAAGTACCAGCGGAGGACCAAGAAATTACCCGACCCCTTGATCCCCTATTCTTGGACCTTTGAATCCACAAGTACCAGCGGAGGACCAAGAAATTACCCGACCCCGTACATCTGTTTGTATTGTTGAAACTTGCTTGAATATGAATAACGCCCTTTGGTATTGCGTACTTATACGTGAGCTAATATATCCCTTTCTACGTGAGCTAATATGTCTATTTCTACGTGAACCGATTCTTGCTTATGGATTTTCTTAAGATACAACAAAAGATTTGACATTTTCAACGGCTTGTAGATAGCTACTGAGAAGTGAGAAGATAAGAAACAGAGATGTGGACGAACGAGATATGGATATTGTGCAAGGCCGAGATGTGGATATTGGGTAAGGCCATTAGAAAAGTTTTCACGAACTCAAATTATAAACGATTTGACATTTTCAAATGACCGGTAGCTCGCTATAGGCTCGAGAAACAAAAAGAAAATGTGTATTGAGGGAGGGAGGGCAAGAGGGTTGATTTAAGATCCCTTTTCAATAAGTTTATGGGAGTGGGTGACATCGCTTCCTGTTATCTGTTAACCAATGATTGAAGAGTTCCAATTGAAATGATAATGACGACATTTTGGTGTCTATCAAGGATGCTAATGTCCATGTCATTGTCTTATTCAAGGCTGTAATCCTTCTGGCTTCCTCAATATGTTCAGTACAATTTAGCAGAATTTCAGCTTGAAAAACGATGAAGAATATGTTATGTGTTTGTCTCATCAGATATGGACCTTTGTTCTCTGGTTTAGTTCTTTCAATTCTCCGATCTGTTCTAATTTTGATTCTGTTCTAATTTTGATGTTCTTCGGATCTTATCCCTAACAAAAAACATAAAAGGTTGCGATGTGCCTACTACTAAATATCAAATCTTCACGCTTTCCACTTCATTTGCTACATATAGATTTTAAGAAAATAGGTTCCGATCGAACAGGAATGAAATTTGATGCCCACAGGAGAAGGCATCTGACAGTAATGTCACTCAATTTGATTAAGCTTATAGACCAGACCCACTACGGTGTCAATCAAATGCAGCAAGTTAGGCCTTGAGGGAGCTGTCTCTTGGCTAATGAGGATATGGAGCAAATGAAAATGAAAATGCAACAATCCAAGCCTATCGGTAGCAGATACAATCCATTTTGGCTCGTTATGTATCGTCGTCAGCGTCTCTATGGAGAAGTTTCCACGTGTTGGCTCGTTGTGTATCGTCGTCAGCATCTCTAGGGAGAAGTTTCCACGTGTTGGCTCGTTGTGTATCGTCGTCAGCATCTCTAGGGAGAGATTTCTACGTGTTTCGTTCCTCTCTCCAACTGACGTGGGATCTCTTCTCTCTATCATCCACTTCTTACTCTTTCTCCCATTTCCAAAACGTCAATCAAGTTAAAGGGAAGAATTTCAAAAGTTCAAAGGAGAAAAAGATTAAGAAAGCTAACGCTTGGCTAATCCTCTCTAACACCACAATCAAAGTTTCGACTCTTGCAGCTAAAGGTCTAATTTCTACCATACCATAGTTGAACTGACTGAAAAGAAAGGGAAACTTCTTTTTGTCAAACAGAGAACAGTCATCGAGCAAATCTAGCACAGGTCAGTGCTCTGAATGTTCACACTAAATGGATCCAAAATTCATGAGAAAGAAGCAAATCTAGTTTGTTTGAAATTTGATAAATTAGTCCCTAAAGCCTCAAAAACTCAAAATGTAGCTCAAAAAAGGGACTATCTTCAAGTTTCATAGTAAATATGAAAAATCATGCTTGGAGAAGTTTTCATTCAGATTAAGGAACAAATGTACAGCCTATTCATGAGTTAAATCTACAATACACTCAATTTAGATATGGAGAATATATTCAAAAGATATAATGAAATTAATTTCCTTGTAGAATGCAAATACACCAAAAGAAAACATTGAAATCATGCCAGTAATTCAGCTTCAGTCGATTTCAATGAGAAGAATATTTTCAGGAGTCTCAACCAAGAACCAGATACCTGAAAATTGAAGAAGCAGTAATTAACAAAAACGTTCTTTTTTCCATCTTTAACCAGAAAGGATTATCAATAGATACAATAAATCAAACAGCCCAAAGTTAATTAACTTCCAACTTATACGAATGTTCTCATCCATCTACTGCCCAGTTCTCTTTTTTTCCCCCAAAGCGACATATTGGGCCCTCATATTCCAAGGCGATTTTCATTCTCTTTAGTTGAAGCCCCACATTCGTCACTATCAATTAGAAAAATCTCTCATCTCCAAAAGATTATGAACATGAAACATTATAGAACCAGTCCCATCAATTCTCCCCCCCTCCCTTTCTGGATACTGGAAAGAAAATATGAAACGACATTGAGACCCCCCTCGATTAAATCTCTACTTTCTTCTATTAAACCACAAGTTAAGACGAACAAAAAGAGAATAAAACTTAAATGCCAATTTTGCTAACATGGTTGTTCTTCGGTGTTTTGTCATTACAGCATCACGAGTAAATAATTAATAAAATAAAATCAACAAGGATCTGGGGGACATAAAAGACATTAAGAAATGAGTTGATGTTATTAGAAAGAATACCTGGAGAAGCCGAAAGTTTGAAAACTGGAGACTTGGGAGGGGGCCGCGCGAACGCAGGCCCCCGCTACCACAAATTATGACGTAGGCTCTGCCACTTTGGGCAGACCTTAGGCGGGCACCCCACCTTAATGTGCAATGGCGGTCACCAACCTAGGCCATGAGTCTTTTTGATCACCCATTGACCCCGTCCAGGTAAGTGCGTTCAACGTATGCCATCGTTCGTATTTATATGACATTGTAAGGTCCCTGCCGCGTGCTTGCCCGATGTGGGACTAAATTATCCTTTCTTTATCTCTCACCTCCTTTCCACTTCCATTGATATTTTTATCATAATTTTAATTTGTTGAAATAGTTTAGATAGAATTAAAATCAAACTCTTACTAAATATCGAATCCATAGTAAAAAAATAGCAATGGACGGAGCTGTGCTCGGAAATGCTTTCCTAAGTACCCGCTGAATACCATTAGTTATATTTTTGTTTGTGTCATATTAAAGATGAGGTGCAAACACGGTAGTTCAACTAAAAAAAATGGGTAATTCCAAAGAAGTCCTTTAGCCTTCATATGTTCTCGATCGAACATCACACTATTACAACTCAAATTTGCAATCTAGAAGAACATCTTTTTAACTTTCAGCTAAATTCTTTCGAAAAAAATAATCTCAGAAGATGTTCGTGTGTAAGCTTGCAAGCTATTGACATCAAATATCTTTCATGTTTTAATGCTTTCCACATCTTTTGCTATATAATTTTTAAGATAATAGATCCGGTCTCTAAACTAACCATCGACTTGGAATACGATTATAGCCATAAAAAATTAATTACTCTAGGACTTTGAAGAGGCACGCGTACGCTAGCCCCGCTACCACAAATTATAACATAGGTTCTACCGCTTTGGGCAGACCTTAAACGGGCACCCCTCCTTAATGTGCAATGGAGGTCAGCAATCGAGACCATGAACCTCCATGATTGTCCATTGACCCCGTTGAGGTAAGTATGTTCACCAACACGCCATCGCATACCATTTATAGCAGATTGGAGGCTCCCTTGCCGCTCACTTATCCAATGTGGATCTTCTTTCTTAAATCTCAATCACCATTCTCCATCGCATCATTTCATATAGTTTTGGCTTGAATTTACGAACAACCAAATCATTGATTTAATTTGAAATATTTTGAACATTCCAAGTATATTTAAGTAAATAAAAAATTTCGATTTCTTCCAAACAATTTCAAAGATAATTGTAATTTTAAAAAAATTCAAAATTTAAGGGAAAAAAAGAAAGAAACCTAATACTTATATAGTTAAAATATTAAATTATCTTTAAAATTATCATAAATTAGTAGAGAAAAACAGAAAGAAGAGAAAATGAAAAGAGAGAGCTCATATTAAAAAGATAGAATTATCCCTTTGGTATTTTTCTCTAATATAACATTAATTTCTCAATTTAGAAAAGTCTAAAAATTATGTTGAAATAGAATCCTTGTGAAATTTCATGCCTCACTTAATAACCATTTGGTTTTTTTGCACAAATCGGATTTTTTGAGAAACATATCGAAAGAGAATTGTATTTAGAAATAAGTTTTGTGAAACATCGAAAAGATCAATTTTATCATTTATATGAATAAGTTATTCTAATTAGTAAGAACTTAACGGGACCTACTTTTTTTTTTTTTTCTGATTCGAAGGAATCTTGTTGAGTTTTTACCTTTCACATTTACCACTCAAGTTTAGAAATAGTTCATTTTGTTATAGATAGTTCGTTTTTGTTATCTATTTTCATACATATTTTTTATTATATAAAAATAACCCAAGTTTAGAAAATTAAAAATATGTATTAAACTTGTTTTTTATTTTAGAATTTAGTTCAAGCACAATTTTTCAACAAAAATAAAATAAAATAAAACAAACTATTATCAACTACATGTAATTTTTAAAATTATTAAACAAAATACTCTTCTTATGTAACAAAACACGTAAAGGTATATATCAGAGCCCTAAATTTAGCCATGTCAATTGAATCCTCAAATGTCAAACAAAGACTCCAAAAGAAACAAAGACTCCAAAAGAAAGACTCCTCAAATGTCAATTGAATCTTCAAATGTGGGAGACATACTTTGTTCGAGGGGAAGTGTTAGATGAAAGACCCACATCGGCTAATTTAAGAAATGTTCATGAATTTATAATCAAAGAATACTATCTACATTGGTGTGAGGCCTTTTGGGAAAGCCAATGAGAGCTCATGCTCAAAATGGACAATATCATACCATTGTGAAGAGTCGTGTTTGTTTAACAATATATACACACACGATGCTAGGACTACACATATAATTAGTATTATTTGCTTAAAATTTGAATACACCATCAAACCTACAAAAACCACTTATTACATATATTTTGTGACAGGTAATAAACAAAGATCTTAGGGTTTTACAAGTTTTTTACTTTTAATTTAGTTAATTTAATTTTTCAGAAAATTGCATCATTTATTAATTTTAAAAATATATTATTGAATTAATTTGCTTGTTTTAATGGGATCCCAAGTTTAGTTTTTAATAACAGGAAGAAATAAATACTTTTATTATATGTTAATTTTTAGTTTTTATTATATGTTAAATTTGCAATTAAGAAAATACAAATATTTAGCAACAAAAGCTAAAACAAGTTATTATCTGAAGTTGAGAACCAATAAAGAGTTTTAAACGTATACAAAAAAAAAAAAAAAAAAAAAAAAAAAAAAAAAAAAAAAAAAAAAAAAAAAAAAANTCAATTCTCGAATAATCTTAGAAAAAGCACAAAGGGTAGCACCAATAAATAAAAACTAAGATTATCAGAAACAGAATTACAAGAATGGTGCGAAGAACATGAACAGTTAAGTCTTTACAATAACTTACGCACAAAACAAGAATTACATGGAGAACATTAACAACGGCTCTCTGCACAAAAACTCGTGCTGCTCGATAAGAACGGTATGAAGAACATGAACAAAATTAGTCTTTGACGACTCAGTTGGCTAAGCTAACCTTATCGAGAGTCAACTCCGTCGTGATGAGTCTAAGCAGTCGTTGGACCAATATCCTCACCCTTGGTTCTCTGTTCACAAAAAGAACGAGAAAATAAGATAAAACACAAGAATTATATCATTAACATCAGCTGGACTATCCACTGCACATGTTCTTCAATAGTTGATAAAAACAAGTTAAACTGTCTATGCAAGGAGATAAAAAGAACAATCAGAACACAGTAACTCGACTTCAACACCACCCACCATTACATTCTATATTTATCCCGACTAGTGTATCGTGTCGAAGGGTTTCTTTCTCTTTTCATACGCCAGCGAACTCTTTATCTTAAGCTATATATAAACTGCCTTGTGATGCATGAATTTTTCTTTTTAAGACACGGCTATTTTTACCTCGAGATGACAAGTTCACAGAAGGAAGGAAATAAAACGAGTAGGTGAGGACGTCTTTCATGACTCTCCTCGTTCAAGTCAATCTTCAAATGTGAAGGCAAGGGAAGAACAGAGGCAGTGTCGTAATGGATCTTGAGCCGGCCTAGTTCTTGAAGAACATATATGATTTCGTCAAGCCTTGCTGTAGGCAACGGACGCACACCTGCTTGTTATTGTAAAATTCAAAGGGAATAGTGAGGAATAGCTCAACACCAACCAAGAACAAAATAGCTAATCATTTTTAGTTACTCCTAACAAAAGCAAACAAAACTGCACACCTACCTAAGTCATTCTCGTCGATCAGGAACCTGCTCAAGATGCATTGGCATCTCGTCATGAGTAATAAGATCGAAATTTTGCTGACTTCACATCTTGTCGAGCTCCATTTATCATCTTCATTGTTATAGCTGATAACATGAAAATATATGGTTTGAGGGATTAGAATGCTTAATTCTTCTCCTAAAACTTATGAGTGGGTCACTATGCTTGTGGAATGATTTATCATTTAAAAAAATACATAAATTGTTCGCTCAATGGTTGCAGATGATCTGGAAAGATAAAATCTAAGACAGGTTATCTAAACTTGCTTTGGGAAGCACGTGCTTTTACAAGCAGACATCAGCCTTGCGGATCCGACCATGTTATTTTGCTTGGAGCAGTTTCACAGACAAGATAGTTAGATCATGCGACTTTTCATCTTATAATTGCAAAAAGACCAGGTAGATGATATTCCATCTTCACATTAAAGTTAAAGAACTAAAATTACACTCTTGAGGTCATTTTCAAATAATACCTGCTCAAAGAAAACAACTTCTGCAAACAGATCAAGGAAAATCTGCTACAGTGGATGGGCATTAGCTCTACGGTCTCAACGGGCAATGAGCAGGTTCGTGCTGCACATCGATCCAATGTGGAAACAAGTCTTTGGAGAACCTATGAATTATGATGTTGAAAGGAAATAGAAAATTAGTGAATTATATAAAAATGAGCATCTCCAAGGTTGCTTTACAAAATGATATTGTAAATTCAGTGACTGAAAGAACAAATGACGTGAAAGTTCTCATATCTGATGAGAAACTCTTTATTAACAAACTATGAAAAATGAAGCACCCTATTCTACATTATCAAAACACCATGCACAAGAATTAAATAAACAAACAAAACCATATATTTTAAAAAATCTGGAAGAAATTGAGGAGCAATCAATTAGTGATCTAAAATGAGATATTACGAAAAGTGTGCAGAAACCAATATGCAGATGGAAAAAGCCTAAAACTAGAAAGGATATATGTGGGCACGGAGACCGCTTAGGCATATATCGACGAAGATCACACATCGAAACTGGCAAGCATGCAAAGTGGACCACAATAACGTGTGTGTAGACATTAGCAGTAAAATTATGGTAAACAGAAAAGCAAGGAAATAACTCCAAATCATTTGAATGTCCTTTTTTTTGTTGGAATCAAGCGATTTATCAATCAACTATAGCCAGAATAATATCAATTTTCTTGAAAAGCAAACTGATGAGATTGCAGGACGAAGAGGCAGCTTGAGAAAATTACATCATGAGGTGCATCAAGTGGTGATTTAAGAATCTTGTCACCCAGAACGTTTAAGAGAGTCATCTCAAGATCCTCATTAGTTTCCAGTGACCCAGATGTCACTGAACTGGATAGAGCTCGCCCACAATATCCCACAAGGAAAAATTCATAAACATCCGCAACTTCCTTCCATATACGAGTTCTTGCTGGTTTGCTAGTACCTGGATCTGGTAGAACATTCCTAGTTAAGTTTTGTACGTCATCAAGAAGTATCTGATTAAAACCTTCGACAGCCAATCCCCAAAGTGCGCCATCGGGGTTTTCTCTTCTTGTTGTCATACACCTAAAAGACAGTATTCAGTTACTTATCCTTGTACAGAAATTTCTTACGAACTAAAATAAAAATAAAAATAACCAATAGCCATTTTGGAACGACCTAACATCTAAACTCTCACAGAACTCACATGAGTAATGTAAAGCCAGAGCACCATAATATTTTGCTAACACATTAATCTAGAAACTAACAGATCAGCAATATGTCAAGTATGCTATCAATTCCCTTTTCTTGTCAGGGTCCGGGCAAGATCTAACTCCATTCACCCCACAGTTGATTGAAATAACAAGAGAAATTGAAAAAGGTTCTAGAGGGAACCTTAACCGCCACAAGTATTTAGTGAGTGGACCTTGTAAATAATAGGTTGCTAAGACTAATGATTTAATCTGCCTCCTCTATATGAAGGGTCAAGAGTCTAACAATGATACAAACTTTAAGTAGAGCAGATCACAAACTCAAAACAGCAAGCATAGCAATCAGATACAGTTCTTTTTTTTTTGTTTTTTTTTTCTGGTTTCTTTTTAACTCTAATTCTGTTTACCCTTTTAGTTTTGCCAAGTTNAATTACAAGAGGGAGAAGGGAATACAAAAAATCCAAGCGAAGAAAATTAAAAAAGGTCTTCCAACCAGCACGAAGAAAGTATAAACAATAAGAGTTAAAAGAAGCATAAAATTTACACCAAAGAGAATAATAACACGAAAGTTACTTCCTCCTGCAGCAACTAATTATCAATCTCTAATTATATCTCATATGAGGGTTTACCGCTTTCACTTCTAGCTTAACTAACATACTAATTCCCAATGACATCCATGAACCTCTTAAGAAAGTTGTAATGCTGGAAGAAATAAAAACCCTTGACAAGAATGGAGCTCAGAAAATCACAAATTTTGTCCCCTACCAATAATAGTTCTTTTTCTTTCTTCTACACCGTTGAATATTTTTCTTATTATACTCCACGAGTATTTCCACATTCCTTTTTTTTTGCGTAATAGGCATCCATAGAAGGGAATAGAACCCTAGTTAAATCACCATATATAAGTCTTCTTTCTTACGAACAATATTTCCTATAATAGTGAGTTCTCTAGTGCAATTACCATATCTTTTCCTACAGTGTCAAGTTCTCTCAACAATATGGAAGAAACAAGTAACAAAGTCATTATTAGCTACACAACAGAAAGTAAATAAAAATTCTAACCTATAAAGAAAACTTTAGTTTGTCTGATATGTCCATGTTTGATACATATCATACATCAACACTTTTTGGGCATGTTTTCAACATAACTAAACACAAAAGACATATCAAGTACTTTTGGAAGAAATTAGAAACAGGCTAAGTATTTTGTAGACATGTCCAAACATGTTTTTCTTTTGGCTAAATTATAAAAAATATCCTTGAACCTTTTCTTTTGTTTAAAAAAGACTCCCAGTCTTTCAAAAGTTGCAATATTACCTTTGACCTTCCATAAAAATTTCAAAACTACCTTAGATTAGATACTAGTTTGCATGTTATACAGAAATTCAATGTGGTGGTGACTTGAAAGTCTAAAATGGTGGGGTGATGATTGGCATGCTTGTCTAGATTAAGTCTAAAAAACAATATTCTGCCATGTCAACTTTTTGTCCAACATTCTAATAGATTTTTACTCTAATGTAGTTTTGAAATATTTATGAAAGTTAACGATAATATAGGAACTCTTGAAAGAATGAGGTAATTTTTAATCAAAGGGAAAAGTTTGAGGGTATTTTTTTTTATAACGTAGCCTTTCTTTAAAATCAAGATATGAACTTTTTATGGATGAATGTAAGAAGCAAAAATGCTCAATGGACATGCTCTTACCGACACACTACCAGTTCACCTTTTCAAGAAATTGAGTAAAAGAGTGTCAAAATCTGTACCTTCCAAGACCCTGGACAATTTCAGGACAAATAATACATTTTTCAACCATTGGTGCATGAAGGAAAAGCTCAACCAACGCAGGAACAAGCTTTTCTGCAAACAGGACATTCTGAATGCCAACTGGTGTAACTGCTGACACTGGAGACACAGACTGAGAAGCTTCATCGTTTGAGGATGCAGAAGCAGCTCTGGAATGCCTTTCGTTCTTTGACCTCCCTTGATATGCAGAAATACAATGTACAAGTACCAATTATAAGAGATCAAGGAAAAAACTAGGAATTTCACCTAACAAATTTCACTACCTGGAACAAGATAACTAGTGCTTGTTTGATCTCCATCATTTTCATGTATTGAGGGAGAACCTGATCTTGGAAGATATTGCAAAAATTCACGCAGCAAAATCAGCCACATTGAAGAGATGGCATCAGTAGGACGTAAAAGTGGTAATATTTCCAGGATAGTTCGTAGCTCGGGGGGGACATGTCCCTGGAGAAAGAGAGAATGTCTCAGCAAGTTAATAAGGAAATCAACAAACCGCCATTGAATTCTTTACTTCCTATAGAATCTTTTCACAAGTACTACAGAAAAAGAATCCAGATGGCTACATGTGTCTCTTCTATGTGAATGGATGGAGTGCAGATTTTTCATCTAAATCAACAAGAAATTTATGTACTAGTCTGAAACTCTTTAATTTAGACCTTCACTCATCTTTATATTCTCTGATCCCGCCCCTTTTAAGGCTTGGAAATTTATATATTCAATAATTAATGTAGCATTTTTGAAATGTTAAGTAGTCATCATAGTTCTTTAATTTTGCTTCACTTAGTAATTCAGTCTATACCTAAATGCCTCGACCATTTTTTTCACCATGGTGAAAACTTGATTCATACAATACGTCATTTTATGCTCAATCAGAATCCACACCATATATTAAGTCAAATGTCAATAAAAAAATGTAAGAGTGCTCGTTTAGAGTTCGGAAAAAGTCAATCACATTAAGATGTTTGAGCTAATAAAATCTGGCGACATCATTTTGGAGCTAAAGTTCAGTGCCCGGAGTCTACTTTGGTTGGACAATGATTAGGTAATTTCCTTAATTTGATTTCTACAACAATTAATTTTGATATTGTTATTCATCCATGCTAACCTCTAGCTCCAAAACATTATATCTCATCAATACATAATCTTAATTCTCCCGTCTAAAACTGACAAACATGATCTTTCCAAGCAATATCATAAAATTCTTCAATTGAAAATGATGGAACATATGAACGAATTGTAAAACCAAAAATAAAATTATCCAAAAGTTTTTTTCCTTTAAATCGAGCAAGGAAAAAAAGAGGGTAAAAATGAACTTACAAATTCAGTTTCAAAGTTCTCGTTAGTTATTATTGCTTGTTTAATGGCCAAATCAACAACTGATAGCAATTGTGTGTACATCTGGTTGTCAAACATCATTTGTGCTTGCACATACAGCTCTCCTGTAAACAATTTAACAGACGGAGAGCGTTAATAATGAGCATGAAAAGCTACATATTATAAGATCACAGTAGCATCAAGTTAATATTAAAAATCTTTTATATTATCTCTCTGATCCTATTGTGAATCTCACAAATAACTGGATGGTTTCAGCCTTCATATTTGATTAGATTCACAAATGTTTAGGGATTGTTTCAGACATATAAGTCAATGAAGAGACATATATGTAAAATATATTTATATATATTCATTAAAAGTAAATCATTACCAAGACCATGCAAAATTTCCTGCTTCACTTTGCTAGCAGCATTACCACTGTAGTGTGGTGACTTTTGAAGTACAAGCTCATACACATTAAGTACTGAAACAAGGTAAGTCATTGGCAAGTTTCCCTGTTCCACAAGTTAAAGAGCAAAGATGATTCAGGTCATTTATTATCATTTATATAGCAAGTCGATATGAATTATGTTTTCAGTATATGCCAATGGAAACATGCATATGAAACAAAAATTTCTTTGGTTTACTCGATGTTTACCTTGGGAGAATGGGAAATAACTGTAGTCTGTAGACAATTTATTGCTGCAAGAGCTACTTCTTTACTACCATTTAGAATGCTATTCTTCACAAAAAGAAGCAAAGATTCCCATTCTGTAGTAAGAGAAGCATGCGACATTATTATGAACAACCAATGTAAAGCTGTTAAAGATGAATTAAACAATATAGAATATGACAGATATACACAGAAGTAAATAAGAAAGTTTATGCTATGATGCTAAAAGATTGACGATTGACCTACCAGCCCAAAAATTTCTTAAGCTTCGGAGGAATGGGAAAAAAGAACGTAATATACGTGCTATTCCAGAAAGCACCAGAACCAGCGTTTCATCCCACTGTTTCTGAGCAGTATTACGACTGCAAATGCATGTAGTATGAGAAAATACTATACAATAATTTTATCTATTTTAGGAGTCAGGAAAGTAATATAAAAGAACAAAAGTGATTATATTTAGGCAAGGATCAAGATTAATACAGACGAGTGATGTATAAGCATATGGACCGCCTTTCCACCATGAGTTCCCAGTTCTTTCCCTTGCCATTCATCTTTGGATGAGGTTGCAACCTTCAAAACAAAGAGTTCAAAGGCCGTCAGCAGAAAGATCAGCCAAAGGTCAAAGTATAGTTATGTTATCATATCACAGTTACCATGTGGGAAGCATGGTCTAAAATGGGGAAAACGTAATCCCAAAGACAAGTCTCCCAAATGCTTTCTGAAAGCTTTTGACCATGACTTCCAAGACTCTGAAAGAGTGTCCTGATAGCTGAATTTCGGACCTGAAGGCATACGAATGTGCGGATATTACTAGCTTATAGTTCATAGGAATCACAGTTAATTCTACATATAAACGCATCAAGGTGGACAAAATGAAGGTAAGGGCTATTATTCTACCTCTGGCCTATCATCAGCTCCAAGCTTATGAAGCAATGAGAAAACTGAAAACAACAACTTGTTGCAATCAACCATGTTTGTGAATGGAGAAGCATCAGTGTGAATGGAAGCCTCAATCATTTCCTCCTCAGTCCGCTCAACGTTAACTTGTTTAGAGACAGCAGGCACGTCCGCAATAAAGCCATTTTAGTAACAGCAAAGGGTGAACAGAAAAACAGCTAATGACAGAGGTATAACAGTATACACACTTACCAGGGAGGTTACTTGCTTCCTTCTCACCCACAAGATCATGTGAAAGCCGCTTAGCAATAAAATCAGTTATAGTCCACAAAAGCCCTATTGCTGTTAAGCTTATATTTAACTCCGTTTTTTGAGCACTGTATGCTCCTGTCACGTCTACACATCTGCAACAAGCAAATTGATATCAAAGTAAGAATTTCTACATCAAAAGGTATAATAGTGACGCTACTAGCTCAAGTTTCGGTTTTTGTTTTTATGTTTATTCAGATCAGCTAGAACCTAAAGGTGGATGAATCGATTAATTAGTGTTATGATAGCCTCCTGCGTTCAATAAATTGGTCCTTGTGGCCAAACACAGCAAGTTATTCCAATTTAGCCAAGTAAATTTCAGATTCATTTTACTTCTGATGGAATAAGAATGCTAATTGTTCTACACTCGGAAAAAATATAAGGCCAATAAAATATCTTGATACAAGAAAATAATTCCTGTAGGCAGTGGATCATCATAAGCAAGAGTATAAATACATACCAAAATTTAAAACATAACGCTTCATTCTTTGATAGAACATAATAATTACGAAAGCAATAATTGGGTGAAGACATGTGAAGAGGGAAGCATACAAAGTATAGTTCATTGTAGAGGGAGCAGAGTGAAATAAGAAAAAATTCTAAACGAATAAAAATTCCAAATAGAAGCTCTTACACGCGAAGGCATTCTTGTGGTAAGCTGGAAAGTCCATCGTTCAAGATCACACGTAGACTCTAAAAGGAAAACAAAAATTAGATTATTTTTATGTAGACAGAATTACTAGTATTTAGCTGTTATAAAGAAAATTAAGCAAACAACTATGTGGAAACAAAATTAAGTAATTGGAAGGAAACTGCAGATATAACAGCATATAGGCATGTATCACCATCCACAGGTCGAGTCATGAAATCGAAAGTTCATTAGACCTTTCAATGCAACAGATGGACATGGATATGGATTTGCTATAAAAACAATAACAGCAGACGGACTATGTGATAGTAATGCATCAACCGAGAAAATTATAGTTGCCTAAAGTAAAATTAAAGAAACTACAGCAATCTACATATGTGGAGCAACAAAGAGCAACCTAGTGCAGGGAGTAACATGTTTAAAAAATAAGTTATAATTCTTCTACAAAGGAGTAAAGGTGTAAAAAGTCAACCATGTATATGAACTATAAGACCAGATTGACACATTAAATACATTATTTAGTAAAAAAGGTGATAATCAAATAGAGGACAGTGAACAAAACCAATTCAGTAGCTCACTATCATTTGCAAGTTACGAAGTATTGATTATATTTTACTTGATTGATTACTTTGTCCCAGTTATAAATTTATCTAAAAGATCAGGGATATATAACAAAAATGCTGAGACACACATCTATTTAACAACTTAAGAATGAGTACAGATAAGAGTTTCGAGTGGACAAACATTATTCTTAAACAGGGGATTGTATGAACATGGATAACAGAAAGGAGGATGACAAGACCCTTCCAAACGAAAGTTAAGATTAACAAAAACCCTTTCAATCCAGATTGATGAGGGAGAAATTTTTAAAGATGTATACAAATATCAATAGATGGTCAGAGGCTAAAAAATGAACAAAATCAGAAAAAAAAAAAAAAAAAAAACCCNCATTTCTTTCAAGCCGTAAATTCCAGGCAAGTTATGGAATGAGAGACTTCTAAAGGAGAAAAAGGACTTTTTGGAAGCTAAGACCCCGTTTAATAACCATTTGGTATTTAGTTTCTGGTTTTTGTAATCTACTTTTTTTCGTATGTTTTTTAAAATCAAGACAAAATTTTGAAAACTAAACAAAAAAAAAAAAAAACATAGTTTTCAGAAACTTGTTTTTGGAATTTGATTAAGAATTCAATTTTTTTTTTTTTTTTGGTTAAGAAATATGAAGCAAGAATTGATGAGAAAACTAAGAATTCAATTTTTTGTTAAGAAACATGAAGCAAGGATTCAATTTCCTGGAAAGTATAGAGGACGTGTTCTCAATAGTTATAAAATATTGAATCATTTCCTAACCTGGAAGCCAAGAGCAACAAGGTCTTTCTCAGAAGCATCTGCAACAGACCTTTAAAATACAAGTAGTTAGAGAAAAACTTAACAGCACGATGTTTAGGTAATTGAAATTATAATAATAGGTGATACCCAAACCTTAACAGCTCAAGAATATTTGGCCAACTGTAGTGTAATTTCTCTCCATGTCTCTGAGTTTTTCAAAGAAAATATTATGAACTTGGGCAGACATGGATACATAAAAGACGGAATTTATCTATTGTTAGTAGCATAAGTTACCTCTAAAACATGCAGAAGAATCTTTAATGATCCTGAGCAAACATCAATGCTTTGAGAAGACGAATACAGAGACTGTAGAGGAGATATAACAGAACATTCCAGTGACCTCAGCTTTTCAAGCCTGTTTTCAATCTAAAACAGATGCCCACGTGCACCCAAATCATAGTTAGTTTTTCTCTCACACTTTATATAAAACACAGAAAAGAACCACGATGAGAATCCTAACAACCTTCAAAGAGGTATGATGATTAGGTGAGGTGAAATCTAGAAAGGGCTCTGAACCTAAAACTGAGCAGATTGATTGGTCCAATGCATCAAGTGCTATATTGCGTACATGCTGATTGGAGTTATTGGCAAGCTGCAAATCCATTCATGGAAGGTGTAAAACTTTTTAATTAATGCAAAATGGAAATCAAAGAAATTGAAATGTCGTTACCTCAACAAAATGGCCAACAACTTGATCCCATAGTGGTTCAACTCCTATCATAAAACATACAATTGATTCACTGTGTGAACATTAGAACATTATAAGAGTTTGTGATGAATTTCGGGAGAAGTATTTTTAAGTGAATCATATTTCACACAATAATATAGGAAAATGCATTATTTAAGAACTCCCTCTAAAAGAACTTTAACGTATGTTTTAAGTGTTGTTTTAATCACTTTTGACTAGGTATCCAAATACTCAAAAATTTAAGAAACTATGCACTTTTCATTCTTCTGATGTAGTTTGGGATTATCGTGGCTGTTAAAATAACTATTGCAATTGTGCTTTTAGCAAAACTAGCAATAATATGAAATATATTTAATGTTTGGTAAATTTCATTTTTAAACTTGAAGTAGTAGGCTATAGTATGCAATAAATTAACAGTAAATTAATGTGATTAGTAACAATTACTAAAGTAGAGATATCATTTCAGCTATTTTTATATTGGTACTGAATATGCCAAATCTTTTATAAGAAAATTATTTGAAATCTTTATAAGATTTATGTTACAAATTATTCTGTTCATTCTAATAATTGGAAGAACAGGGAAAAACAATAATTATAAAAACAATTGAATCAAACACAATTTTTTCTAGTTTAAATACAAAGAATATAAGAAAGATATACATAAGGACACAAATGGAATTTTTCAAATTTTGTTAGAGGAGGTGATAGATTTCTAGAAAGCTGATTGCAAAAGCAACTGTCTACGTGATTTTACACCTAAGATTAAATTGGTAAGTGATTTTATATAAATTAATAAATAATCAATTCAACCGAACACTCTAGACCATTAAATTTCTTCTATACTAACTTTTGACCTTTGAAAAACTGGCCTAAAGGTCCTCCCAAACTTCCATCAAGAATATAACTTCCAGAGATAAAAGATTCTAAGAGCAGCATATCATTTAACTTCGGATATTAACAAGAGAATGACTCAGAGAGATCAGATATAGTACAACCACAAATGAAACAGTCAGATTTTTCTTTACTGCCGGTTTGTGCATGGTTCAAGTAACCAAAATGAGTAATAAATATAAAAGAAACTTCAATACTTGAACAATGATCCATAAGATGGATGCATCATATACAGATACTATGAAAATTCACATAATAACATGGGATTATAATGGAATAGCTCCTATTTTAAGCATGCTTTACCATGAGTTTGGTGCACAAACTAACATATCTGAGACAGTACAAACTTGCATTATACATAAAACTGATAATGGACAGATATGTTCACAAAAGCATAATTAACAAACAGAAAATCCATTGATTTGACATACTGTGAAGATTATTGACAAGGATACATATAATCCTTTCCACAGAAAAATTGATGCTCCCAATTTTCTGACTTGTAGCTAGGCCAAAACCACTGGAACCACTAGTCAGATATTGATGAGAAAGCTGACATAATGCTGAAAGAAGGGAATTCACTGCAGATATGTGCATCAGTGCTGAGCTCTCAAATAGCTTCAAAAAGAAGAAAAAAAAAGGTAATTAGGGGAAGCGCACAATAAAATCTGTATTTGGCGGGTTACTTTTGAACCAATTCTCTGTGAAGTTACTTTCTTTTTCAAGAACTGGTATGGCTTCATTGTTTCTTCCTGATTCACGAAACTAGCAGCACTGTCTTTAAAATAGTTTATTAAAAACTTACCTGAGAATTTAAAGAAGAAAGAATGTGAAAGTCACTGTACTGGCCAGATGATTCCCTTGTAAGCTTTGGGACAGTGGTGGATACCTCCTGTTCGCACAAAGGCAACAAATATGCAAAAGTAACAAATAGATCAATAGAAACTGCGAAAAGTGGTACATCATTGGATGAATGAACAGCAGGTCAAGATAAGCACAGAATTACCATATGGAGACAAAGCCACCTAGTTTTGTTCAAAAGAGTATTCACTGAAAGGTTTAAAAGAGAAGTATACTCCGACCTTCTTTTTTGTTTTTTTTTTAAATCATACAGACATTTCAAAAATTTGTACTGGCTTTCCACTTGAGAATTATTGATGAAGTACGTTGTTTTGCATATATGTTGGTACAAATGATTAGTGGATCAAGTGAGTTCTTATAACATCCCAAGGATGACCATGGTTCATTGATACAATTGTCTAATAACTAATGACTCAGTTGTTAAAACTGACAAACTAATAGTTTAAGAACAAGTCAAGTTAACCCTAAATTAAAATCTTAAATGATTAAAAACAGTAAATATAGGTAACCTATTTGGTCAAATAAAAACCAAAAACTACTAAACATTACACTACATTAAAAATAAGGAAAATGTATTACAGTGGTACAAACTCAAAATTCCTTATCCCTATGTTAAGATACTACTAGATACAAAAAAAAAAGCTAATAACAGGTTTGGGTATCCCATTAGATAGGTTAAAGGTATCTACTCCTTTCCTTGAGATCGAAGGTCCAAATTTCCACCCACATTTGGTCTAAAAGGTTGGGATAAATTTAATATTTTTCCTTTTCCTATAGAATAGATCGTATCAAAGTATGATCATTCTAGTCTCTGACTCATTCCATAAGAAGAAAAAGAAAAGGAAGCTCAACCATAGATTAAAAATACCTGTGTCATGGCATGTGGTGAATGAATTGCACGGTCTAGAGCCGCAAGAGTATCCAAGACCTAAAATCAACACTTCTTATCATAATCTTTCTCTAATTACAAGTGAGAAATAAGTTAACGTACCAACACCCAAGATGGACCCAGCACATTGTGCAATCGGTGGGCAATATTGAAAAGAGTCCTCAAGGCCTGAATTGAAAAACTATGAGAATCAACTAAATTATGACTATCATATTACACTTTGAGATTCAGTATGAAAGGCATAATTTAATTAAGATAAAGAATGAAAATTCAAAAAATATTCTATGAGAGAAAATGAATGTAGAAACTGGATT
The DNA here is from genome assembly GCF_002806865.2 of Cucurbita pepo subsp. pepo. Taxonomy (NCBI): domain Eukaryota; kingdom Viridiplantae; phylum Streptophyta; class Magnoliopsida; order Cucurbitales; family Cucurbitaceae; genus Cucurbita; species Cucurbita pepo. The sequence continues at coordinate 283,643 of NC_036641.1, forward strand.
TAACCTGCACATTCTTGGGGGTAAGGACAACAGTATCCCTTTGATCAGTGAAAGGCTCCAATCGTTTTAAATTAGGAGACTGGGGGATGCTGCAAAAACATTGGGATTAAGCATGATAACACTTTCAAGTGAGAACAGTTTGGTCGTTAAAATCAAAGAGCATGGATTCTCGAGGGTGTCCATCAGTGAATTGGTATCCATATACAGAAACACACATAATAAATAACCTTAGCTTCGAAGTACAAATTGAGTACAAAATAAGCTCCACAAGTCAATGAGAAACCTTCAAATATCAAACTATGCAAAATACCAGAAAAACTATCGGCATTTAATAGTAGTTATTAGGTAATATGGTTTCTTGGAAGAGTAGAAAACAAAATGTGGAAATTATATATGTGAATTAGTCTGGATATTGTGCATGTGAATTAGTCTGGATATGTCAACTTCTTATTGAATTGAGATTTGATATCACATCGACCAAATTGTGGTGACTAATATGGTATTTCATGAGCGAACTAAACCGACTTTCATTTTGTACATGAAAGGAAACAATAAGGTTCTTTAATAAGGCTGGAGAAAAATTAGGAATATTTTCTAAAAGGCAATAAATGAAACATGGATAGATTACCTCTATCAAGTTGGGCATGATAAATATAAATGCTCCAACTTGAGGAGAGTGTTAGAGCTCTTATATTAGTATAATTATAGTTTTGTAAATATATTTTGTGTTGTCTTTTATTGTCTTTCTACCTTCTCCTGCTTAGATTAACCTTGTACACTTGTATATATATCTCCTTAGTGAATCAAATAGAGGAATTCTAGTTCTCCCAAACCAATAGTGTTTACAATCGCATACAAAAAACATTCAAGTACAATTGATCATCCTATCTTGTAGAGAGTTCGACTCTTAGGCAATTCATTTCTAACCTAAAACTTTAAGGTTGAAATCGAATAGATTTGGGAGTTTTACTGTTTTTGAATTAGGAGTTCACATATCCAAAAAGTTCCTAATTTCAATTCAATAGGGTTTTAATATCATTTGATAACAAAGCATTTTCGTTATCATAACAATAATTTTATAGGAAATCCAAGATGTTACAATATGCACATGCTCCACAAGTCGTATCAACAAGGTTTAATTGTTAAGAAAATAAATTTAAGGTCGGCTCAAATTGAAAAATCAAGGTCATGTGCAGCAACTAACCCCTATGGTAATATTTTCATTCTTCCTTAATTTTATTATGGACTCCACATTGCCCTCTCCCCTAACCCATCTCAATTCCTTAAAATTATAGTTGTGCATCCCACATTCTATTTGAACCCCAATCTTAACTTTGACCTTGATTTTTTATTAAAATTACTATTATTTATTGTTATCAAATATATGCTAGATATAAAGAAAATATTAGAAAAAATTAATAGGGACACGTCTTCCTATTAACTTCAACCTTGATCTCAACCAAGTTACTGTTCATATTAGGAACAAAGGTGCTTCCAAATTAAAATTATACATACATGCTAGTTCTCGTGTTGAGGAGATAGAGAGAATTGAGAAAAAAAAATTGAAATTGTTAAATTGGTTTACATAGAACTAAATACCTCTTCTTTTCTGCTCCACTCGGAAAATTAATCGTAAATTTGCAAAGGGAGGCAAGAAATGAGTTCAATGGTTCAACAACATGGAGAAGTCCGCATGCCTGTGAATCATCACACTTAATCATGATACAGCAGAGCGCATATAGAATATTTATCTCTAAACAGAAAATTCTACTTTTCAGGAAAATGTGCAATATATCTGCTCTATAATTTGGAGAGTTAGTTCTTCCATAATTTCACTTTTGAACTTCCCAGTAATTTTTTTTCCCCTTATGAAGATTGTGTCTCTTCTCATTTTTCTTCCTTTTCATCAGAAAGTTTGTTTCTTGTTTGGAAAAAAAAAAAAAAAAAAGCTAAAGCTCAGAAGTTTTCATCAAAAGAATTCTACATGATCCAGGTATGTTTCTAGGCCATTATTTTGTAATTTGAGAACTTTTTATCATTTTCATCAAGTAGGTCGGTTGTAAGATTCGTTTTTGCCTACTTCAAATTATTTAGTTAGAGAGCTAGCACATGTTTATGGTGCATAAACTTAAAATCCTATCCTGTTATATTTTTTTTTTAAAAGGAGAAACAACTTCATTGATGAATGAAAGAAAAAGGAGTAAAGACTCCAAACACCAAAAGGTCTTTCTCCATTTGATGACACTTTGGGTATCCAATCACTCAAGGTCTTTCTCTGTCGTCAAATCCATACAAAAAACTTGGGAAGGTTAAATACTTCCTAAGAACTGATGTAATAAGAAGCAAGAAAGGAATCATGTTGTCGTAGGTAGAATGTGTATTTGACTTGTTGGCTGAAACAGAGAAGTTAGGTGCTAAATCAGGTACTACCCCAATAGTGGCCAATTTACGACTCACAAAAGAGGGGGAATTGCTGAAAGAACCTGAAAGCTCTAGGAGATTAGTGGGAAAACTTAATTATCTTACGATAATTGGACCAGACATAGCATATTCAATGAATATTGTGAGCCAGTATATGTGCTCTCCTATAATTGATCATTGGGCTGCATTGGAACAAATTATGTGTTATTTGAAGGCTGCTCTCGAGCATAGTTTATTAAATAAGGATTATGGTCCAACCAATGTAGAATGTTTCTACGACACTAATTGGGCAGGATCTAAGGAAGATACAAGATCAATTTCAGGATATTGTTCATTTGTCTGAAGTAATGTGGTTTCTTGGAAGAGTAAGAAACAAAATGTGGTGTCATGCTAATTAGAATATAGAACACTGACACACACTGTGTAAATTAGTATGAATATATCAACTTCTTACTAAATTGGGATTTGATATCACAACACCAACAAAATTCTGGTGTAATAATCAAGCAACTCATCATATCACATCCAACCCAACATTTCATGAGCGGACACAACATATTGAGGTCAACTGTAATTTTGTGCATGAGAAAATACATTAAAGTTTGTATCCATAGGATAGGTAAAGATTAGAGAGCAATTAGAAGATTTTTAATGAAAGCATTAAAGGGAGCATTTAGATTCTCTCTAACAAGTTGAACATGATTAGCATAGATGCTCCAACTTGAGGGGGTGTTATAATGCTTAAACTAGTAAGTTCTATTATTGTAAATATCTTGACATAGTGTGCTTTATTGTCTTTTTACTAACCTTTCCACACTTCTAGACATATATCTCTTTAGTGAATGGAATAGAAGTATTCTAATTCTCACATATTTGGTCTCACAACAACAATCTTCACGAGTATGCTTTCTATATCCTTCATAGATTCTTTAATTGCTTTCTGGTTTGGTATTTTGTTCTTTAGTTTGGCTTTTTGTTGTATTTTTTTCCTCATCATGGTCTTTGTTGTATTTATTGTTTTTGTACTTACTTTCACTCCTTTTTGGAGTTTGTATTTTTGGGCATTGGCCTCTTTTTCACTATATCAATAAAAAAAATCGTCTCTGGTTCAAAAAATAATTCTAAATATTGACAACTAATGCTCCCCTCAAGTTGGTTTAAGATTTCTTTCATAGCCAGCTTATCAATTAGTTTGTCAAATTGCTTCTCGAGAAGTCCTTTAATTAGTACATCAGCAATTTGCTTTGTCATCGGAAGATAAGGAATACATACTGCACATGGATCCATCTTTTCTTTAATAAAATGTTTGTCAACTTCAATATGTTTTGTTCTAACATATAAAACTGAATTATGAGCTATCAATATGGCAACTTTATTGTCACAAAACAATTTTATAGGCTTACTTTAAGGAACTTCAATTCTTCATGTATTTTTTTAATCCATATGTCTTCACAAATTTAACGTTTTTTAACTTCATCATGTAACTAGATTCCCTCCGACAAAGGAAAGATAACCAAACAAAGATCTTTTAATCATTTATTGCAAAACTCTCCAGTCTATTTTAAAACTTCATTTGATCATTTAAGTTTCTTCATTAAAACAAATGTCACCAACTACACTTTTCTCACAACTCTCATGAAAAGCACCACAATAAGATAGCAGTAATCATATTCAGTCACCTGTGTGAAAGCTTGATATCCTTTCAAGATCTCCAAGACAATAGCCTCCCCCTGGGATCTTTCAACAGAAGCTCATTTCAATGTTCTGCGCCAATTATGAACATACTTTACCGAAGAAAAATTAACATACCTTGTAAGAACAAGGGACAATGCATCAAGTATTGTCAGCCACAAAGAATTAACCATTGAAATGCAGACACTTGCTAATCTTCCGTTGCACTTTCCTGGTGGATCATTATCAGACCTGGGAGATTCAATCTATAATATCAAAAGAATACAATAAAGTATGAGTCCACTTCACATTGCATCTTAATAAGAGACATGATCATAAAGTATATTAGAAAGGAAAAATGAAAGCCAAGATACCTCCCCGAGGTCAACTGCCTCATCAGTTAAAGTAGCCACAGTAAAGACAACACCTAGCAGGCCCTCAACGGCCAGGGTTATTGCATGCGCTTCACTAGCAACTAAAACGGTGGCATTTGATGCATCACCATCGAGACTCCACTCTATCCCTGTAGAAAATGTGAGTTTTAATCTTCTGAGCATAAATATGAAAGGAACTTGCTAATTCGTTAAGAAAAATTAAATAAAATGAAATTAGTAAAGCATTTTTAAAAAAATTGTTTTTTTTTTTTAAGTTAAAAGCCCAATTTTTAACATAACTGCATTCTTGTTAACTGAGCCATTTAATCTCATAGAAGGAAATGCTGAATCTCTTCTATAATTTCAGGCCAATAAAGTTTTAACAAACTAATCTTTAATTTTCTAGGGATTTAAAGACAAGGAACACTCGTTCTCCTAACCTTCTTACATGACACGAATGTCTTTCGATAAGAATTTCATTTTATGGGGGATAAAGCATCCCCAAGCTATAGCACATTAGCTATATAATGTGAACAAGCTTCGGTTGATGAACTTCTGAACAATTGAAGCTTTTATTGATCATAATCTATCTAAGAATGTTAATTCGTTTAGGACTTTTGGACATCCAAAGTGCTGAATAAACCTCCTTATTCAAAGGAGATGAGGAGGCCAAATGATGAGATAAAGATTTGACTGAGAAAACTCCCGATGCAAAAAAAGACTAGCTCCTAGAGTCATCAAGAAAACTAATATGTACCAAAGATAAAACATCCTAACAACTGCTGCAAATCTGTAATTTCCTAGTCTTCTTAAAAAGATATTCGAGGATAAAGGCTTTCTCAGATTGCTTTTGGCCACTCTCTCTTTGGTCTAATAGAAAGAACTGACGGCAAATAGAGGTTAACAACAGACTACAATTTGAACAACTCTGATCGATTATGACCGAGCAACTCCATATAATAAATAAAGCACGTAAATTAAATCCTCTATAAAATATTAGCTAGAGTAAGAAAGTATTCCAATCTTCATATCAAATTTGAGAATGAATATTATCTAGTAACTTTAACTTTGATTGAGAAAACATATAAATTACTTTAGATGTTAAGTATTGTCAACAACATCTGCTTCATTGCCGCCTATTCAAAACTCTATACAAGGAAAAATCCTCAATACTTTTACCTTCTATTGACCCTGTATTTTACTCTTATAATGAAAATTTAATTGAAGAATATTGTTCAAGGAAAATACCCAAACAGTATCATAAGAATTCAGCAATGGTCTAGGTGGTTCTAAATCCCCTCACGGTATTTTAATGTCATAGAATGATCCTTTGTCTTCTCTTTCAGCTCCTTAAAATGATTCAGATGATGAGTTAAATGTCAGTTTGAGTAGTGAAGATAGGATACTCAACCTCATTACAATACATAGGATGATGTCATTGATTTTCTTTTCCAATCAACAGACCAGCAAGTTTCTAAGTCCAAGGAAGGTTCAGAACCATTGCCGAATATTTCTCCAGAAACTTCAGGTCTTCCTTCACCCTTTAAACCATTGCAAGTTTACAAACTAAGTGAGATTTATTTCCTTCAAATGTATGAAATTTCTTCGTCTAGTACAATGGGGAAGTGTTAAGCTGCCTTACAGTGTTCATTTTTACCACTTCAAGGTGATTTTTCCCCTTAACTTTTGGAGATATGGAGTTTGGTTCTTTTGCAAACATGTAGAATCTGGAGGTTCATCAAATGTAGAATCTAATTGTTGTTCTGGAAACCAAATTGAAGATTCTAAAATTTTTCAAACGAGGTTTTACAAACATTCAAATTTCCTTCCATCTTGTCAAATTTGTTCATTTTCTATCAATTTTGGGCCTAATGTTTATTGAAAGAGAAGCCATATATGGTTTGAGGATTTTTTATCTACCTTCTGTGACATTAAGTGATGTATTGGAGGTGATTTTTAAATTTTCGAGTCCAGAAAAATTCCCAATTGGATAACCTTCAGTTTTGGGGTTGTTTTTGTTGGCTTGATTCTTTGAATCTAAAGTGTGGGACTCGTTCATCTGATAATTATAGGGTTTCAATTCAAAAAAAAAAGTTTATACTTGTGATAACATGGAGGAGAAGCAACTTCTGCCCAGTCAAAAATAAACAAACATAAATAAATAAACAAGACCAAAAGAACTTCAGATTGATTGTAGCAACAGATATAATGTGGGAAAAGAAGCAAACTACAACTTTAAAAGATCACATAGAAAGAGAGTAATTTAATTTAATAAGGCAAGCTAAATAAAGAAAATAGTTACCTTTGGCCTTGCTACTAAACATTCCAGCGACAGCTACCAGGCTTTCTTCACTCATCTCATGGACCTACAATATTCATATCCTTTTATTAGTAAATAGTTTGACATTTATCTCTTTCTATAAATCACTCATATCTTGATTGGAGGCCCATTTCGTAGTTTGTCTCTGCTTTTTTTTTGGGCTCTCCTTTTGTTTCCCCTTGTACTTTTACTTTTTTTCCCAATAAAAGTTTGATTATTAATTAGAAAAGCATGGTTGCTTTTTGGAGTTGGGAGAGATATTATAATATCTAATACCTCAAGTTTGTAGATGAAGCAATCATTTAGAGTCATGAGAGATTCTAAGACTTAGTTCGTTTGACCAATTTCTTTAAGGCGTTGCAAATTTCATTTTGAGCTTTAAAATAATAATCCAGACTTTATTTGAGTATCTTTGGAGCCCCATCTCTTAGATACAGGATTACGATATGATGAAATTTCAAAAAGGAATAACGGAGTTTCAGGAAGATCTTCAATTAGTTTGTATAAGAGGTTGAGCGTGATTACAGAAAAAGTTTTTAGATTAAAGACACCAACAAGAGGCATGAAAAACAATTGCATCCAGAAGTTGATCCAAATTCCTTTCTTCACCAATGAAAATTCATTCATTTCTTTTGAGCCAAACACCCAAAAGAATCATGAAGTAGTTACTACTAAGCAAAATCTGTTTGTTTTCTCTTCTTCGAACTATGGCCGCACAAAATCTTTTATGCCCCACAGAAAAGGCATTAGGATTCCGATAATATCAAATATATGTACCACAAATTAGCCACCACCAGACAAAAGAGAGAGAAATTATCAGGTTTTTATACCACATCAATTTAGGCTCAAAGCTCCTTTTCTTTTGCCAAAAGGAAACAAATTTAGGCTCAAAGCTCCTTTTCTTTTGCCAAAAGGAAACAATACTTTTGACTGATCAGATAATCCTTCGGGTTAGATTTGTTGAAGAGTTATCTCATTTGTCAGATAGGCTACACCAAATTATTACTAGAGCAATTGTCTAAGCCATGGCTCCCACCAAATAGATACCAAGAAACTCTCGTTGACACAGTTTGCAAGGACCTTCCGTGAACCTATGCTCAATATTCGACTGTGCATGCCAAATTACAAGGAGATACCTGTTGGAATACTCTCTTTGCAAGAAAAGATCATAGAAATAGACGCCATGATGGAAAACCAAAATCCAATACAAGATTTGTAAGAACGAAGAACTACAACCTAAGAAAGATGATCTGTTGGAGATACGATGCACTAGAAAGACAAAGATTTCAACCATACAATAGAAATCAAGAGTGGGATTCTGATTCGAGCAAGGTTGGATTCGAATACAATGGAAATCAAGATTGGGTTCCGATTCCAATGACTCCAAGAACTAGAGATTATTTCTTCCACCAAGAATTGATCTTAATATTTTGATTATGATTCACGATTTCATGACTTGGTACAGGAACCAGTGGGTGCAAGAAAGAAATATCTTACCATTCATGGAATAGACTTTGAAGAACATGAGCTCTTGGATAAAAGCAAGAGATTTTGGGTCAAGAGTTGCACAAGAATTGTGATCTCAATTCAATTCTTATTGTTATTATGATCCATGAGAACACCTATCAAATGTTGAGGACTCGAACGAATATGAAGATGAATTTTGGATTGATTATGAGAGTCCTACAAAATGTTGGTATCAAGAAAGAGTGAGAAATAATCTTGGACGTTGTACAAAGGTTCTAATTTTAACACATCAATTTCATCCAAACCTAAGGTCATTTATGACCAAAAATTGAAAAGGACAACACCAAAGTTTCAAAGGGGATTCCTTGACCACAAACATCATTGGACAGATAAAAATTTCAATTCGGATTTAGAGCCAAATAATCTACCTCAAACTGAAGGTAAATACCAAAAGTCAATGGGCAGCATTCCAAAAGAAATTGAAACAAGTTACACATGGCAAGAAATTCAAGATTAAAAAAAAGAATTAAAAAAAGAAAGAAAGAAAGCTACCCAAACATAATATTGAAGGTACATAATACCTAAAAACGGAATTGACATAGTGAGTTAGTTTACTCACTTTGGTTAAAATCTTTTGTAATTTATTAAGTACTTAGTTTGTTATTCAATTCTCTATCAATTGAGGGTCGATCTCTTGTATTGAACACTTTTGAATCATAATAAAATCCTTGAATCATAATAGGCTACACCACAGTGAAAAAAACTAATTCCACATGCGAATAGAGTTGTTGAATTTTCCACTAATTAAGTTTGTATTGTATTGATGTCCTTGGATATTCCAACTAGTGGAGCCAGTGTTCTTTTGTTCAATCCTTTTTTCCTCATAACCAATCTTGATTTCTCATTTCCTCCATTTTACCCTTTTACTGCTAATTATCCCAAGTCATAAAGCTACCTGGAAAAGTGACAGTTGTCGAGCAATTTAAATAAATACCTGAACATTGGAGACAACTCTAGCAAGGGATTTAACAATGCCTTCAACAACATTTGTGTTTTTCGGATGCCTGCAAGATCAATGAAAATAAGTAATCAATATACATTGGGATACACAGATGTCCTGTGAGAAAAAATAAAACCTAAAAGTCTAATGCTTACAGAATACCAACCCCACAAGATAGTGAAAACAAAAGCAGTAAAAGAAAAACAATAAAAAGATACAAAATCCAGTTAAGGCATATATCCTGTAAATAGAAGCCAATTAAAGGCTTAGAAAGAGAACATAAATCATGTTTTAATATCTTGACTGTTAAAAGGATTTCATAACTCATGTTATATGTTTTATGATATCATGAGTGTATACATCTCTAACCCTGTTGCCAACTTAGAGCAATTTAACGTTCACCCTCCTCTTACATTTTCTTAGGTAACAATGACAGGAGTTGCAAAAATGTCTACCAAGTGTGCCACGAGTTACACTTCTACAATAGTATTCTTTTTTAAATAAAAATAAAATTAAAAAACAGTTTCATTATGTAAGGAAATTGCAAAAAAAAAAAAAAAAAAAAAGCTGGAAAATAATGNAGTTTCCAAAGCCAAGGGAGTGACATAGGACTATTCCATTAGGACCAAAAGAAAATCAACGCCATAGAAATAAAAAGGAGGGGATAATTTACTCCACGATGTAACTAGGAAGATGGCATGATCAAAATCTATCAAAAGATTGAGCTTTATTGTCTTTTTTACTTCTTTTTTTTTTTTTTTTTTTTTTTTTTTTTTTTTTTTTTTTTTTNGACCAACTTTCATTGAGAAAGATAAAAGAGAAAACAAGTGCATACCAAAAAACAAGCCCAACAAAAAGGGACTCCAATCCGACAAAATCAAACCATGATCACAAGTATAAAAGGGCCTAGTGACTGATGTCCACAAGGAGGCATTAAACCTCGCTACCTCTCAAAACTCATCACAAGACCACTCCTCAATTTTAAGCATCCTATTGTTTCTCTCGAGCTGAACTCCCCACAAGATAGTGAAGAAACTAGCGTACCACAAAACTTTGCCATTTTCACGAAAAGGCAAACTCAAATGCACCTTCTCAGTCTTAACATGTAACAATCACCATTCCACACCCAACACAAGCCAAAATGAAGTTCACTCTCCTTGTGCCACACAGCATACTAACTTCTTAGGCCTTTTGCTAACACCCATAGCAACCCACTCAGAAGGGTACAAGCCATACTAACTAACAATGACCTTGTACCACACAGCATTAGGCTCCATGAAAAACAACCACAACCACTTAGCCAACTCCACACACCAAACCACCTACCACCCAATTAACCAGATTGAGCTATGTTGTTGAAGATATAATGTTTTCTCATAATCTAAACTAACAACAAAAAAGGCTCCGACAATATGCATCCAAAGAAGCTTTTTCTTATCTCCGACAGGATGACCCCAGAATAAGAGAGAGGAGTTCATGAAGGTCCATAGGGAGGGCACTAGCAAATTTTAAATAAAAAAAAGAATGTACTCCAAAGTTTGCAGGCAAACCCACAAAAATAGAAAAGTTGACTTCAGGACTCTCTCTCCTTGTTGTCGAGAGTACACCAATGTGGAGATAAAACGCTAGGGATGGCAACGGAACAAAGCGAGATCAAGGATGCACTCCCCATCTGTCCTCATGGGAATTTTTCATCCTCATTCCCGTCCAATTCCCCGTTTTGAGGAGTCGCGTGGGAGTCAAGAAATCTCTGTTCAAGGATTGGGCCCCACGAGGAAAATTTCTATCTTTTATTCTGTCAAATCAGCGATTCCCCGCCCAGAGTTGGGGATCCTACCCCACGGGTATTTTTTTGCCATCCCTAGAGCCATTATAGGTAGTGATGCTGCAATCTGTCATGGGTGAGGACTGCACAGTGTGATACTCCTATAAGAAAATATTAATTTTCAGATTTTCTTTGGGTAGTGATCAGTCCATATACTATGGTCTGTCTCTTTGTAGCTGATGTCTTCTAGCAAAGATTTCGAGGAGAAAATACCATTTGCTTCAAGCTCGTCACTCCATTTATCATTTGGATTGAGAGAGGTGAACGGTAGATGTCGGTCAAATCCCCCCACTCGTTTTCATGTTTTATTATAATTCAATTGTTTATGAAAAGTCGTTTATTTATTTATCAATTTATTTTAATATAATGTTTTACAATAATTTCTATGAAACCCAAAAGGTTTTTAATTATATAAATATAGTATCTTCAAAGATTTTAACTGCTATGGACATGCATTTTCTATTTTGTATTTAAAACACAATTAAATAAAATCAACTGGAGTTGGTAAGCTCACATATCAAAGTTCTGGAAAAGAACCTGCAATGTCCTAGCCTCCATGCAAAAACCCTATCAAGATCGTGACAAATTCAAATTATTAGAAACTTCTACACACATGAGCACACACAAAACAAAAACAAAGCCAGAATTCAAACCACCAATTCACATATAATCAACTTAATTAGAGTTACCCTCAAATTTTCAAGAACAAGAATCCTATGCCACAGTGGTAGATCAAGAAAAGTAACCTTCAATAACATACTGAGGAAAACCTGCATTTGGTATAAAAAAATAAAAAAGATGTAGTTATACAATAGATTTAGATTCTCAATGAGAAGCAAGAAAAACTCCATTACTTAGCTTCAACAGAAATGAGACTAAAATACAGGTATCAAAGAACTCCATTCTAGTCAAAGGTTCTATAAGATAGAAAAATATAGTTGGTGCTGTTTTCTTCCTATCAAGATGCTTTGGTTATTGCTTCAAGTGTTTATACCTTTTAAAAGTGTTGTCTAAATATGTAAGCAGATAGTTTTTCTTGGGGCAGTGCAATAGATGATGCAAGCTAATGCGCAGTTTGAAATATGGGCATTTGTTGTAAAGGTCGCATAGCTTTTTAGCTTTGTAGGCCAGTTTTTCAAGCATGTTTGGGTTCAGAACCATGTAATCAAGCATGCCTATTAGTTTTTTTCAGTTCTTTTTATGCGCTACCCCAAGAAGCATGGACCCAGACACAACGTGAACATAGTTTTTTAATATAATTCTACATTTAAAACTTTCATATTCAAAATTTGAATACAATGAAAACATAAAAATTTTGTTTCAGAATTTCCACCATTTGGATAACATAATTGGAAAATAATTTTCAAAAACACATCTACCGAAGGCATATTCATTGAACACAGAAATTTGAAAACCTAAAAGAGAATCTAGATTGTCTACACAAACGCTCTTAATTGCCCATTGAGTTAAGTTTAGAATTTAATTGAACATGAAATCTAATAAATCACAAGAGCCCACCTAAATTCAGTAAGGACAAAAGAAAACATGCCAAAAGTATCCATTAAAAGCCCATATAACAAATTTATGAAAAAGTTTGTAATTTAAGAATAATAATTATAAAAAAAAAAAAAAAAAAGAACTAACCCTAAAATCTTCTTCCCTCCCCAAAGTATTTTTCATTATGCTTCCCTCCCCCCTCTCCATATTCTTCTCTCTCCATCTCTCCCATTGATCATCTCTACTAATGTCGTTGCTTTGCTAACATCTACCTCTACCAACATCATCATTCTACCGCAGACACTTGAAAGGTTTGGAATTTTGAATGGCGTGTCTAGGATGTGTCTATGGTGTGACCATCATGTGTCCAAAGTTTTTTTTTAAAAAAAACAAGATGACACGGAATTTTGCGTGTGAACACAAATCTAGAGCGTGTCCAGACATATCCATGTCTGACACATGTTTAACATGGCCACTTGGTCAAAAACAAAATGTTTTCTTCCTAGCCTTATGTAATTTTTCATTTCATCAATGAAAATTCTTGTTTCTTTTTATGGAAAAAATGAAAACGACCCATCTTTTCTAGACAAATTAAAAAGATCTAGAGGGTGGCTTGAGCTTCCGGGCATTGTTAAATTATGGGATTCCTTTGTTTCTTTTGTTTCTTATCAGAAAAGAATATACATTCAAGACACAAAGATGTATTCCTTTGTTTCTTATCAGAAAAGAATATACATTCAAGACACAAAGATGTATTCCTTTGTTTCTTACCAAGAAAAATATATATGGTATTCCTTCTCAAGCACACTTTATCAAATTTCTATAATTACAATTATCTTCTTTCTTTCTTTTTTTAAATAAGAACTCAACTTTCATTTAGTTGAGAAAAAAAGAGAATACAGGGGATTAAAAAAAAATACTGTTTAAGGAAGGGAATCCAGCTCAATAAAATGAGACCTAGTAAATAATTATAAATAAAAAAATATTAAATTTAAAAAAAAAAAAAAAAAAAAAAAAAAAAAAAAANAAAAAAAAAAAAAAAAAAAAAAAACTTTGTTATTGACATCCAATGAGAAACAAAAAACCCAGTGAGGGACCAAACATCACAAGGGCCCCTCTCAACACTCCTAGAGAGTTTTGTTGTCTCTCCTCCGACCTCAACCGTACAGACTCCAACTTACCACAAAAACCTCTTCTTCAATTGGTACTCATAGAAAGATAATTACGACTATCATTTTATGAATACCAATTGAAGTATCTTTTGTTTTCTCCTCAGGACTTCTCAGTGGGTTATTCCCTCCTCTTTTGTAATTAACACCCATCAATCAGAAGTTTGCTTCTTAGAGAAAATAACGATAATAGCAATAACTAAATCAAAATTCTCAATCCGAACTCTAGGCTTATCTTAAAATATCCTTTGATCCCTCTCAAACCAGATTTAATGAAGTCCGACCAGTTTGACACCAAGAATATTTTGGATGAGACAAACTAAATAAAGAACTTTCCTCAAGCCACCAAACAAGCAAAAATATAGGCATTGTTATTGAAAATGGGAATACTTATCCTGATATTGTTAAGGTATACACAATTAGTAATTATAACTAGTATAAATAAGAACTAAAACAGTTATCAGAAGGTCTGATGCATATGAAGCATTCAAGTATTGGTGCTGAAATTTGTGAACTAATTAAAGTTGAATAAGTGCATACCAAGAGTAATGGATGTCAAACAATAACAAAGAACTATTAATAAAGTTCATTATCCAAATTATCATGTCACAATCAAAAAGTTTATTCTCATAGAACAGACCTCACATTCAGTGATGAGGGATGTACTATATAGTCTGATAATATGAGCAACTGACCGCAAGACTATGCGTCGGAAATAAGGCTCCCCTGCTTCACCTTCAATCTAACATGACATGGAAATGGGGCAAAAGGAAGCCAATTTGTTACCAAGATCTCAACAAGCATGGTTATCGAAGCTAAAGATTAAGTTCACAAATTTTCCAAATCAATCACCTCAGCATTTGTACGAAGTGATGTCATAAGAAGAGAACAAATCTGATGGCGCAAAACCTGTTAAATTTTTAAGTAATCATTCCAATATTAAAAATTTTATCAAAGAAAAAACATATAAATGTCAAAGTAGAAGTTTCTTAGGTAAACTACAGTAACCACCTGCTCATATGGAACTAATATCCTGAAGACAGCTACATAATTTGACAAAATGAACCTACAAATAACAAATAAAATATTAAGAGAAAAAACATGAGGAAACGACATTCATTAAATCAGTGAAAAGTTACAGAGAGAGTCCCTGTACGAGTATATAAGTAAACCTTACACAATCAAAGATCCCAAACTCAGGGGGTTATAAAAATGAATCCCAAATGCACAAGAAATCCCTCAAAGAAAAATTACAAAAATAAAGAACATACGGAGCACTATGAAGATGCTTCATATTTATGAACATCAATTTTCTTCCATCGCAGTAAATTTATCATCAAACACCCTTTTTTTCATTCAAAATTTCTGAAATACTTGCTTTAATTGTATTTGCCCAAATCACAGATTTTGGATCCAGTTTTGATTACAAACGAGGCACTAGAAGGACACCTAGCTGGAAAGGGAGAAGGAAACCTCTTCAAGATAGATTTGCCAAATATAATGTCATTTTCATCCTACTTTATCATTTACTTGGGCACGCATGAGAAGCCCACTTTCTTTATCTAATCAGAACAGATTCTTAATTATGGGAGGATGGCTGGACCTCTTCTCCACAGTAAGAGTGACTAGACTTGCAAGAACTACTTCAGATCATTTTCCTATCAAATTCCATTTTCACGAAGGTTGCATTTCCACCTTCACCAGAACTTCATCTTTATCTCCGCATATGTTCAATGATGGCGTCAGTCTCCATTAAGCACTTGTCCTTTTCTATTCCTTTTTCCTCATGTCCAATAACCTTTGATTCATTTGTTGCCTCTTCACAATGCTTGCGTAGGCGTCTCTAAAAACGTTTTCCATCTCCAGCCATAGAAGGAGCAACTGCTAGAGACCTCTCTGAACATTTGTTATCACCAATCTCTACTTGCCAATAGATCTCCCTTGGACATCTCGCCTCTGTGGGTTTAAACTCCCTCCCAGCCCCTTCATGAGGCTTTTGAATACCCACGGACAATGAATCAACCTCCCCATATCGTCTTCATTGGTTCATTTTGAAAGTCATGTTTTTGGACTCCTTCATCTTGTTTGTGCGCCCTAGTTCGTTTCTTCAACCTATTCTTACTTTTTTCTCCATCAATTTCTCATTCTTTATATCCTCCTTCCTCTTTTGAGTATTTTAATGATGCTTTTGTCCTTGTGACTTCACTCTAATGGCCATCCATTTGCTAGTTGAGCTACACAACTCTATCGTGATTTTTTTTTCTTTTCTTTTCATCTTTGCCAATATTATCTTCTCTCTTCTCACTGCCATGCTCTCTCTAATTTATTTGAAACTCTGTTTCATTGTATCTTGAAATGAATCGAAAATCTAATTCAAACACTCCACCACTTCACATAAAATGTTCAACATATTCTCATGTACATTTGCATCTAACTCCATGGCCGGAACGGACAACTTTGAAACCAATTTGATAGAACCCAAAAAATATTTCAATGTAAAAGTAACATAGCTTCAAGATAACAAAGTACTCAAGGTACTTGGAACCTCCACTTTCTTGACCACTCTCACTCGAGCCCTAACCCAATCCCGTTGAATAAATGTCTACCCTCTTCCTTTCTCACTCCCTCTAGTTATAACCAAACATCCTAAAATGCGCCCTAACTACTAATGTACCCTTAATACTCTAACAACATTTCAACTGACATTCGTATAATAATCTTGGAGGTTTGGAAGCAAATGGATAAAATGGATTCTTGGATCTCTATCATCATCTTGTAATAAAAAAAAAAACGGCTTTCATTGAGAGAAATTAAAGGACGTACAAGGACATAAAAAGAAATATCCAACTAAAGGAGCCCAACAAACTACAAAAAGGACCTCCCGTTTCTCTATCATAACTAATGGAAGACCAGGGGAAATCCATTGTTTCCAGGGGCTTGGGGCAAAGGAACCCCTTGTCCCCTTTCCCTTTCACTCCAGTAAGGATAAAGAGACATTATAGAAGGATTCAAGATAGGCAAAGAGAAGGTGCATATAACCCACATCCAATATGCTTATGATACTTTGTTCTCTCTTTTTTTTTTTTTTTTTAACAAGAGACTAATGCAGTAAAAGTATGATGATTAGGCTTGGTGAACATCTAAACCAATAAAAGGCAGTAAAAAAAGATCATTTGCAGAGAGCAATTGGATTCCAGGTCAGATTAAGAAGAAACTCATCTGCAGCCCTGGAAGGATATTTGTAAATCCAGAGCTTTCTTTGAGAAGAAAATAAAATACAAGTGGGGATATGGAAGGAAAAACGGATTCTGGGAAGACAGTTGGGGTACTCCACCAAAACCTCTAAAAGAAGACTCCCTCCAGTAAGTCTATCGCAAATTCTAAATCCCACTCAATAAATAGTTGCTGGTTGAAACTTTCTGTGACAATGTGAAGTGTACGGCCACTACTTGGAGTGCCCTACACAATTCTTTTTGTAATATTCTATTTTTCATATCAACCTAGATTGGAGGCCTTTTGTTTCAAACCCTCCTAGGCTCGCTAAGGTCTTCACGATATTGTCTCCACTTTTGTTGAATACATTGACTATATTTCTCATCAATATATATAATAATGTCATTTTCAAGAAGAACTTGCTTGAAATGGAAGTCAATATCATACCAAGCTATGTGACTTGCCTAGTCATCCTTTTGAGTTAATAGTTACTACATCCTTAGTTAGGAAGAATAAACTATTTCTTATAGAATGACCATTTAAACAAAACTGGAAGCACAAAATGTTTTTGTAAGTGTCTTTGTTGTGTTCAAAATGTAAAACCAAATTGAATCAATTTTTTTTTTTTTTTTCCATTTTTAGAAACAAAATTGAGTCAATAAGCAAAGTTATTGTTTTTTGTACTTTCTAGATGGAATGGAAATATAGGAGAAGAATAATATGATAATGCGGAGAAGTATCTTAATAAAAAATTTAAATTGAAAAGACGGTAGAAGTATACACAGCCTTCAGAGAAGAGATATTCTTACTCTAATATATCAAGGGCAAAGGAGCGCTGGAAAGAAATTGGGCGTAACCAAGTTGCCTGTCAATGAAAAGCAATGTCATTTATTGGGAAATTGGACAAATTTATTTAATCACAATGTCCCCACTGCAGACAACAGAAGAGATAAAAAATGCTAAAAGGAAGAATTTGAAGATGTAGATTAATTTCCAAACTAATTTTCGCGTGACTGAGAAAATTTAAAAGGTGTACAAGAGTTATCTTAATTTACAAACTAATGGCTTAATGTAAGTACATACAGATCCATCTGCAGCAAGAGCTGTCAGATCTTCAAGCAATTGAAGCCCAAGACTCCCAGCTTTAGTCAAGTTCTCTCGCTTCAACAATGGCCCTCCAGAAAGAGACCCATTGTTCATTGTCCTGTTCATGCCAGGATTAATGAATTAAAGTAGTAACACCATGCTTATGGTGCGTAATAACAGTTTTCTGTTGTTTTTTTCTTTTCTTTTCTTTTCTTTTCTTTTCTTTTCTTTTAATGAAAAGTTATATCTTGTTCCAAAAAAACAAATCTACTAACTGATAGCAAATGTAGAAAAGTTGAGACATAGAACATAACATAAAAAAGATTCTGTTTTGGCTTCCTTATCTGGTTGTGGTTTTTGTAAGCCCCTTTTGTATTAATTCATTTTTCTCCGCTTTAATCCAAAATAAAGAATACAAATAAATAAATGAGACAGCCGGATATTCTCCCAATGAAGTATGAGATCAGAGGATGATAACTGTTTTCCTTATTTCGAAGTTACATAAACAGGTGCTGCAGAAAAAAAAGACTTCAATAGTTGCACATTAAATAAAATTCAAATAGCATAACTCAACATTAGTCATTCGTAGAAAGATACTAATCATTCATAGAAAGCTGTGAACTATGGGAGTAAAGTGATGTCAATCAAAAGACAAGCATACTCTGAGCTATTGATGTTATGATCAACATCAGCAGTAACCATGGTTCGAGAGGTTAGACTTCCAGTACCAAACTTTCCCGCCGGAAGCGACTCAGCAAAAATTACATGATCAAAAATTAGAGCTACTGCTTGCCTAAAGGTAGCAGCTGCAGTACTGTACACACTCGAATGAAAAGTGTTTGTTAGATAAAGAGGGAAAATAGCAAGTAGCTGATGAATAATAATCATATTAGACAAGGACATCATGCGTGTAAATTCAATGACATACTTTCGAACACTGTCAGAAGATCTGTTGTTTTCTAAAAGCCGAATACAGATGCCAAGAGCTTGAGCCATATTTTCCTGCAGTTATACAAGTGAAAAATTTTGGCTACCGTGATAAAGGTTACAATAGCAATAAGATGACGATTTTTTATTTTCAGCAACTAAAGAATCTTCCAGTAAAAGCAAGTTGTGGTGTAGTTCATTTGTGAGTATTCTATTTTTTTATGCATGAATGGCAAGAAAAAATTTCCCTCTGCTTGGTCACCCACTATAAGGAAATCACGGCCAACCGAACAAAGCTCCCAAACCTGTTAGTCCATCCTACTCCGAAATCTTCCAAACTCTCTTTGTGCCCCCACTCAAGTCACAAGCCCATGCTTCCAGGCACTTTCAAACGACTATTTCTAGCTTAAATTCATCAACTTCGGTGAGATTCAAGCTTATTTTTAATGCTAGAAGTTGACAATCGGTAAAAATGCACAAGAACAAATGATGCAAATACAAGTTCATTCATTTGTTAGCAACTTTTGTATTCTTTTTCATTTTTCTCAACGAAAGTCTGGTCTTCATTTAAAAAATGTATTAAGTGATGATGAATTTAGAAGTATAGGCAAAAACATATTTTAGCTTACAAAACAAGGAAAATGGAGGCCTAAAGTGTAACGCCTAGAATTTAAGAAGATAAATAAAAGATTTTTTTTCAAAATAATAAAAAAGGAAGGAAAGCAGAATGGCACGCACGCAGGTCGGAGAAAATGACCACACAGTCAACGATTAGTTTCTCAACCTTCTCTTTAACAAATTTGAAGCTAACCTTGTTTTATTCTTTTGACTTAATTTAGGGCATATTGAGGAATTTTGGAGAAATTTAGAATATCCCAAGTCTAAAATCAAGTAAGTAACCATATGGAGCAAGTTTTTAAGAAATACTAGTAGGAGTCGATTAGGATTGAGGGCAATGATTGAGTATTATGTTTAGGAGCCTAGTTTAACCTAGTTTCATGAAAATTGTGCTTAGATAATGTGAACAGTTACCACTTAGTTCTATTTATAGTTACGGTAACTTAGTTCTATTTATAGTTACCGCACGCATGATTTATGAACTCTGATAAATCATTAGGCTTTTATGCTTTCTAGAATGTTGAGGTTGGATTTTTATCACGTAATGAGCATGGCGAGCATGTTGTATGCCTTTATACGTTATTATGCATGATTTAGAGTTTGGATAGCCCGTTAGTGTCTAGTCATGAGTTGGACTATCGTTATGTGCCATAAGTGCTAGTTATGATTTCCATAGACTATGAGTTACTGTTTCGCGTATTTTGGTCCTAGCACCTAGTCATGAGTTCCATAGCCTCCTTGGGTTGACTAGGTACCTTTAGGGACAGATAGGGTGCAACCCCTCTTTGTGAACTAACCAACAGAGTTTAAGGTCTACTTGTTACACATGCTTAGTTGTCACCCATAGAGGATATCGGTAGCCATAGAGAGTATACTACTACCATTCATATCGGTGGTGCCTAGTGGGGAGGGATGGCCTTTGTACTGATCCAGCTCGAGTGGCATAGTGATAGGTAGTTTTACTGTTCTAGCCTAAGAGGGCGTAGTGACAAGTAGTTTACTGTTATAGCCTGAAAATGCAAAGTAACAGACCGTTACTGTTCCTAAGACAGGTAGTTTTACTGTTCTAACCTGATAAGGGTACATGAGCCGGTAGTTTGCTGTCCCAGCCTAGAAAGGGCATGGTGACAGGTAGTTTTACTGGTCTAACCCGCTAAGGGTACATGAGCAGGTAGTTACTATTCTAGCCTAGAATGGGCGTAGTGACAGGCAATTTACTCATCTTAGAAACAGGTAGATATTGTCTGACACCATAAGGGAGAATCCACTATTAGAGCTCAGTAGGTAGATAGGTATGGAGTGCGGTCACCATTTAGAGCGAAAAGGGCTCCTCCATACCGACAAGTATTACCTTAGGGCCTTTTTCATGGGCCATAGTGACTCGAGGCGCTCCTCGCGCAAGGCCGATGAAGGACCTAGACATACGTGAAACCTAGAGCCAAGAAAACAGAAAACCCCTAAGTTGTGATCCTAAGAGGGATTGAGTACTCCTTAAAGGAGATATGCTGAGGGTAGTTCTACAGTGATCGACCAAGTTTGGTATAACCGTTTAGCCACAGTTTGGGCAATCGTTAAAAATAGCTATGAGCACATAGCTTCTGTGTATAGGATTAAGTCCGACAATAGCCTACAAGTAGGTTGCTTAATGAATATTTTTACTCATTCCATATTATCTTCTTTTTTTTCTTTTTTTTTTCCGGATAGAGTGTAGACCAATGCTGATGGCGGGAGCGTGCAGAGTCGTGAAGCTACAAAGGGTGCATTTTAGATTGAGTTTCTTCCTTCTTGTCTTTTTTACTAGTATATTAAAGCTTCTTCTCGAAACTTATGTAAAAGTGTTTTGATTCGACTCTACAGATATTACCTTAAAACTACTTAGATGTCGATTTTGAATGCATATTTAAATTTTAAATTCCTTGAATCTCTCGTTTTACAAAAGAAAATTTACTGCTCTTTTACCCTTGAGTGTATGTGGTGACCTGTGATTTGAGGTATTGAAAAATAGGATCGTTACATAAAGAGTATAATTGAAACACTGTATTCAAAGAAATATGTTCTTTAATTTATAAACCTCGCCGCAAGAAGTTCAAAGAAATCTGATGCATAAGAAACACAGGGTCATAAATTCCAACATCGTCCATCATTAGTAATTGCTTTTAAACTCTCTAAAATCTGCTTGCCTCGTTTCAGTATTCTAAAAAATTATGAGCAAATGGTAAAAACCAACCTTAAAGTATGGTGGTTGTTGCAATTGCACCCCTCAAACTTTTAATGGTAAAAATGAAACCTTCAAACTAACACAAATGCTAAAATTAGGCCCTCAAACTTAAACAATTGTAAAAATTGGACTATCAAGCTTTTAATTGTAAAAATTGGACTATGAAACTTTTAATTGTAAAAATTAAACCCATCGACTTACCATAAACAGTGGTAAAAAGGGACCCTCAAACTTTTAATTTCAAAAATTAAACCCTTTAACTGACACAATTGTTCATCTATTAAACCCTTTAACTGACACAATTGTTCATCTTCTCTCCTTTTGTAAACATTGTTCTTTTTTTTCCATTCATCCTCTCCTTTCTATCTCTTTGAGGATCAACATTTGCACTCCACAAGGTGCGATCATCTGGTGAAAGTGGAGCGCTTGTGAAAAGATTCTTTGAATCCTGGTCCAAAAGTTTAAAAGGAAGGCAAGGGAAAGACATATAGACAAATGAAGCAAAATCTTCATTTTTTTCACTGCCCTCTCGTGGATCACACAGATTGAAGCCTTTCACTCTCAGCTACTCCAATGGTCTTTTCATCTCTCCCCAACAATCATTTTGCCTTTGCCCACATATCCCTCTTTTTCCTATGTTCATCTTCTTCCCAAACAAAGCCTTGGAGTTTCCTCTCTCTACCAATCATCTCTAATCTCACAAAACCTCCTTGTCCACTTCAACACCATCACGGCGTACTGTTCTTTGACGTTGGATTGGTCGAATCAATTCAATACACCTACATGCACTGTCAGAACTTTCTCTTGAACCTCCAACCACCCCTAGTACTTGTAGTGATTCACCACTGCCTCCTATATCCTCATCTCCCTCAACTAAAACCCCTTCCTCAATCAAAAATAGTGGATTGCATTGGAGAAGATAATGGATGGTAACAGAACCAATGGGAAAAAATAATAATAACATTTTTTACAAAAAAAAAAAAAAACACCTAATTTTAACAATTAGGTTAGTTAGATTTAATTTTTAAAATTAAAAGTTTTAGGGTCACGTTTTACCATTATATTCTAAGTTAAGGGGTCTAATTTTTGCAATTAAAAGTTTGAGTCCAATTTTTGTAATTGTGCAAGTTTTAGAGCCCAATTTTAACAATTGTGCAAGTTCTAGGGCTTAACTATTTAAATTAAAAGTTTGAATGGTGCAACAACCTCTATACTTAAGGGGTGGTTTTTGCAATTTTCCACAATCAAGCTTTCATTGACAAAAATTAAAGGATGTAAAGGGTTGTCCTTAAAGACAACCCAACAAAATGAACCACTAGATCAAAACTAAGTATACAAATAATGACCTCTAATTTAAAATGATAAGACCTAAATACAAAATTCTTAGAAGCTAACACCGAAAGATATGCATGAAAATTGGCTAGAGGCTAAACCTCCTCTCATAATATCTCGATCTCTCTAAAAGATCATATCCTATTACTTCTCACAACCAACAGACCTCACAAAACAGCAAAAAAGCTCGTGCACCACAAGAACCAACCCTTATCCTGAAATGGTGGATGCATAAGAATGTCCTCCTTCATAGGAACTACACCTGATTTTAAGCCACCAAAAACCTCAAGAAAATCTTAAGTATGAGAATTTGAAAGAATTCTGATGCCAAGGTTTATCCCACCAAACCTCTCGGAAGGATTGGGGCCCAAAGGTGGATCCCTTCTTCTCAGGTTTATAGAAGAATCCCCTGACAAAGTTAGAAGAGCCCCACATTATGTGAACAGTGATCACATACATAATTTGAATTTCTAAGAACCACGCACTCTAAAATAAGATCTCATCAACAAAAAATAAACAAAAGAAGTAAAATCTATTCAGCTGTCCATTTTTTTAAAGATGTACTATTTCTTGCACAATGATCATCTTATTGCGATAAAGTTTTCTAAATGATCATTACCTCACTTTCAGGATGTAATCGGGATTGAAAAATTATTAGTATAGTTTGAAGTGTCTTTAACTGAACAGTCTCATCTGATATTTCAGCGTGCTGCAAAAAAAGGAAATTTAAATTAGAATGATATGAAAATCCATTGTTGCGTTTAACTTGACATATCAAGGGCAGAATCAAACTCATATTATTCAAAATATTCTCCATCAAGATAAAATAATGAAATAATACAAAATGAGAGGGAAAAAAATTCTAGATGAATGAGGCTACAAAATCCTCTGGTGCAACTTCATCTATGCTTTTAACTGGAACTTATGGTCAGAAAAAACGCTCATGTCTTCACAAATAAGTAAAAAAGAATTCATTATTTTATTGAGTCTACCTTTTTTCTTGCTTTGCCTTGGAGTAAACTTTCTCCTCCCTTTTATAATTATAGCTCATCACACCTCATGACCCATGGGCAGTATTTTTTTGCAATTATTCAAAGATAGGAGTTCCTTTTGTAATCTATTTCACATATCAATGGTTCTTATTTCCTATACAAAAAAAAAAAAAAAAAAAAAAAAAAAAAAANAATACCACCAATTGGCCAACAAAGAGGATAAAGTATAGTTCTTTTAAGAAGAAACCAAGTTTTTATTGAGAAAAATGAAAGAGTATACAAGAGCATGACCTCACACCCACCATAGCTGCCCATCTATTCAACTTAGACGAATCACAATAAATACCCAAGACAGTACTCTTACCTCGATTAATCTTGTGACCTTCAAAAAAGGACAAAAGAAAGAGATGGGGTTAAATTTACCATGTCAGATCCAAGAACAAACAATTTTGTTCCATCTGCCAAGTACCATTGGCAAGGGATGTAGATGGTGAAAGAGTGAAAAACAAATTGGGATTACCTGTCATATGACTGGTAGTATTAGAGTTTATGACCTACTTAGTAGAGGATGAAAGAAGACAATGATTCGTGTTACTTGACTATAGTTGTAATAGGAGTAATCGAGAATGATGAAGAAGATGCTTTCGATGATTTCTGATAATGTTGAATTTGAGCAAACTCGATTATGCAATTAACAAATGGCTTCTTAGATGAATCATGGAATGATTGAGTCTGCGATTATACCACATTAGACATCACTGTGAGCTATTGTTTGGCCATAGGTTAATGATAAATGTAAAACCTTCCAACCAAGGCACAACTTCTAAAAAATCTTATATGAATGAAGTTCCCAATAAAAAAAAAACTTTAGTTCTTTTCCGAACCGACTTCTAACTCGATGCGATTAGGACCAAGATAACCACACAAACAATTCAGGAGTAGTGTGAAATGGTTAGCCACAAAACCAGAGAAAATTTTGACCATGCATACGGATGAAAGATTCTTCTAGCAACACGTGTGGCGCACGCGCTGGTACTTTTCCTGTCAAATTTTGGATCCTTGTTGATCATCGATTGGGCTACGCAGTGATGATACACAAAACCCAAGATAAAAGACAAAACTCTCCAACAAGGTGTCCCATACCTTAAACCCTAATGTTCACAAATCCCTCCTAATGACTCACAAAACCCTAGTTACCTAGAAAAGACGTAGTGCTCTGATATCATGTTACTATGAGGCCAAAATATGAGAGAATCACATCACATTCTATACAATAGGGCTAAATATATATATATATAGGCATATGTGGAAGCTCTAGACTAATAACAGTAAAATTATAATAAAGGACAAAAGACTAATAACCTTCTAAATCCACTTATTATATACTATAACACTTATTTTATTTACAAAAAACAAAAAAAGACAATGACATACAAAAAAAAACCAACAAACTACAAGCAGGGGCTCCAATCCCCTTATGTACTATAACACTTATTTATAAATTTAAAAAAAAAAACCCCAACAAGCTACAAGGGCTCCAATCCAAAAGAATAAACTTAATTGATAACACTACAAAAATCCTTAGACATTGAACCCCTAGTCAAGACACTCCAACAACTCCCCCTCAAACTCTGTCATCCCCTCTGAAAATCCAACAAGCTACAAGGGCTCCAATCCAAAAGAATAAGCCAAATTTCTTAAATACATAGTTAAAAAAAAGTTGGTCAAAGGATTTCGGCCTTCTCTCATGAAGGAGGATTCAACAGAACCTCCTCAATCATAGTCCCATAGTTCTTACTCCACGCCAATGAGACACTATAAACATCCAAGAACTTGGACCAAATTGACTAAACAAAGTGGCAATTACATAGGATAAGGTCAAGGTCCTTCAAAGCACCTCTACAAAGAGAGCACCAAAAAGTGTTTAAGCTCGTTGTATAAAGTATTGGCTTTTCCATGTAAGGCTTGTCAAGCAAAGAACTTTGCCTTCTTAGGAATCTTAACTTGACAGATTGAGGAAAATGGTGGGGCAACAAGGGGAAGCAAAGGCACAGTCAAAGGATAGAAGAATGAACCAGAAGAAGGGCTTGTGATAAGCAAAGGATACAGGTACAAACATCCCTCTCCCTCAGTGAATATGAATGTCCCTCAAAAGTAAACGGTAGAAACCTCCAACAACACCCTATCGAGAGGAAGCAATAAAACTCAAAACCAGAAGAAGAAAACTCGCCAGAAGACAGCAAAATAGAGACCACATAGAGTGATTTCATAGTCGAGAGGTGGTACAAATGGGCAAAAAGGGGCAACTTTTGGTTTTTTTTCTTTTTCTCCTGTTAGGAGGTTGTTTCGACAAGCATCTTGTATTTTCTTCATCTATCAATTCAAATTTGTTTCTTGTTCAAAAAAATCTCCACATCCATCAAACCTCCCAAAAATTGGTATGAGAATCAACCCAATAGAGCACTTAACAACCTAGAATAAGGAGGGAAACTGAAGAGATATCTTTCCAAGAAAAATGATACTTGTGGAAGTAAGATGAATTTTTACACTATAGGGAGGATAACAGCAGCGATGTTAAGATTTGGCCCCCTAATCCTTCTAGGGGATTATCTTGCCATTCATTCTTTTAGATCTTGTCTACCCCTTCTCCCCCTGTGCTTTTTCCTTGCTCTGAAGGTTAAAATTCCGAAGTTAAGGTGCTTGCATGGCAGGTTTTTTGTGGAGAAGTTAACACCATGGATTGTATTCAAAGGCATTGTTCCTACATTTCATATCACAATGGTGCATACTTTGTAGGAGGCATGAGAAGGACCTTAATCATTTGTTTTTGGATTGTCAATTTGCTCACTACCTTTGGAGTCGTTGGTTGGTATCGTTCTTTGTTCATTGGGCTCAAAATAGAGAAGGCAATTGGAGGAGGTACTTATGAATCCTCCCTTTAGAGAGAAGGACAAAGCTTTGTGGCAAGTTAATTTCTTTTCTTTTTTGTGGGACACTTAGATTGAGAAAAATAATAAAACTTTTAAAGAGATTGAGAGAATGGGTAAGGAAGTTTAGGAGGTGGCTAAGTTTAACGTCTCTTTATAGATATTGATCACTACACCTTTTTGTATAATGAGTTTGGTCTGATTCTTCAGAATTAGAGTCCTTTTCTGTAGTTAAGGTCAGTCCCCTTTTTTGTTGGGACTTTTTTCCTGAACTCTTGTATATTTTTTGATTTCTCTAAGTGAAAGCACAAAAGATGAATTTGTACACCAATTGAGCACAAGAAAATTAAATTCTCCATGATGCTAACCAATAGGCTTCCATTTTTCCATTGAAGTCATGGTTGTTTCTTCTTAACAATCGTTCTTATGGTTGAGTTGGTTTTGCGATAGCTTCCAAGCTGAGAAATTTGAAAGTTGTTATAGAAGTTTGGTTTGCAGTACATGAAGAAAAGAGAATACACGATAAAAGCCTTATATCAAAATTGCCCATTTTGATGCTAACTCGGAGAAAAAATGAGCTATATTCTCATGAGCTTGAAATTAGATCTGTTGTAAAGGGTGAGTTGATGCAATTATCTTCGGCAGAGAAGAGAAATTTGTTTGGAAAGGAGTGCAAGTTTCAATGCTTAAAAGCGGGGATCGAAAAATACAAGTTTCCTTCATTGGTATTTTATCTCAAATTTGT
The DNA here is from genome assembly GCF_002806865.2 of Cucurbita pepo subsp. pepo. NCBI lineage: Eukaryota > Viridiplantae > Streptophyta > Magnoliopsida > Cucurbitales > Cucurbitaceae > Cucurbita > Cucurbita pepo. The sequence goes on from NC_036641.1 coordinate 311,445, forward strand.
ACTCTTCAATTGGAAACTCTTTAATCATTTTGTGAAATTGAAACTATATACATATATATTCTTGACCATTTCTTATCAGAAACTCCCAGATGCACCTGTCCTTATTTTAGGCATTGTTGGCTTAAGTTGTTCTCGTTTTTTTTTTATCTTCATTAAATCTCTCCTTTTTTAATTGTGGTTTGAAAGGAATCAAAGGATTTTTCATAACAAGTGTCTTCCTTGGTTAGATCGTTTCAAATCTGCTCGCCTCAAGACTTCTTCATGGTGTTCTCTATCTAAGTCTTACATTGATTTCTCTTTACAAGATATGTCTTAGCTAGAATGCTTTTGTCTCCTTGTCGTAATTTTCATTATGTTTCACTTTTATTTACTACTTTATTTTTCACCCTTCGTGGAGCTTGTATCATTTCATTACGTTAATCAAAAATTTTGTTTCATGTATTAAAAAAATGAAATGAGAAATATAAAGTAGGTGATAAAGAATAGAATTGAAGCGTGTAACACTCTAAAACTCTTCCCACAAATCTATTCCGTCCACCCTTCCCACAAACCTATTCCATCTATCCAGATCCTAAACAGTCCCCCACTATAAAATAGGATTCTTTTTTTTTTCTTTTTTTGGTAAGAGACAATTTCATTAAGGTTTGAATTTTACAAAAGGGATGTGTTATCCATGATGTTTACAAAAAAAAAAATCAATTTACTATGATGGACGTATGATTATAGGAAGCAAAAGTGTTGAACAATTTACACCACGAAATAGCATGGTAAGCAACATTGTCAAAGAGCTTCATATAAGTCTGACTTTTCTGTGAATACTCTTTGATTTCCTACTTTCTATAGATTCCGAATGAAAGCAGTAATGATATTTTTCCATGGAAGGCTTTTACAATCTTGAATGGGTGGAACGTTAAAGCCCTATCCAATAAATCTTTTACCTTTCTAGGAAAAGTGAGACGTCAACGGAAGATATTGAGAATCCTTGTCCAGAAATTTTGAGCATTTGTACATTACATAAATAAGTGGTTTTGTAATTTGTTGTCTTTCTTGCATAATGAGCACCAACTTAGAAATAGAGAAATGTAGGGCATTCTTTTTTTGTAAATTTCACTTTAATGCCTTTGTGCGTTATTTTCCATAGGAAAAACTTCAGGGTGATTTCCTTTCCATATTGCCTTTGCTAGCATGGGGTTTATTACTGGTACTTTTTCCCTATGTCCATCATCAAAGATTTTGTAGAGAAGACCCTATCAACACTGGGAAGCCATTTCAATAAGCCAGCTTCTTTTGACAATACAATTGGGGCAAAGTCGACGCTTAATTCGACCCATTTTCGTAGCTTTGTTATCCTTTAGGTTCCTACCAAGCTTCAGGTCTGCAAATTTGTTGACATCATTCCATCTTTCTTTGATTGTGGTCGTTCTGCTATGATAGGATCTATACATAAGTGGATATTGTAAGGCTAGCATGGTGTTTTCAATTAAATAGTCAATCCATAAAGATGTGCTTCCACCATCACTCACTCTGTGGCAAATGCGGTTGGTGATGAGGTTTTGGTGCTTTTTTATGTACTTCCATGGCTCCTTTGCAGAAGATGGAGGGGGTTGATTTGTACATGATGTAGGAGTATATTTAGCCTTTATAAGTTTTCTCCACAAGGCGTTGTCTCCATGATAATGTATCCATATCCATTTGGTGATGAGAGCTTTGTTCTTCTCCTTCATCGAAAATAGGCCAAGTCCTCCCTTGTTTACTAGTAGGATTATGATATTCCATCAAACAAGATGTAGGTCATCTTTTCACAAATAGTTTCTTAATAGTCTTTTTATATTCATAGCCACCTTTTGTGGCATTTTGAATGGAGACATGTAAAGTGGGAAAGTTGGATAGTTTGACTTGTATTAGGGTGAGCCTTTCGCTCTTAGAAGTATAAAATGATGACCATGTTGATAACCTTCTTTCTATTTTTTCAATAATAGTCTTCCAGAAGGAGAAGGATTTGTGGTTCCCAATTAAGGGTAATCCTAGGTATATATTCGGCCATTCACCCTTTTCCAACCATATCTGCTGGCAACGTCTTCAATAATCTATGTGCTAACATTGATGCCCAAATCTCTATTTTTTATAGATTGATGTTTTGTCCTGAGAATCTTTCAAAGGTTTTTACCGCCTTGATGATGTTTTTTATGGATGAGACATCTGACAAATCAGAGAAGAAAAATCCCTTTATCTATCCTTTGTATTCAGCTTTGGTGAGTAAGTGACTAAGACAATCCATTACCAATATGAGAAGGAAAGGGGATAGTGAATCCCCCTGCCAAAGACCTCGTGAGGCATGGATCTTCCCACTCAGTCTTCCGATGGAAAATGAGGAATTTTTTTATAAACAAAAAATTCATAAAAAATATATTAAACTGATGATTTAAAATAAATTCTCCATCACATGTCAACAATCACAATTCAAAGAAAGGTTTGACTAACAAAACTACAAGAACCTGAAATTGGCCAACTATGAACCATCAAAGATACATTGACCCATAAAAAATGTGCCAAGGAAAGCAAGCCTATTTCTCCTCCCACAGCCTATCCTTCATTAAGTTGTCTATCTATTCATTTTCAAGCAGGCAATAAGATTTGAAGATTCAAATTTATTGGGATTTAGGAAACAAACTATCATTTATCCAATCCATTTGCAGTATCAGGCAGCAGTCGTCCATCTCTTGACAATTAAAATCTGCCTCTAATGAAAAGTCCTATTGTCTACCGGACAAAGGTTCTTTGCAAGATTGGAATCTAATTGCGGCTCCGTAACCTTCCCCACAAAAATGGATTAAGTTGCTCATTAAACTTAAGTTTTCTAACAAGATACAAAAACATTTATTGAAATAATGAAAAGTGGCTAATACTCAAAGAAACAAGGAAACAAACTCCAACAAGGGAGTGAACAAAAGAAATAACAGAACATGAGCAACCCATATGGCCCACTAGTGTTATTGCATTAACGTAACACTATCTACTTGAATCACTTTCTCATTTCTTTTTGTATCTACCACGTTGGAATAAATCCACAATAGTTATCATCAACTCTCACACACATCTCCATCCCTTTCTTCGGCGTAAACTTTTGTTTGAGCATTCAAACAAACTATCTATAGGTGATTTTTCCATTGATTGATAAAAACGAATGGAAGTGGTTCATTGCTCCAATCTTCAATTGAGAGAGATATTAGAGAAATAAAAGAATAAAAAATAATAAAACTAACGCAAATATGAATTAGGTGTGTTATCAAGATGGGACGGGGGCAGGGATGGCTTATCAAAAGAAAAAATGGAATATAACCTCAAAGTCTGGGTTATTTATCATAGGCTACTTACGTATCAATTGGATGAGAACCGGGAACCACTAGCGCAAAGAGAAGAGAACAACTCTTTGGGTGCCAGAAGAGTAAAAGCAACTTATGTTTCAATTGGTATTAGTTAACTGCAGACTTAGATTTTGTTATCAAAAATCATAAAGCTAACTGGAACTAGCTTAACATAAGAAAGGTAGCTGATCAACCCAAACAAACGTTTTTTAAAACACAATTAGCAGTATTTAGACCTTACTGTAACAAAAGTAGTCGATCAAATTAAGTCAATGAAATTTGTAATTTCTCTTAACACTTAAAAGCAGTACACCGTGCCTACTATTAAAAACTTACATCTTTCAGGGTGGAGAGTATTTCTTTCAAGGCAGAAGGACTGACTGCATCATGAGATATGAGCTTTTGTAGAGACGAAAGTCCAATGACACTCAATTTTATAGTTTTGGCTTCGCATGCCAGCAAAAAAATTCGTAAAATGTCTTCATTTTCTGCAATATCACTGGGACTCATCATCGATCGAAGCTGCAAATCAACAAAAAAAATATATATATATGAAGAACATGAATGTCAAATGCAGGACATATCCAACATAGATAAAGAATTTTGTTGCAACCAAATTCGCTACAGTCTAATATCTCGAAGCATAGATAAAGAATTTTGTTGCAGCATCCATACTTCATGCAACCCACTGGCAAGGAATTTCATTCAACCAAAAAGAAGTTGAATTTTGTCTTGCAGCATGAGAAACTGAAGAAAAGGCCCATTTCTCTAGAAACTAGCCCCGAACCCACACCCACAAACACAGAGAACAAAATATTATCGGAACAAGAATTTAACACTCTTCATTTCTTTATGTCCTTCATTACACAGCAACCAAGCAGCAGCAAATTATAGCGTTACAAACAAGAATTTCAACTCAAACGGGTTCCAATTAGCTATTAAGATTGAACATCAACGTATACAATAACACCTCTACCATGATGCCAATTAAACCCACAGTTCACACTTCGTATAAGAGCAATAATGAAGTTGGACCTTTAAAATAGCGTGCTCAGCTCCATCTTTGACGGCCGGGTGACGGCGGCGAGCTTCAACGGACAGTGCGCGAAGATCAGATTCCAGAACAGCCATGAAAGCCATGACAAAAGCTACGGAGTGTGAATCTGTCAGTGACCAAATGCAGGTTGTATCATTTCAAAGCGAACTGCTAAAGATCAAACGTGCTATGAGATCGGATGAAGTAATTCACGAAAGGGAGAACAATAGATCTCTACCGAGAAATGGCAAGCAGGTGAAAACGGTGAAAGACGGAGAAGCACTGTAGGGGAGAGAGACTTTTGCACGTGGGATTGACACGTGCGAACTGAAATGCCTTTGAACCTGAAGCCCATACGTGTGGGCTTTTCTGTTTTAAGCCCAACTCGTATAACCCAACTCCTAAAATAATAAACAAATTAAAAATAATAATAATAATAACAACTAAATTTCAATTATCGATTTATATGTAATTAAAAGCATAAATTTTAAACAACTAAATTAGTTTAAATTTAAATATTATTATTAAGTTGGTCAAATTTGCATAAAATATATGTGAAATCTTGGAATGCAAATGTGAGTATGAATTTAGTCCTTAGCAAAGTCGTCCTTCAGAATTTAGTCATATGTATATTTATTCCTTAGTTTGTTTAGATTGTTTGTGACGTTTACATTTTCTTTCATATTGTGTATATTTCAACGATATGCTACGTGTAATAGATATACTTTTGCTCAATGGTCACCAACTAATTTCTAATGGTGTTTTGCCTACCGACCCAGATTAGTAACGTAGTTGGTTTTGTTAAATGATGAAAGTCCCACATCGGTTAATTTAGTGAATGATAATGGGTTTATAATCAAGAAATACTATCTCTATTGATGTGAGGCCTTTTGGGAAGCCTGAAGCAAAGCCATGAGAGCTAACATGGTATCAAAACCATGCCCCTAAACTTAGTCATGGGTATTATTGTCTCCATTGGTCTGAGGCATTTTAGGGAAGTCCAAAGCAAAGCCATAAGAGCTTATGCTCAAAGTGGACAATATCATACCATTGTGGAGAGTCGTGTTCAACTAACAGGTTTAGCCTTAGGGTCACTCTCATATATATTTTCTCAAAATATTTTTCATGAGGTATTGTGTCCTCTCTCATATATATTTTCTCAAAATATTTTTCATGAGGTATTGTGTCCTAACCACTTATGTTACTTGATATTGCAGGAATGACTCATGTAGGCACTAGAGCTGGTCGTGAGGTATTGGGTTGGGAATGCCTAACTTCATTAGAGAGACGCCTAACCTCTTATGTTACTTGATATGGCAGGAATGACTCATGTAGGCGCTAGAGCTAGTCGTGAGGTATTGTGTTGGGAATGTCTAACTTCATTAGAGAGACGCCTAACCTCTTATGTTACTTGATATTGCAGGAATGACTCACGTAGGCACTAGAGTTGGTTAGTTAGCATAAATGTTTTTCCTGAGTTACCTTGTGAAGATAGACAGTTCGTGACTAGAGTGGTGCAGTCGGTAGATGATCAATTACTCACATGGTCTGTGAGTTCCCATAGTATTAAGTAGGGTTCTTATGTTCGTTAGCGTAAACTAATTAGTCGAAGTGTATTTCCATGAATCCAATTCAAAGCTTTTGTACATATATGTGTGGCTCTTTGAGCACTTCGGTTCGGTTCGGCCTGAATTAACTTTTACCGAATCAATTAGAGCCGGGTCGGTCTTCGGTTTCTTACACCTCCATATATAAGGAGGAGGTTGTCCAGAAAGACGACTGTTGGTGTGTATTTTTCCTTCACGCGTAAGTTCATCTTCCCTCCCAACCATTTTCCTCTTGACCGTCCTAACCAAGAAAAGCAGCAGCAAACAGAGAGAGAATTTAGAAGCGATTTTGAAGGAAGAGAGAAGGAGGATCGGTGGTTTTAGAGAGAGAATTTGAAGTCGATTGAACTGGGGAGTGAGTGAGAGTGTCCAAGAAAGCGAGGGAAAGTGAGGAAAGTGAAGGAAACGGAGGGAGAGTGGGGGAAAGAGAGATAGGAGAAGGAAGGGATGAAACATATTTTCAAGAAGTTTCATATTGGAAGCAATCACGAGCCGAATCGGCCCAATGAGAATCCGTTGCCTGGAGCAGCGTCGTCGTCAGATAATCGTCCTGCAACTGCTCCAGGGCAGATTTCCGGCAACTCTCCGTCGAGTCCTTCGTCGTCGCCGTCGCCGTCGCCGTCGCTGGTAACCACTCCCCCAGGGGGCGGAAGCACGGCTTCGGTTTCGGTAGCTCCTAATCGGTCTGACTACTTTTCTTCAGAGGAAGAGTTTCAGGTTCAGCTGGCCCTAGCTATTAGCGCCTCGAATTCCGACTTCCGGGATGATCCGGAGAAGGATCAAATTCGAGCTGCAACGCTTTTGAGCTTGGGAAATCATCGGATTGATTCCACTTCCAGGGACCAGGTAGATGCTGCCGAGGCGCTTTCGCGGCAGTATTGGGTGAGCTTCTTGCTTTTTTGGGAGTTCATTCGACCAAGTTTTCTTTTTCGATAAATTGCACAAAACTAATGAGATGAAAACTAAAGCTTTGTGCTCTAATAGCCAATAGTTATGTATCTGATCCCATTGTACTAGGCAACCTACTGCTTTGTGGCTAAGTGCTCGAAACCTGGTCATTTATAGTCGTATTTTACCGCTGCATTTTTATCAATTTTACACTATAAGCATATTGAGTTGAAAGAGAGGGATTCCGGTTTGTCATCATCTGGTGCATCAGTTTTGTAGACAAGAATTCAGTATATCCTTTTTTCCCCTGCATTTGCATCGTGTCTGAGATGATTCATATCAGGAATAGATTTATTACGACTGTCGTTTCTATTAGTTTAGACTAACTATGTCAAGAACTGAAATTAAAAAATTATCTTGCACAAAAACCATCAGGCACCTGCATAATTGCAGAGTTGTCTGGTTCATGGGAAAATATCACCTTTGGAAACAAATATATTAGGTAAGTGTTAAAGAAGCAGATTTCAAGCAAAATGTGAGCAATGAATTGTTTTAATAAACTTATATTTAAGAATACTAGTTGCTCCTTATTTTAGCGACACTATCTAGTCAATCCAGGAGGTAGCTACTGCTTCAATATATTTTAAAATATACACTGGTAGAGCTGGAATTTCCACAGCCTTATTAGATGTTTGCCTTTTCACGTTGCTTTGATATTATTTTTCTTGTTACTCTACTCTGTAGGACTATTCAATCCTTATCTAATATTAATTTTATTTGCATTTTAAGGAATATAATCTCCTTGACTATGAAGAAAAAGTTGTCAATGGGTTTTATGATGTCCTCTCTACGGATTCAACAGTCCAAGGAAAAATTCCATCTCTATCTGATATTGAAGCAAGCTTTGGTAGTTCTGGCTTTGAAGTTGTAATGGTCAATATGACTGTTGATTCTGCACTAGAAGAGCTGGTGCAAATTGCTCAATGTATTGCAGATTGCCCTGGCACTGAGGTGAGAGTTTTGGTTCAGAGGCTTGCTGAGCTCGTTATGGGACACATGGGCGGACCTGTAAAGGACGCCAATTTTATGCTAGCTAGGTGGATGGAAAGAAGCACAGAGTTAAGAACTTCTCTTCACACAAGTGTGTTGCCTATTGGTTCCATTAATATTGGCCTCTCAAGACACCGTGCATTGCTTTTCAAGGTTGGTTGTAAAAAACTCTCTTAAAACATCTGTAATATCATGCAATCATTCTTTATTGAAGATTTTTAGCATCAGAGGAATCATGGTGGTTTATGTTAGAGCTATATTATGAGAGATGGCTTGTCAAGTGTAATAAAGCACGTGGTTTTACTGTCAATATAAAGAACCAGAAAAAGTTCAGTTTCTTTTCTCTTTAACCCCTGAAGTAGAAGGTTATAGAATCCTCAATAAGGTCATGGGAAACTAAAATTGTCTTGGGGTGATAATTTTTTAGCATACCTGTTTTTAGTAATATATACGTTTATATATAATTTTAAGCTTTATTGTTATAATTATTTTTGAGCCAAAGCTTTATTGACTTTATTTGAACCTCCTTTCTTCCCTGGATATAGGTGTTAGCTGACGGTATCAAGATGCCTTGTAGGCTTGTTAAAGGTAGTCACTATACTGGTGTTGAAGAAGATGCTGTCAACATCATAAAGTTGGAGGATGAAAGGTATATCCTTGTTCTGTTCCTTTCATTTTTATCATTAATGGTGAGTTTGAATTTTAGTAACTGGGTAAAAAGAGTCATTCGCATGATATACTATTATGGTAATGTAGTTCGTATTATTTTTCTCTAATTTGTACGCCACTCCATCTGTCCCTAGACCAAACTGGTCCTAAAAGGCTCACTTAGTGGATGTACACTTGTATCAAAACGAATTGTTATGAACATGTAGTTTGTGCTTTCAGGGAGTTTTTGGTTGATCTAATGGCAGCTCCTGGAACGCTTATACCAGCAGACGTATTAAATGCAAAGGACACTACTATGTTGAAGCCTTACAACCCTAAAGTAAGCAAAATTTCTTCTCTCCACTACTCTAATGATGTTGAAATTTCTTCCACGAAACCAACACCATCACTTGAGGAAAGCAGCAGTCAAAACTATGAAGCAGAGGCCAGCTCACTGGTGGATGGGAAACTGGGCTATGGAAGGACAGAGTCTGTGCCCTCAAGCTCAGGTGCATATGATGACATTTATGTTATTTCTGCAGTACCTGCTAGAAAAAGTCCTGATTAAATGGAGAATCTTTTCTTGTTAGGTACTGGGACTTCTCGATACAAAGGGGTCCATTCAGGTGATAGTAATGTTAGACTGAATGTCAATGTAGTTCCATTTGGTCAAAGCTCCGAGGATCCCAAAAATCTTTTTGCAGATCTTAATCCTTTCCAGATAAAAGGAACTGGAAAAAGTTTCATTCTTAATAAATCCTCTGATAATAAAATTGAGGAGCTCCAGAAACCTACTATCGGGCATCCTCCTGTACCGTTGTGGAAAAATCGAGTTGCATTCAATGCTGTTCCCAAGAAAAAAGAGTACGATTATATGGAGGGTCGTTTTCCAAGAATTAATTGTGGATATAATGATCATAATATGGCATCATCTTCTTCTGCCAACTCTACAGTCTCTGAAAGTGTCGGCCTTTGTGGTTCAGGAACATCCATTGAATCAAATGTATCAATTAGAAGTGCTGAAGTTGGAAGTTCTTCATCTTATATGAACTCTCGGTCAACATCTGCCATGATTGAGCCTAATATTTTGCCTTCTGCCATGATTGAGCCTAATATTTTGCCTTCGATTGATGAACAGAACAGAAAGCAGAATGGAGAACATTCTGGAAGTACAGACTTGCAGGATAAAAATGTTGATACTGTTGATGGATGCGATAGTTTAATCAAATTTGATAATCGTAGAAAGTTCACATATGACAGATCTGTTGGAACCAATTTGATATCGAAGGATATGAGAAGTCCCAGCCCATCAATTGATCCAAGTTCGAATAGGTTTGAGAAAGTTTATGACGATGTGGATGTAGGCCAATGTGAAATACAATGGGAGGACCTCATTATCGGTGAAAGGATTGGACTAGGTACGCGATAGCTGATCAGAATCTTTCTCTCTCACTCACGTTATACAGGCAGAGGTTGAAAATATAATAGTTATTGCCTCATTCCACAGTCAAAAACTTGTTAATAAATTGCTCTCTTTTTGTAATTACTTAAACGTTTGAAATACTTTACCTTCAGTTTCCTGGAGATCTTCATTTTTCCTTCTTTTAATTTCATGTTTTCTATATATAGGTTCATATGGAGAAGTCTACAATGCTGATTGGAATGGCACAGTGAGTTATATTAACTCTACTTCTATGTTATTGCATTCTGTGGCCAGTCCTCCACTATTAAGCTCGGCACATTCAATTTTTCACTTTGTTTTTAGCTGCATTAACTTGTCAGATCCAAGTTGATACTTGTGACTCTTTGGTTATAATAAAATTCTCGCATATTATGTTAAAATTATTTGACTAGCACTAAACCTTGAATTATTGTGGCCGAATTATTTAACTATCATTAAAGCCAAAAGCTTGGACTAATTGGGTATATTGCACTAATTATGGGCTCAAATATTAATTTGGTTGATAGAACCCAAAAGATAGGAAATGATATTGTCAAAGTTGGAACATAGGACTTAGCTTTGATCACTTGTTAGGACAATGGGTCTTTCCAAAAGATGGATGATATTATCTATTTGGGCATAAGTTGTGTGGTTTTGCTTTTACATTCTACCCAAAAGGCCATACCATTGAAGTTGTTGCCCTTATTTTTATACTAAATATCTTTCCCACTTCTAGTCGATGTGTGACTGTATTTGCATCCATAACAGCTGTGTCCTCAAACAAAGTACCATTGGGCCTTGCCATTAATAACTTTTTCATCATCAACCAAAAATTTGGTTTCCATTTAAAAGAAAATTGGAGAGAAGTGACATTGCATGACCTCATGTATGAATATTGTATTTTTTAAATTACCAATGAAACCAAAAAGGTTAACATAATGGGTTGCGATAAATTTAATTATATCAATCCTTCAACACTTCACACTTTTGGGCTTGAAAATTTGTAGAAGACTCAACAAGTAGACATCAATTAGAGAAAATGGCATGACAGGAGTTAGAGAAAATGGTAGTACGGTTTGGTGTCGATCAATCAGCTGGGATTGCCCTAGAAAAGGATCAAGTAAAGGGAAAGCAATTTGAAATTAGTTGAAAAATCTTGCTAACATTGGTTAACAAGCCATTTCTTACTTCTTATGAGAGGTTGTAGGTTCTAACACCCACCACCCCCACACGTGCTGCAATGTATTATGAAAAGTCAGTATATAAACATTGTTTGATGGCCTACAAGGGTGACATTTTGTGATGAATGAAATTGGAGTTTGCGGGTGTATCCCCGATAGAATTGAAGTTCGGTTGATTGAAGCCTTAGGCGGCTGGAATCTCTAAAGAAAGGTTAAAATTCTTAGGAATTGTGCAACTAGAGGTCTCTTGGGAGTATTTGGGGAGAGAAACCGAAGACTCTTCAAAGATAAGTTGTCCTCTTTTGGTAATGGGTTGAAACATAGTGTCTCGGTGGGTCTCAAACCACCCTAAATTCTTTTATAATTGCAACCTTCTCCTCATTATAAGTGAGTGGAAGACGCTCATTTGTTAGTGTTCTGGTGGGGGTTATCTCTAGCCCTAGCCCTTAGGCTGTTCTTTTGTGGCTCTTGGTTTGGCCTTTTCTAACACGGTTTTCGTTTCCTAAAAAAAAAAGCTAATTGTAAAACGTCAATGCCAACTTGTGTTTGGAACTCCGAGGGTGCCACCTTATCCTTCCCCTTTCTAGAAGAAATTTGAATGGCTTGGGTGGGGACTAACTTTCCTACATGAGTGGGAACTAACTTTCCTACACAATATATGACGTGTCGAACAAAACCTTTCAGAGTTACTTCTGTAAAGGCCTTTAGGTCTTGGAGAGCTTTATTGTTTCCCCTTCTGCTGGCCAGGTCGGTTTGTCATGGTGGAGCCTCTCTGCCTTTCACCTACACAAAAATGAACGATGTGCTCTACTACCACCTGGTTTTTGTTAATCTGTTTGGTTAGGCTAACTTATTGCATGACCTGGAAATGAAAAAGGTTTAATCCTTGTCTCGTATCCCCAAATATAAATGAAATAGATTTCTGGGTTCTTATAGAATATTTAATTTTGAACTTTCAACTATATGAGCACTTGTCTTTTATGTTTTACCTCTCTGTTCTCTCCGTGTCTTTCTGACTTGTGAGGAAAAAATGTTATTGTTTATCTGTTTGTTTTTCCTCTCTCTCCTCCTCTCCTCTCAAGTCTATAAGCAAATATATGTTTATTCTTTCCCCATCTCTCTATTAGCTCAGTTGTTTATCATATTCTCCCTTCTTCCTCTGCCCTACCTTGGTAAATTATAAAAAAAATTAATTATCGAATTCCTCTCTTACTCTTGTGGTCTTTTTTAAATTTATACACGTCTATGTAAGTTATACAGTGATCGACTTTTCTAACGCTAACAGCTTGATGTTGATTGATGGATTTGCAGGAGGTTGCGGTGAAGAAATTCCTAGACCAGGATTTTTCTGGCGCTGCTTTAGCTGAGTTCAAAAGAGAAGTAAGTGGAGCAGTTACTTCCATAGAAAAATAGACTCCTGAATGCATAACTTTATAAAAAAAAAAGTATTATTAATTTCTCTTGTAAAAAATCTACAAAAAATAATGAAACTTTTTTGAGTTGTATTGACATCTTGAGTTCTTGCCTCAGTAATGATTTGCATACAAATATTTTGATTTTTGTTAATGCATGATACTTATATAAAAATTGGTATACATGAAATTTACAACAAATAACCAAATACTAATGGAGTTATACGTTAGATTCCCAATTAGTCTATATCAAAGACGAGCAATGATAAAAGAGTAAATTGAATATAAGTCCGACACTTGTTGGGCATGTAATGAATACTTGTTAAGCACAATTAACATGTATTGAACACTCATGAACATCTTGAGAGTGAAGTATGTAAAATGCATAGGCATTATTGATTTTAAATTGTCTTTTTGTTAAGACATTAAATCATTTAGAAAATTGATAATTTGGTTTGGATCTATATAGATATTATGATATCGAACATTGTATCACAAATTCATAAGTATCACCCTCTTCTTAATCCCCGTGACACTAGAGTTTTGCCTCCAACTCATTTCTTCACTCCTCAATTCAGATGCCCCCTTCATGCTTGATCCTCTCCTCCCTTAATTCTTCAGTAAGACTAACAACACTCTCCAATGAATCCAACATCCCCACCGTTTAGACAACTTTTTATCTGATTCTAATTCTGTATTAGAAGCACGGCACTGCGGCATAAAGACCAATGGGGGAATATATGCAATATTTTTTGTGAAGTTTGGTGTTTCTCCATATGGTTGTCAATTTTTTTTTCTTTGAACTTGATACATGCAACTTCATAAAAAATAGTTACAACGAATGGGTTACTTGCGATTTGAGTATGTATCTTCAATAAGTTATCTTCGACTGTGGACTTATATTATTTCTTGTGATGCAAGGTACTGATAATGCGACAGCTACGTCATCCAAATATTGTTCTTTTTATGGGTGCAGTCACTCGTCCTCCTAACCTTTCCATTGTCACCGAGTTTCTTCCAAGGTATGAGTTCAATTTTACTTGAGTTTCTCGATAGTTAATCCCCATCCCTTGCTCGCCCATGAAAAGGAAAAGAAAAAAAAAAAAAGAAAGAAGAATGTTTTAGATAATCCAAATGTGCATCTATCTTCTTTTTGACTGTCAAGTTTTCTTGATGCAATTAAACTCCAGAGGAAGCTTGTACCGGATCATTCATCGCCCACATTGTCAAATTGATGAAAAACGCAGAATAAAAATGGCCCTTGATGTGGTATGTGATTAACTTCGAATATATTATCAACTAATGTTTGAGCCAAATACCATCTTTTGAATTCTTTATACAACGGCAGGCTAAGGGCATGAATTGCTTGCATACAAGTCATCCAACAATTGTTCACCGAGATCTGAAGTCACCGAATCTTTTAGTTGATAAGAACTGGAATGTGAAGGTATAACACCTTTGCTACTGCTGGTGCTTTACGTCTGTGGTTCTATTAATTACTACTTCTGTGACTTATTCACTGACATCTGAAGTCACCCATTTTTTTTCTTTTAAATGACCAAACAAATGTCATTAAGGTGAATGAGAACGTGCAGAAGACAACGGGGAGACTAAAAAAGAAACGAAAAGTACAATAATTTTTACCTAAAGGGGCACAAACTGTGGGGTAATAAGAAAAGGTGTGCGAACAATTTTTTTTTGGAAAAGTAAATCCAAAGAGAGATGATACACTGCTCCAGCCAAAGCTTCCTCCCATCACCCATTAGTGACAATTTTTTTTGCTTATTCCTTTCTGATCAAATATTCCACAAAATAACTAAAAAACCAACCACCCAAAGAAACCACTCATTAGTCACCATTAATTAAGATTTAATTGTGTTTAACTAATTCCATTGTCTATCAATATCTTGGTAATGCAGAAGCTTTGGGGCTCTTCTTTTTTGGGTTGCCTTCAGATCGTTTTTAGTTTCGATTGTATATTTATTTTGAAGTTCGAAGGTTGCTGGTTGTTTCTATGAGTCCTTCTATTTTTTATAAAGATTATATGGATGTTTTATTTTGGTGGTTTGAAGTTTTGTGTGGCTGGACGTGTTTGAGTTGGTTCTCAGACGTTAAATCTCCTCTCCCTTTCAGAATTTGATTTTAGATCTAATGGGCAGAAAAGATTGTTCTTAGTTGTCATATCTCTTCATTTTTCTATCAATCTCTTTTGCTTGGAATCCAGCGTCTCAGCTTTTATTTCGATATTTTAATTGGATAATTATTTATGGCTCTTTTTGGAGGGGATTTAATAGTGTCTTTTTCTAAAGCTGCAATCCTGGTGGTTTGTATGTTTCTTCTTATGTTTTCTTTGGCTTGGATTCTTGTTTGTTTATGACTGTTCTGCTCCCTCGTTCTTTCGTTCTTAATACAAGTTTTGTTTCTTAGTTTTTCTCCTAAAAAAGAAAGAAAATAGAAATCTTGTTTACTTCATCCACACTCAAAATAAATAAATAAAAGAAGGAAAAAACCATCATGAAGATGAAGGTACAGTGAGTATCAAACTTGAGTTATGCCATAAGAAATGAGAATATGTGAGGTACTTGTCTCTGTCTTCCTTTGACAGCTTTTATTTGCCCAGCAAGTTTGAGTTTGGCTAATTGAGGTCGAAGAAAAAGCTTTAAACAAGCCAGGTCCCACTTTACCAAGAATGTGGGTCATTCAATATGTGATACCTATGGATGATATGTTTGTTAGATACTTAAACATAGTAAGGAATATTAGAATTTGTAACGGCCTTGTCTGCGGTATGATTTCTTCATTGTGTAGGTATCAGATTTTGGGTTGTCGCGCCTGAAGCACCACACATTTTTGTCATCCAAATCAACTGGAGGAACGGTGAGAAGAAGAGAAAGTTGACTTTTACTTCAAATGTTTTCTTCAGATTTTCTTTAAAATGCAAGATATAACTGAGTTAAATCATTCTCTCTCATTTGATTTCCATCTGTTAGCCTGAGTGGATGGCACCAGAGGTTCTCCGGAATGAGCCTTCAAATGAAAAGTAAGTTGGAGTAATGGTGGTAGTTCTCAAGTTCATTTTCAATTCACGTTTGAGCTTGGAATCTATGCTATCCTGTATATCAAATCCCCTCATATGGCATCAAATTGCATTCTAGGTCGATGGTTAGTTGTAAATGGTATGGGATCTATTTCTCTTAAAAATGCCGACAATAGTGGAAAGAACGTGACAACCTTTGTGTGCAAGTAATTTGGTAATTGTTGGGCTTTCTAAGAAGATTGCAATTGTTAATTATTAGTCTTCTGCAATGTGAATTTGACCAATAGTTCTTAAAAAACAATTTGTCTAATTAAGAACCATGTTGAAAATTCAATGGGAGAGGAAAAACATGTTCCCAAAGTAAAATCCCATGAAAGATGACTAAGGTGCATTGATGAAAGAACAATATTAAAGTTTCTTTAGCCAAAGAACTCCTAGTAGATTCTGGGCTGGGAAACATTTGAGAATTTAAGCATGACTAAGTGGATATTTTGTTTTTTTTTTTGCTATGTGGCTGAGATAACTTGAAATTATATCAGGATATGATAGCTTGTTCTTCAAATGCACAGGTGCGATGTTTATAGCTTTGGAATCATTCTATGGGAACTTGCTACATTGAGACTACCTTGGAGTGGTATGAATCCTATGCAAGTTGTTGGTGCAGTCGGTTTCCAGAATCGACGACTCGAAATACCCAAGGAAGTAGATCCCGCGGTTGCAAGGATAATCTGGGAATGCTGGCAAACGTAAGTTGCATGTGTATTTTCTTTCACTTGCAAAACTCTTTTACACAAGTTAATATTGATATTCCTTTTGTCATGCTGTTGAATTCTTTTCCATGCTATTATTATTGCCAGCGATCCGAACTTACGGCCCTCATTTGCACAATTAGCCAATTTTCTTAAGCCTCTGCAGCAACTCGTCCTGCCACCGCATTCAGACCAGCCGAGTTCGTCGATGCTGCAAGAGATCTCTGTAAATTCTACACCTTGATTGATACGGCTCATTGTTCTCAAGAATGAATAAGTAAACTCTTCTTGGTTGTTTCCCTCGGGTAGTGCTGTTGTATTGTATAAATTTGAAATGTAAAAACAAGTTTTTAAAGAAAAGAAAAGGAAAGGAAAGATAGAAAAGAAAATGTTGTAGAGGTATATATAAAATACGGGATCAAAATGTATTGCTGTTTTTCCATGTTTTACTTGTACAGTCGCCTGCTATTTGGTTTGCACACAGGATCTCAAACTTTGTTCTGCTCCTTTCTCCGTTCACCCTCCCATAAAAAATCCAGAAGAATTTGAATTTAATGGAAATTTTCATACTTCGTTAAAAAAAACAATTTTGGTATTTATACTTTAATAAGATTTTGAGTTTTAATTTGTTAAGTAGTGTATAAAATTACATGATCTCTTTTAAGTTTATTATATTTATATAATGTCACTACATTATGGGACTTTCTTGTACATGGAAATTACTCGAATTGCATTGAAGCTGTGTATTCACATTGAAGTCGTGTACTCATGTAACTTGTAGTAATTACTTGTTTCTTGATTGTACTATACGTTTTTGTTTGTATATCGAACCTCAACATGAGATTACTTATCAAGTATTTTATACTACTTAAGCATTTGCCATAAATTCGGTATCTTCGATGATGTTATTTTTTCTTTTAACACATTTATAACCTAAAAAATTTAGAAAATTGTGAACTAATTCTGCCTTGTCTTAATGATTAGTTATGAAACTCAAATGTGATTTTGTTGTTCTTAATAGAATGTTCGAGACATTTCATTTATTTTGTACTTCCAATAGTTTTACAAGGATACCCCGAATAAACTTTATTTACTTTGTTTGAAAATATATATTTCTAAATTTGTATTTACTTTTAAATATTTTTATTAACTTTTGATAATAACTGAAAAACTTTTCAATAATGGCCTTGGTAGATCTAGAGCTAAAAAGTAGGTCACTAAATCTCATAATCATTGCAACTAAAATTCCCAGGGATGAAGAAACCAGAAAAAGAAAAGCTGCAAATTACAAGATTGGAGAATCTTGAACTTGACTATCAAAGGAAGATCATTCTCCAATATCACGACTCTTCCGTAAGTGTTGAGCATTATTGGTCATGAACCTCAATGTTCATCTAAAGAGCATAAAGACTTCACAATCTCCTGATTGTTGGGTTGAGGTACACATTCAATTTCAATTTCAATTTCAATATGCTATAACCATTCTATCATCACTAAATAGTAGAATGCAGAAAGCCAGTGCTCACTCACCAAATGATAGATAGAACCTGAATGAAAAACATCCAAATTTAAACTAAATTTGTAACTTGTGGACCAATTTTCTGATATGATATTATATACACTTTTCCCATGTCAAGACAGCTCTCTATATTCTAGTGTCATTATGTATCCTTGTGATAAGTACAGCGAAGTTAAGAATAAGAATATATTTTCGCACATACTTATAGAGGCCTTAGAAGTGGATAATCTTCCAGGAGTTCACGCTCGGACAACGTGTCGTTCTCGTTCTGCGGCGTCCATAAAACCTCAACTGCCTGCATGCAAACAGAATAGACTTTGAGATCTAAGAATAAACAGAACTTTTGCTTTTGGTTTTTAGTCATTTAAAATGAAACTTACAAAATCACTCCCATGAGATGAGATTCTTCAATTTGTTATCTACTTTTGACCAATGTTTTCAAAACTCAAACAACTTTTGAACACTAAAAAAAGTAGTTTTTAAAGTCTTATTTTTGTTTTTGAATTTTGGTTTCCTAAAAAAAAAAAAAAAAAAAAAAAAAAAAAAAAAAAAAAAAAAAAAAAAAAAAAAAAAAAAAAAA
>NC_036641.1:329992-460552 GCF_002806865.2 Cucurbita pepo subsp. pepo
AAAAAAAAAAAAAAAAAAAAAAAAAAAAAAAAAAAAAAAAAAAAAAAAAAAAAAAAAAAAAAAAAAAAAAAAAAAAAAAAAAAGATAGGTAGGACCAACTATGAAGAAACTGGGAAAAAACAAATTTAATTTTCAAAAACAAAAAAGCTAAAATAGAAATGATTATTGGGCCTAAAATACCAACTTACCAATATTTTGCTGGAAGGAATAGATGCTAGTTTTTGCAAAGCTTCCTTCAAGTCCCCACTACCATTGATAGCAGGTAGCTTGTGCACTCCCTCAGCAGCCACCAATATTGTTATCTAATATTCAAAATATTGTGATCAAAGGGTAGAAGAAAGGAAACCGTGGTCTTTTCTCTCATGAATATCAGATTATCATTCCAGCAAAACGAATGCACCTCTTAGTAACCAATCATCAAAATAAAATCTGAATTACATTCCAGAAGTGTTCTGCTTTAATCGAGAAAAAAACTTCAATTATGAATAAGAGAAACGGAACATCACGTTTTTTTTCTCTAAAATGAGTGGTTTTCCAATATTACCACACACACCTCACAAAAATCAAGAGAAAGAATACACCAAAAAACATAGTCTAAATCAGCACAGCAAGAAAAATCAAGACAAAAAATAATGTAGAATAGTATACATTGCATAAAACTCAAGGCCAAGTGAAACTAACCACAATGTATTCATTGCTAAATCCACTTGTTCTCTGGCTGCTTGTACTCTGTCTTTTGATGCTATTCACGTTGACAAGAGTTTCCTCATCAAATTTCCCTCGCTCTTCAATTGATAGTTTATTGAAACGCTTCTCTCCATCTTCTATACTACGTTTCAGATCCATCTAAGTTTTTTCCAAAAAGAGTGAGATTAAGCTTCCAATACCAACTAAGGCTAGCAAGCCTTGTGAGAAATAATTCAAAGAAGAATGTGATAATAAGCATTCTCATTGGAAACAAGAATAGGAGAAGAAACTTCACCACCACAATATCGTGTAGGCAAAATGGGGAGGCTATATATGCCACTAATTAAGAGCATAACATAGCTAAGCAGCTTATACAAAGTCCACCCCACTAATCCATTGAAGACCTAGCAAGTTCATGCACTAAAATTCCATTTCTAGGAGATATCAAAAGTTTTCTTTTAGCAAGCTTTTCAATCAGAATTCTAAACCTGAAGAGTTACATTTATAAGCTTAAAAGATTCCATACTAGTCAAACTAATTTCAAATGCAACATCACAATCATCAACATGATGTGAGAGAGAATGAAAGGTAGTGGGATCCTTTGAAAAATGAAATTTCTTCAGTGAAAACATGATCCGAATCTAATATAGTTAAAAATTTGTTGACTACAAATCTGAGAAACAACTTTCTTGATAACATATTCTTGCCATTTGAGCAAGTTTAGTATAACTATTCAAAGATTCAACTCATCAGGCTGTTCTTGATTGTAAAGGTGTTCGTAGTCTATTGATTTTGTTGTGTACTATGTTCGTTTATTGAAGTATCTCATTTTACATTCCCCTGCCTTATCAATGTGTTCTATTCATAAACAGGCATGAACAATCACCACTAGTACCCAGCAACCCTCAATACATAATTAATATGCATGTGTTAACTCTGTGCAACTAGATCAGGCAGTCTCCAAGGACATAGTGGGACTTACAGATGAATAACCTGAAATGCAATAATCAGGATGTCGAAGTAGCGCAAGAATCGTTTCTGCAACCCAAAGGGGAAAACAAAAATTACATAGAGAATAAGTTACTTTAACTGCACAACAGAAGGGTATGCATGTGATTGCTGCTTAAAGAAATCTCTATAAACCATTCTGGAAGAATTTTAAACAGTTCCGAAACAAATAACAATATTGACTTAGAAAATTTGTTTTACGACACCTGCTGGAAACAGTTTCAGAAAACGTAAGATGGCATCATTGTTATTAGGGTCTTTTATTTTTCTATAGTATCTTCTAACATGCAGGGACTAACAGTACCAGTTTACTGCTTGTTTTATTAAAGGAATCAGTGAGCGAGGTAATTAATCTCGAGAGGAAGAAATCAATAGTTTACCAGTTAGTACATAGCTCAAACCCTCAGGGGTTGATGTATCAGCACTTTCAGCAATTCTATTTAGATCTCTTTGGAGTCCCCGGCCCATGCCCAACAACCCAACCTAGAGAGAGAGAGAGAGAGAGTTGTGCCATGAGTTAAGAATGATGACATACTTGTAGAAATTTTTCATAAAGTAAATTGTAACTCTAGAATCTGCATTCATCTATCCTACAAGAAAATCAATAATTCATGACTACAGAAACCAAGTTTTCTACACTGTGCCAGTACATCATTACATTTTTTTTTTCAAATCGTGAAATGAACTTTACAACCTTTTTTGTGCCGTAAGAAACCAAAGGAACTTTCCATTAAAATAATTTAAAAAACCTACAAAGGGAGAGGGGAGCATCAATCAAGGGAAATGGAATTTACAAAATCTCTTCCAATTAAGATAAAGATAGGACAAGCTATAGTTAAAAAGAGAAATAGGGCTCTCAACGTCTTTGAAGGTTCTATTTCTTTTCAACAAGAAACATCCCCACCCTAAAAACAAATACTAGCAATGCTATAACATCAGACATCAAGATCATCATCTTCTTTTCAAAAGAATGACCTCCATGAGCATAGGTGATGAGGGCATTCGGGTTAACTGCAAGAAACCATACTTCTATTTTTCATATTCTCCGTTCATATTGTTGTTTTCGAAAAAGATTCAGTCTGCATCAAAAGGGTCTAAATTTTAAACATAGAAACCTACAACTGTTTATGTGAGATCCCACATTTGGGAAAGAGAACGAAACATTATTTATAAGGGTGTGAAAACCTCTCCCTAGCCGAAGCGTTTTGAAAGCCTTGATGGGAAGCCGGAAAGGAAAGCCCAAGGAGGACCATGGGCTTGGGCCATTACATTTTATCCTTCAAGAACACTGGCTACATCCTTGCTTGACAAACGACTTGTTTATCCATAATGAATATGCACAACACCCAGCCATGTTTTGAATTTCAACCGTTGATTCAAAAGACGAATGAGAGTAAACAGTAACACAAAATCCATATATCAGAAAACAAGATACAGAGAGGGAAGGGTTTGTCATACTTGAAGTTTAAGCACGCTAGTTTTCTCAGAAGCAGTGAGAACACTACTATCGGACCGATCGGAGAGAAATCCAGAAACCAGAAGAAACGCCGCGAAACCAGCCAATATGAAGAAAAAACTTGATCCGGCACCGACTCCGACCCCAACCGCCGGCCCAACGTAAATCCCGCCGCCGCCAAACAACGACGGCGAACTATAAGGCGCAGAATATGAATAACCAGAAATCATCGAAGGAGTTGAGTAACTCCTCGAAGACGAAGACGAGCGCGACGAAAACGAACTTCCTCCAACACGTCCACCAGAAGCGGCTAAGGCAGAATTAGGATCGTACATCAACAGCAATCCCAACAACACCGCAGCAATCGCAGGCTTCCGCAACGCCTTGAGAGCATTCATAATCGAATTGGCAATTACCTCCATTGGCCTTTTGGGTTTATCTCCATCGACCAATCGCTCCAACCTGGAATTCGAAGTTGTCAAACTCTTCCCCCCCTCCTTGGAAAAGAAGCATCTAACACCGAATTTGACAGAGCTAGAACCACCCATTCTCAAATTCTTGGGTAGAACAAAGGGTCTGTAGAGATGACAGCGACCACTCGTTGATGGAGAAGGAGAATGGACGAAATGAACTGGGAATCGGTTCCATTTCAATGGATGGGGTTCAAGCAATGAAGGTGAAACCATGGATTTTAGAGATTTGGAACTGGAATTTGGAGGGATTTTGAAGCGAAGATGAAACGGAAAATTGAGATATTTTCTTCCTTTTTTTTTCTTGTTGTTGATTGGTTTTTGGTGGGAATGATGAGGATGAAGATGAGGCTGAGGATGAATTCTCTCTCCCGGGAGGAAATATTGTGGTGGTAGTGAAGAGTACGGCGTGTTTGACAGAAATGGCGACCTGGCACCTATTTTTTTTTTAATCTAAAAATAATAATTTATATTTTCCTTAATTAATTTTGAGTTTAAATCGTTGATTAAGGGTTGATTAGGATTATGTTCGGAAAATATAACTCTCGCGGTGTCATATTGCCCGAGCTTTCTTGCGATCGCTCTCTTCTCCCTCTTGTGTCGTATTCTCGTGTTGGTCACTGCTCATCATGGTTGTAAACAGAAGCTCCAATGAGATTCGCAATTGTCCTCGAAAACTGGTGAGCGTTGAGTTAAACGGTTATTTAGGCACACGACAACGACGATCTATTTTATTTCACTCGATGCACACACCGTCACCTCTATTTCCCCTACCCACGCCTTTGATTGCTTCATCCTACCTCGTGCCAATTAACTTCTCTCTCTCTCTCTCTCTTCATCGTTGTTTCTCTCTCTAAAGCGTTTTATGCACCACTCGACACGAATATTGCTGTGTTCATAAATCAGTAGCATATATTCATAGCTTTTTTTTCTCTGACAGGATTTCTTTCTCTTTCTATAACGACTCCACTACTAAAAACAATACTAAGTCGTTACTACATATATGTCGTGATTTTTTTTTCGGATGATTTCTCTCTTCTATAATGACTCGACTACTAAAAAAATGTCGGGACATTTTTTCTTTCTGTGATCCTACGAAATATTTATCTAAAATGTAAAATTATGGCAAAACCAAATAATTGAGGTAGTATAAAAAATAAATTTAAAGTCATGGAAACATAATTTTATCCCAAATAAAAAGATTCAAATATCTAACCAAAAAATTAATCATATATGAACGAATGTTGTATAAGACCGGACCATGAAATATATTAATTAGAAATAGTAATGCACTGGATCATATTTTATTTAATTATATATATATATAATTAAATATTAATTTGAACGGTTAAACTATTTATTAAATAATTTTCATTAATAAGCTATAAATCACTCCTAAGCCATGGATAAGGAATATGAGAGTAAAAATAAAAATAAAAATAAAAATAAAAATAAAAACCTTCTACCGTCGGTTTCCTCTTTCTCCCAGCTCCCTAACCATTCAACCTCTCTTCTTCATTTCTCTTTGATCTTCCTTCCCCTCTTCGGCGACAGACGCGGCGGCGCGACAGATCCGCGGCCGCAGCTCGAATATCTCCTCGTTTGTGAATCCACGCCAGATTTGCGACGGTGACACTCATATCTGCGACACTCACACCCTCGGTATTAGATCTGCAGTGGCAAACCTTTTCCAACTTAAACATAGTGTTTTACGCGGTAAATTGTCCTTTGATCAAGTTTCTTAAGGTATTTAGGTCAATTCAGTTTACAATTTGGTTTGATTAGCTTCTGAAACAGTCTGTCCATTTCAAGATTTTCGGTTCAGTTAGAATTTTGGTGCCTTAAAAATTCAGATTAATTGTGTTCTCACTTGTGAGTGAGGATTGTGTATTGTTTGTTCGGTTTCTTACGATTGACTTGTTATTTAATCACTTATATAAATGTGGAGTTGTAGTGATATTTTTTTACATCGTTTTTTGCTCGTCTCTCTAAGTGCATTTTTTTCTTGATCGAATTAGATTGTTTTCTGAGAGTTGTTGGAATGATCTCTTCTTGTGCTTCCTTTGTCATCTTGTTGTACTAAATATTTATTTCTTGTGATGCAATTTCTTTCAAAACATGGACCTACAATCACATCCTAATAAAACATGTTCGAGATGATCTGGAGGACGGAAAGTGGATAGAACTTAAGGGTTTTAACTTTTTTTTTTTGTTGACGATTTGTCACCAGTAGTTTCCACCAACGCTTCCGAGAATTAGGGAATCATGATCGGAGTTGGGAAGGTCAAGCAGTATTCTAATGTCCTCGACAGACCTCTCAGCAAGGGCAAACAGGAGGTTGTTCCCCTTATCTCTACAGATACGTTTGCTTCTTTTTTTCTTGTGAAAAATTTCAGCTCTATGCATGTTTTACCTCTGTGTGGACCAATTTGTTTAAATAGAACTCTTTAGTTCCTTGCTGGATTTTGCAGTTGCAATCTTGATATGTATGTTTAACTAAGTGAAAACGCAAGAGCTTGGCATATTATTTCTTTGCTGAGCTTGTAAGTTTGCATTGACTTGAACTTGAGTTTTTTTTCCTTCTAAATTATATATCTTTTTGTATATGGAACAGAATCCTTACAGCAGGGCATATTATTTCTAGAGACCCCTTATCAACGGTCATTTGATAATTTCAAGTGAATTTGAGCTACAATATGCATGTGACTTCATTTTAATTTGTTTGTGTAGGTGAGTTTGAGTGCATTTGCATTCTTGTTCTCCGAACTCGTGCAATACAATCAGACTCAAGTTGACAACATTGCTGAGTTAGAACGAAGGTGATTTTTCATTTGGAGCTATTATATCTTAACCAACAATGATTCATCATCATGGTCTTTGTTTCTGTTGGAAAGGGGGTACAAAAATTAACAGGAGATGTACGTCAATAATGGCTAATATTGTAGATTTGAAAATTCTTATGTTCATTTGATTGCACATTCTTTTTTTATTCTTTTCCTTTTGATATATATATATATCTCCAAAGGCCCGATTTAAGGAGAGGGGTAAAGTTTCAGGTTTGTTTTAGACTTCGTTGTATTTAGGCAGTTAAATGCTGCTGTCCAGAGAAGGATTTGGTCTTCTTGGGGCTATGCCCTTTTTGCGTCCATGAGGCAATTCAGTGTGGGTGAAAGGATTGTAAATGTGATATGTTGATGATGTTGAATTCCGGAACTTTTTAGTTTTTTTTNTATTTTCAGATGTATATATCACTTATAATAATAATGGAAACCATTCTGTCTAGGAATAATAGCAGCAATGTCGTATGTCCTTGTTACTTTTTTCCCTTGCACATTAGAATTGTTTATCTCACAGTTTGATGGCTTGAACTAAAATGAATCAGGTTGGAGGATGCTGGCTATGCAGTTGGTGCTCGAGTATTGGAACTGTTTTGTCATCGAGAGAAGGTATAGAATCTTATGTTAAAGCTAATTGAACATTTTGCTTTCTTTAACTGAACCACATTGTTTTTCTTTTTCAGCTGAAGTTTGTTTTATGTTCTCAGATTTTATTTTAAGTTTAAATCGCAAATTTATTTTTAAAAAAGCTTTGAAATTCTTCCGAAGATTAGGGTTTTGAAATCTGGTTAAAAATGGTTGTCTAATCTTTACAATAAATATTTGTTTGGTGTAGATAACTTAATTGACGGTAATTTTTAAAAACAACATTCAGAACAAGAACTACCAGACGATAGAGATATATTTATTTTCTGGTCAGAATACACTTTTCGTCTTGTGTCTATTTGGTTCTTAAGGTTTGAAAATAGACATTTTTAGGCCTAGGGTTTCTAAAATAGCTCTAAGTGGTCCCTAAGCCCATTTGACCATTGGTTGACTAACGGATTATGATGTTGTAATTGATGACTTGTATTATATTGACTTGGCAAAATTAAATAAAATTAATATTATTTTGCTGGTGAAGTGGCCTTTCTCTCTTTCTTTCCCTCTTCTTCTTTGTCTGTCCTATTCTCCCTGAACCTTACCACCACCATCTGCCTCTCTCCAGCCATCGATCACCGTCACTTCACTTTTGTTCTTCCCCTGCCACCTCTTCAGATCTGTAATGAAGACCTTCCTTCCAGATCAGAAGGCTCATTAGAACGAAACTTCAGATATGGGAGGAAGCTCTTCATTCCAGATCTAAAGTCTCTCTGGAGATTTATTCTGAAAAGTAGTCTGGAATGAGATAGAAATGAAGTGTTCCAGACATCTATTTTAAATTAATTAGTTTCATGGTCTTTGGAAGGATTACAGTGATGTGGGTTTAGGAAAGGAGAAAAATAACAGTGTTGTTAGAAATAAAGTCAGTCTTGTGTAACATTTTCTACTTCAAGTTTTGGAATGGGATTCGAAGTCTGTATAAACAAGTGTGGTCTTGATTGGATGAAATATTAAGAAACTACAGTATAACAATAGCCTTTCAAGAGGGCTATCTCTTTTCCAAAGTCCCACAATGGACACTCCATTAAAATGATTCCCACCCTCTAAGTTCCCTAACACACTTCTGTCAATGATTTCTTCATTGTTTACCCTATCTATGCTCTCCACCGCCTCCACATGACACCATTTAGAACTATTTTTCAAACCTTAGGTACTAAAAGTGACCCTTTTCAGTCATCGCGATCAAATAGCACTAACTCCATACCTTAGGGATCAAAAGTGTATTTTTGCCCCGCTTTTTTATTTTGGATATGTTCTGCAGTGTTTTCCAATCAATGGTTCATTAATTATAATAAGTACTTATTTAGGTATAATCTGCTATTCAAAAGTGTATTTTTTGAACTTACAACAAGAGAAATCTATTGAAAAAGAATTAGCGTGTGAAACTATGTTCTAAAACAACTATAAAAATACTCCCAAACCACTTAGCTAATTTTAGCGGCAGTTATCATTAATTCCCTTCTACTTGCAATGAAGATGGTAGATCTGTTTAACCATGAAAGTTTAGTTATTGATTAATTTTTGTTAGAGCATCAGTTATTGGGCTTGTACATGGGAGATAACTCTTGAGCATAAAGCGCAATATTTTTAGATTTGAATTGCAGATTTTCATTTACATAATTTTTTCGTTCTTTTGTATTTACTCTACCTTTAAGGTAACATGCATATCTGCTTTATGCTTGTTTGTTCTCTCAGGGAAATAGACGGGAGACACGATTGTTAGGAATTCTGTCATTTGTACACAGCACAATTTGGAAGATTTTGTTTGGAAAGGTGAATGCTTGTATTTTCTTGCACAAATTGCCCTTGAAGTATGGTAGATTACACCCTCTAACTTCAAATTTTGAAAATTAAACCTTATGTTGCAAGAGTAATATATATTACTCTGTTTTCTTATTATTCATTAGACAAGACCAGAAAACTAATAATCTTGTGAAAAGGGAACTATACAGAAAAAGGGAACAATGCAGAAAATGAAACAATAGAAAATAGGAAATAGGCTAATTCCCTTATTTAATAGGATTGCACCTATACTCCTCAAATTAAGGTTATTCCTTTTTTGACTCCTTTGAATGTTGATCTTAGAGGGTAACGATATGACAACATGAGTGGTATTCAGGATCTCACTGCATCGATACAGTTCAATGAGCCTCCGAAGTGTCCGACTTTACTTTGCACATCTGAATCTAAAACCACATTTCTTCATTAGTTTCTTTTAATTGATGTAGATTGAAAACTATTATAAAACAGTTTTTAAATTTAACTCCTAAACCGATGCTACATTTTCAGTTGGTTTTGGTTTGGTCTCCTGTGTCCAACTTGCTTTCCCATTCTTTAGGGTTCTCCTCTCCCTATATGGATAGGGAGGTGTTCGAGGCTATAGCCCTTTTGGGGTTGATTAGGGATATTCAAATCAACCATGGTAGAAAGATTCTTCGTTTTGGCTTTTGAATCTTTTCTGGGGTTTTTTTGTGTAGTGTTTTTCAATCTTTGTGACCCCCCCCCCCCCAAAAAAAAAAAGACTCCTGTGTTTTCCTTAAAATTCAAAAGGAGGTTAATTTTTTTTTTTTCCCGTAGATTTTGCATGGTCGAAATTTTTTTCTGGTAGGTTTTGTATGGAAAAGTCAACACTCTGAATCTCGTTCAAAGGTGTTTTTCTTCGTGTTTGGGGCATCCATGGTGCATCTTGTTCACAGAAGCTTCAGAGCATATTGATCATTTGTTTTGGTCTTGCTAGTTAGTGCAGTTGACTTGAGGTTGTTTTTTGGACTTCTTTGGGGTCTCTTGTGCGTAACAGAAATTGTAGATCCATGATGGAAGACATTTTTTTTTTTTTGTGGTGTTATGGTGTGTGTACTTAGCATGAGAGAAATAATAGTATTTTTAGAGAACAGGCATTTGTTGTGGGTGGGCTCCTCTTGTATGGAATATTCTTTCACATTTCTCAAATAAAAGCTTGGTTTCTTTTTCTTAAAAAAAAAAAAAATCAGATGCTACATATTTAGGTTCCAAAATTGGGTCATGATTTTAAAAAAATGTTTTTGAAAGTAGATTAGAAAATAAATGACAATGTCGGTAAATAAGCATAATTTTTAAGAACGTAAACTAGAATAACGAACGTTAAAAAGAACTCCTAAATAATTCCTCTAAACTGTTTGGCAGAATAAGTAGAAAAGATCTACTAATTTCTGCTTGCATGTTGTCAGGTTGCTGACTCACTTGAGAAAGGCACTGAGCATGAAGATGAGTACATGATCAGTGAGAAAGAGCTGCTCGTGAATAGGTAAACTATTGTCCCAGTCTTCTTATTCTTTTGTTGTGTTATCCTCAGGTTTGTTTTCTTTTTTTTTTTTTGGCCCTCACTCAATAACCCAATCATTTACCGTAGATTTATTTCAATTCCAAAAGACATGGGAGCGTTTAACTGTGGGGCTTTTGTAGCTGGCATAGTAAAAGTAAGTTCTGCAAGCTCTCCATGATATGGGCGGTAATCTAGTTTATGAAAGTTCTGAATTTGTTCCTATTTGGTATAAGGGTGTTCTGGACAATGCTGGGTTTCCTGCTGTTGTAACGGCACATTTTGTTCCAGTGGAGGGCCAACAAAGACCACGGACGACTATTTTGATTAAATTTGCAGAAGAGGTGAGTATCCTCCCCCCTCCCCCACCAAAAAACCAAACTTTACTCTTCTTTTCTGATTAATGCTTATTGGAGTTCCTTTTTTAAACACTCATTTGCAAATTTGCCCATGTCAGATAGCTCAATAGATATATGTTAGATATTAATTGTACAAGGCTAATATGGGATACCGAATACTCGTTAGGGACTTACTAAAGCCTTGTTAAAACATAATAAATAGATGTATAATAATTTCTTATAACATAGTACATGAAACTCGTTTTTTAGCCTATAAATGTATAAACTCATTGATTTTGAATTTACTTATAACAAATGTATATTTTAATGAACGTGTCTTTGTTGTGTCCATATCAAAGATTTCAAAATTGTGATGTGTCTCTGTGTTTGTGTGTGTTATCATATCTATGTCTTATGCCTGTATCCATGCATCTTAGGAGTTATATATGCATCCGTGCTATATTATTTTGAAGGTTTAATATCAAGTTCCCTTTCCATTTTCTCTCAAATAATTGTGTGCTCTCTTGTCTTTTCCCTTATCTTTTTTCTTCTCGACCCCCTTTTCAGGTATTAGCAAGAGAAGCTAGATTAGGTTAATATCATCTGAAGGTAAGCTTTTGACAGCTTTGTGATAATGGAGAATGGGGAATGGTGAATTTCTTTTTAGCCCTTCGAACAAATAAAGATTTCCACCTGCTATATCCCTGTAATGAAGCTGTAAGGAACTTTGGCTCGTCAATTAATTTCTTTACTTGATGGCAAAATGATGGCACAATTGTGAAACTATAAGATTTAGTAGTATTATTGTAAAGGTGTTTATATGAACTTCAAATGGTTTATTCAGCCTCTTGGTGATATTTGTGAACTCTGAATGTTTGATCAGAACCACATTTTAATCAACCAATTCAAGCTTTTGTTGCTAATTTTGTCTGCCGTTGTGTTTATATTAAAGCTATAACGCTTTATGTTCGTTTGTGTAGCTGTACATGTGAATTTTCTTAAGAACCATTAAGGGAAATTGTTTGATACCTAAAAGGAAAAGGAAATGAATTATGGCTTAACGCAACCAATATTTGGATTGTATTCTTGGAAATAAAGTCTATTTTAGGATGGTTGTTGTTCAATTTAAACGGCCCCATTTGTGGATAAATGGTACCTTCGTGTTTTAGTATTCAACAATGGTGGGTTGTGAAGAAGTTCGTCTATGAGGAATGTTGTCTAAGAAACGTAGACAAAAGAAACATAGACAAACTACCTCAACTATCGTCGTTGAGTACGTATAGATCATTCTAAGAATAAATAGTAAGTAAGATCTATTGTATATCATGTAGTATAATGGATTATGCTTGAAAAAACCGTTGAATTAGTATAATTATAATAAAGTTTGGAGGAGAAAGTAGATATCTAGCTAGATGAGTCCACCCGAATTATAATTATAATATTAAATGAGTAATTTTTCAATTTGTTTATCTTGATGTCATGTCATTCATAAATATGCATGAGGTTTCATAACTAATTTTCTAACGTTACATTACAAATACATGCATGAATATCACATTCATCACAAAATATAGCAAACAATGCACATTACACTACAATTCATACATAAGGTAGCCTTAGAATTGTTTATTAGGAGAACTACTTACCTCAAAACGAAATTTCAACGTTACTAATTTCACCTACAAGGGTCCCTAGTCCAATCTATGCAATTCCCACTCGTTCTAATAAGAATTTTGAACTTAATACAACACATTAAAACACTTGATCAACTACTGAAAAATTATTCAAAGTTATGAACATGTAATTTAACAAAATGACAATAGTTCGATTAAAAAAAATTATAATGGTTGTCGTTTTGACAATTTTTTTTATATAAAAATGAAATTAAAAATTTTCTCGAACCATATTGTTTATAAGAAACATTTGTTTTGAATTTTTTTAAAAGTTCAACCTTAAAGTTTTCTTTCTAAAATTTAATAAATATGGTAATTTTGAAATATTTTTGAACTTAATAAATATGTTAGCTAATTTAGCTTTTTATTTATTTATTATTTATTTATTTATTATTTAAATTGAGAAAAAAAACTTAGTTGGGCCTTTAGTGATGGGCTTCAATGAAGAGCCCATAACAATAACCCTATCTATGCCCCCAGGGTTTCATTCCGTCAAAGTCTCTCCTCTTTGCAGAACCCTAGTGTTGTTGCGCTTCGCTTCACTTCACTTCACTTCATCCTACTCCTCACCAACAATGGCGGACAAGGCAGTCACCATACGAACCAGAAAGTTCATGACCAACCGGCTTCTCTCCAGGAAGCAATTTGTGAGTTTGCCTCTTCTTTCTTCTCTTTTCTTTTAGTTATCTCAATAGCAACATATTGATGCATTGAATCTTTCAAGTATTTCTCGGATTAGTTTCGCAAGGAATAATTTAGTATTCGAACTTCCGATCTCTGTTACTGTTTCCTTTGTTTTATAGTAGATTCAATGATCCGTACTCAAATTTTTGCAATTGCGTATTGTTTTCCGTTTAGTCGATTCCCATTTTTCCTCAGTTTTATTTATTTATTTATTTATTTATTTTTTATGTAGCCCAAGTTAATTATTTAGTTTGATGTTCGTTCTTTTTGTTGACCTTTACGCCTTCTATATCTGCTAACATTCTGTTATAAATTATTATTAGTTGACAAAATTTTAGAGGCTATATGGTTCTTACTTTCTTTGAAGCTTTTTCACAATATACATGTTTTGTGAGGCCGCCTCTACTTTGGATTTAATACTCTACAGTTCCTTGATAATTAAACAGAGTGGTGTTAGGCGTCAAATAGAATAGGGTTAGACACGAACACACTGATATTGAAAAAATAATATGTTTCGTGAGCATGCCACATTTTTTTTTCCTTCTTGGTATTACATGAGTTCTATGGGTGTTCTTAACCTCTTGTACTCTAGTGGTTGAGAACATCCTGAGAATTTGAGTTTTACTCTTAAGGCCACAAACACTATAGCAATGGAGCTCATTAGTTCTATTTTATGCTTTAGTTCTGACTGTTCCTTTTTCTGTTTGATGCAGGTCATTGATGTTCTTCACCCAGGAAGACCAAACGTCTCTAAGGTAAATCTCTTTGTTGCGGCTGTAATTATTTTTCTTCTTTAGTTTAGTTGCAACTTGTGGATTGCTTTCACAATGAATAAGTTTGGCCGTTGCATTTCTTTTCCTTTTTCTTTTTGTATGCTTGAGAAAGCTGCTTACATGCTTCACCCAATTTGTCACAGTTTATATTTTGGTTTTTTTTCTTTGTTTAGAGATATTATGCCAATAATACTTTGTCAAGCTTAATCGTTTTTGTGTTTCAAGTCTAATTATTGGAGGATTTGTTTTGACTGTTCAAGTATTAAATTGTTCCCTCATTTGATTTGACTTGTCTTTTTGATATGAAGGCAGAGCTGAAGGAAAAGTTAGCAAGAATATATGATGTGAAGGATGCAAATGCAATTTTTGTTTTCAAGTTCCGGACTCACTTTGGAGGTGGAAAATCTACTGGGTTTGGTTTGATCTATGATTCTGTTGAAAACGCTAAAAAATACGAACCCAAGTACAGGCTCATCAGGGTATTTTCTCTTCCTTATCAACATTTCCATCCTGTGATTTGGTTACTATCTTTTCCCTTTTGTTTCCTTGGAGGCTCTGCCCGCACATATATTGTGTTTGATGCAAAGTTACTGTTTGAGATTCTAACTAGTGCTTTTGTTAAAGGATTCAATACTAGTTTAAAAATACGGACACTGCTTTGAGCATTGTGTGTGTCGAAGAGTAGTGGTATACATGTTGAGTTCCGATTTGGAGACACGGGACAAATGTAGAGGGGTAGGGGTAGGGGGCACATTAGGATGCAATTGGGTCACATGAAGGTGCATAGCCAAATGAAGTTGAAAGATGGTGAAAAAATGATAATTCTTTTACGAGGAGACGAATAATGCATCAATTGATTACAGAAGATGGGGGGCAGTTCGATTTCACTTGGATCAATCAAAAGAAGTGTGGGGCATGTTAGGTAGAAATTTGGTCTGGGAAGGGACAAATTGGATTTGATTAGATAGATCTGAAAGAAGTGTAGGCAGTTGAGGGAATAATGTCTGAGATGCTGGTTTCTTTGTTTGAAAGAATTGGTTTGAGGCGTACTCTACTTTAATTTGCTGTTGCCAGATGCGTACATGTTTTATAAGTGAGCCATTTTGGCGAATGTTTTTGCAATTTTAGATCAGTATCTTTCAATATAGCTTTTTCCTGTGTTGATGCAAATCAAGTGCTGTTATATTGTTACAGAATGGACTTGACACTAAAGTAGAGAAATCAAGGAAGCAAATGAAGGAGAGGAAGAACAGAGCCAAGAAGATTCGTGGAGTAAAGAAAGTGAGTAAATCCTTCGCTTTGTTCTAAATATGAAAGAAAATATCACAACATCTACTAATAATGGCTGCAATTTCTTGGACCAGACAAAGGCCTCAGACGCTGCCAAGGCTGGAAAGAAGAAATGAAGAGTCTACTGCTGGGATTTTGTGCCTCTCCCCTTTTCTCTCTCTTATCATTTCTTCATTCCATCTCTCACTTAGTTCTAGTTCTAAAGTGGTGTGTTGCCATTTTTGAAATCAAATCGACCTCTGGAGAATTGTTGACACCCAATGTTTTAGCCTTTTTTGAAATGAAGTCAGTCAATGTCTGAAGAATTATTATTGACACCAATGTATTTTGTTGTTCAGGGTTAAAACTGAAAGGTATTTTGATTGCAAAACAATTTTAATGGTGTGAACCCAACTTGATAGTTGCATTTTTTTATTGTATTATTTATTAATTTATCAACTATGTTTCATGTTCTATATTTTGTATAATTATTATTTAACAATGTTGAATGATTTATAATATATTTTATTGTTCATATTTAGTTAATCAATAAAATAAAATGAGTTTTAAAAATGAGATATTATATCTGCTGAACTTTTGTTTTTTAAATATAAATTTTATTTTCTAAATTTAAAATAAAAATTTGGGTATACTATTCTGAAGTTTATTAAATAGAATCCAAAAATATAGGTGGATTTTCAGATATATCTAATATAACGATTTAAATTGAAGGTATTTTTCTATTTATGTTTAATATATTAAACATTAATTTGATTACTTAAAAAAATCGGCGGAGAAAAAATTAATTAATTAAATTCATTAGATCACTTTATTATAAATTTAGAGTTGCCTTATCCATTGATATAATTATTATCTTATTAAATTCCTATACAAAAAAACATTCTCATCATGCAAATAAATAAAATATCGGATAGAAATGAGTTATTTTCAATTAAACATTATGTGAAATATTGATTATCTCAGAAGAGATTAAACTTTTTATAATCTAGTCTAAAAAAAGAACGTATTAATTTAATAAAAACCAAATCTTTCACCATGCACAAATTTGACCATTAGATTACTCCGTTAAAACTAAAAAATTTCAACAAAATAAATAAATAAATAAATAATAACGTCATACAAATATACATTCATGCCAAATAATATTTTGTATCTTAATTCTTCAAACTATAAATGTCTATAAACTAAAAATTATAATATTTTTTAAAGTTTAAAGTAAAAATTATAATAGTTGGAGTTATTTGATTGAATTTTTTTTTTTGATCTTTTAATCGATAATATATATTTTATATGAGGATCTACATATTAATTAACTTAATTTTGATAAATGATTTCTTAACTTAAATATTAAAATATTATTTCAATATTTTAGGTTATGAATATTGTTTTAACTGATAAGTAAGGTGAACAAAGATGCATTAATATTATATGGACTCCAACAAAGGCGCAGTCTAGCAAGAAATTATATAAAAATCCATATTCTAATATATATATATAAAATATTATGATAATGGATGAAGTAAGACACACCCACGTTAGTGACATAATCCAATAATATTATTGTTTATAAAATAAATTCATTTTTAATTTCCACTGATGACTCGAGCAACCTAGACTATTTAAATCTAAATTATTATAAGAATTGAATTAGATTCTTTTTTGAGTTAGATTTTTTTTTTTCTTTCTCTTTTGAATTAATTGAATTTTTGAAAATTTAGAATAATTGACATTTGTAACACGTAATAATGATCCGTGTGACTTATGAATGTTTGATATTTGAGTTTATGCGACTTTAGTAATAACATCGTGAATAACTAAGATTTTTGTAATCACCCAAGTTCACTGTTACCAATATTATCCTCTTTACGCTTTCTGTTTCAGGCTTGTCCTCAAGGTTTTTAAAACACTTCAGGTAAGGGAGAGGTTTCCACACCCTTATAAATAATGTTTCGTTCCTCTCTCCAATCGACGAAGGATCACACAATCCACCTTCCTTTAGGATCCAACGTCGACACTCGTTTTCCTCTCCAATCGATATGAAATCTCACAACCACCTCCTTCAAAACCAAGCGTCTTTGCTAACACTCGTCGCCCTCTTCAACCGATGTCAGATCTCACAATATTATATAACTAAAACAAAAACAAACAATCCAGCGTCGACCCAACTCAAAGATAAAGAATCAGATTAAGTTAAGCTATGAACCCTATTCAATCCAATCAGTGTACATCCGAATCATTCACATGGGTACGAAAAGTTTATGCGAATAGATAAGTTATGATCGAAGATGACGAGGATCCATATCTTGTTGGAAGCTAAAAGGCACTGATAATTGAAATAGGGTTGGTTTTTTTTTTTTTGTTTGTTTAATGTGTTGGTGGAAGGAAGCTTACGTGAAGAACACATCGACATCAAAAGGTCCTTTTCTATTTAATATTATGCAGCGAAACGTTAGGGTAATGTGGAAGAACGACAAAGTTGACACGATTGATGACTCATCAACAACTCATCCACTTTGAATCATATCGAATATCCTAAGAATCCAAAACCTCATACCACAACTTATCCATAATGTTTCATCCATTTCCCCCCAAAACCATATAATGGATGTGAAAGAGACATATCAAATCTATCTATTCGTGAACACGATAGTACGTACGTGGGATGATAAAGTTTTTTCGTGTCCATCTATGAATTTTTTTGAATTCTATTCCGATCTCTAAAGTATCGAGCAATTATTGAGTACTTAACTTGATCTCGTGCATGATTTTAGACATTGAAGAGTAGTAGGATTTTGAAACAATGATTGCTATAGGAATTGAATCTTCCAAAGCATGACCCGAGTATCCAACCAAACTCAAGATTGGGTTGAGTTAATTTTTTTTTTAAGATCGAAAAATTTGGATCGGTTAGCGGGTTGACATTAACCCAACCAACTCGGAAATAGGGTTACAACCCAAGCGGGCTTTTAAGATTATTACGAAAATTAAGAATATTTGACGTATGTTAGTGATGTACTGTGACTTGTAAATGTCGGGTATTTGAGATTTTAGTTATTAATGTAACATGTATCGTGGATAAATAAGAATTTTTTAAAGAAGAACATCCGGACAGTGCAATCCAACCTGTGTGCACCCTTTTGCCACCGTTGAACATTTCTGTCCAAACGCTACCTAAACACACAATACAATGTCTCACTCAAATATGACCCGTGAGTTCATTTACTTCTCGTTTGATATGATATCTATAACTCTAGCTGTTTTTTCAATTTATCAATCCTCGATTATAAGTAAATCCTATGAGTAGAAAATGACTAAATTACCCTTGAATGTAAAAATTAATAATAAGAGTTTTTATCCAAAACTTACGAAATATACTTTGGGAAAGAATAACAAACCATCTAAGAAAGAAAGAAAAAAAAAAGTTCTTATTAACCAACTTATATTTATTTCATAATTACTATTCTATCCTTTATCAATCATTTTGGTACTTGTCAATTCATTTAATATTTTTTGGAATTGTGTTTTAAAATAAATTTTGGTGAATTAGGCGACATTCCTATAAATATCGCTACCATATTTGTGTTAGATGAACATGACTCTCTACAATGGTATGATATTGTCCACTTTGAGCATAAGCTCTCGTAGCTTTGCTTTGGGCTTCCCCAAAAGGTCTCACACTAATCGGATAGTATTCCTAGATTATAAACCCATGATCATTCCTAAATGAGCCGATGTGGGACTTTCATCCAACAGCTCCCCTTAATCGAGGCTCGACTTCTTTTTCTTTTGGAATCTTAGTTATTTTTTACTATGCCTTCGAGGCTCACAATACTTTTGTTCGATATTTGAAGATTCTATTGAAATGACTAAGTTTAGGGCCGGACTCTAACACCATGTTAAGAATGAAAAACATAAGTGAGATTGAAAGTCCAACCATTTGAACTATGGATCCGCTCAAGTAAAAAAAAAAAAAAAANTGACGATATGATAGTTTAGAAATACTTAAAAGAATTGATATTTAGCAATCTATACCAACAAAGTACACGTTATTTTTTCGATAACTCAATTATAGGAACTTCAAATTTAAGCGTGTTTGGTTTGAAGTAATCATATGTTGAGTGATGTCGTAAAAATTCTTCTAAGAAGCATTCGAGTGAGAACAATGTATACGAGAAAATTCTGTGTTGGTTTATTATTATTATTCTTTTATTATATTTTTGTATGGTTGTTACAAAGAAGAATAAAAATAATTAGGTTGGGTTGTCACACCTGGACTGGACGCACCATATTATAACGAGTATTTTTGTGCAGAAAAATATTATTAATGGATATTTAGCACTAATCATTTAGAAAGGTTTGAACGCCCGTCATTCTACTATATGGGCATTTTACGATGCTCGAGCATCTCGAGGTATCTATATAACCTATGTGATGTCCCACATTGGTTGGGGGAAAGAACAAAACACCGGTGTGAAAACTTTTTCCTTAAAGCCTTGAGGGAAAGTTCAAAGAAGACAATATTTGCGGTGGATCTGGACCGTTACAAATGGTATTAGAGCTAGACATCAAACGATGTGCCAGCCTTCTCGCTGTCCCATGAAGGAGGTAGACACGAGGCAATGTGCCAGTAAGGACGTTGGGCCTAAAAGGGAGGTGGATTTGGCGGCGGTACCAGAAGAGGGTCGTTACATCCTATAATACGACAAAACAAACACAATAATTCAAATATCTATTGCGTAGAAAGCTTAGATCACCTAAAAGAAAACTCTTTTTTAAATATTTGCATAAATAGATGTAAAATAATAATAATAAAAATAAATAAAGAAGTTCCTTTCAAATATACTCATTTCTTTAAATAATTTCTCAGATTTAACCCATTAATTTTGTCTTATTTGTTATGTAGTGTTAAATAATATATATATATATATATATTTTAAAACCTGTTGATAAAAAACTATTGCTTAAAAAATAAAACATTAATATTATATTAAGGTCAATAATTACATTATAGTTGATAAATAAATATAAATGTAGTTCCCTTTCAAATCTAGTCATTACTTCCAAGTTAATTTCTCGAATTTAACACATAAATTTTGTATTATTGGTGATGTAATGTTAAATAAAATTAATAAAAATAAAAAATATTTTAAAAAAATATAGTTTAAAGAAATCAGCGTTAATATTATATTTAGGGTCAATTTTAATGAGTCACAAAATTACCGTGTTTAAAAATATTTAATGACTCAAAATATCCAATCAACCCATTTCATATAATGACCGAGGCCATTGCTAGCAGATATTGTCTTCTTTGGGCTTTCCCTTTCAGGCTTCCCCCTCAAGGTGGCTTTAAGACGTTGCTAGGGGAAGGTTTCGACACCCTTAGGGTGTTTTGTTCTCCTCCCCAACCAATGTGGGACATCATAATCCACCCCCTTTGGGGCCCAGTGTCCGGTGTCTAGCTCTGATACCATTTGTAATCAAATAGATCCACCGCTAGCAGATATTGTCTTCTTTAAGCTCATTTGTAACGACCCAGATCCACCGCCAGCAAATATTGTCTTTGTCTTCTTTAGGCTTTCCTTCAAGGTCACTTTAAAAGTCGTCTGCTAGGGGAAGGTTTTCACACCCTTATAAAGGGTGTTTTGGGTGTTTTGTTCTCCTCCCCAACCAATGTGGGACATCATAATCTACCCCCCTGGGGCCCAGCGTCCGGTGTCTAGCTCTGATACCATTTGTAATCAAATAGATCCACCGCTAGCAGATATTGTCCTCTTTAAGCTCATTTGTAACGACCCAGATCCACCGCCACCGCCAGCAAATATTGTCTTTGTCTTCTTTAGGCTTTCTTTCAAGAAAAGTCGATATTGTCCTCTTTAAGCTCATTTGTAACGACCCAGATCTACCGCCACCGCCAGCAAATATTGTCTTTGTCTTCTTTAGGCTTTCTTTCAAGAAAAGTCGTCTGCTAGGGGAAGGTTTTCACACCCTTATAAAGGGTGTTTTGTTCTCCTCCCCAACCAATATAAACATCATAATCCTGTTCACACCCTTATAAAGGGTGTTTTGTTCTCCTCCCCAACCAATGTGAGACATCATAATCCACCCCGGCGTCCTCGTTGGCACTTGTTCCTTTCTACAATCGATGTGGGACCCATTCCAAATCCACCCTCTCTGGGGCTAGCGTTCGGGTGTTTTGTTCTCCTCCCCAACCAATGTGAGACATCATAATCCACCCCGGCGTCCTCGTTGGCACTCGTTCCTTTCTCCAATCGACGTGGGACCCATTCCAAATCCACCCTCTCTGGGGCCAGCGTCCGGTGTCTGGCTTTGATACGATTTGTAATAACCCAGATCCATCGCTGGCAAATATTGTCCTTTTTAGGCTTTTCCTTTAGTGCTCCCCCTTGAGGCTTTAAAACGCAAGTTTACTAAGGGAAGGTTTCTTCACCTTTATAAATAGAGTTTTGTTCTTCTTCCCAACCAATATGGGACATCATAGTTCAAGTGGTACAGTGTTGATTTTCAATGACTCAAAATATCCAATCATCATAATTCAACTCATACGATTTTGGTTGGGTTATGAACTTTTTTAAATTGAATGAAGTTTAAAACAATAATCTCTTCTCACTCTCTCTCTATTAGTCGTTGAAATCGGGATTTCTCATCAAGATCATACAGGCTAAATAAACATCTCTATACATGATCTTATTGTAAAAGAAATCTTATCCACAATAACAAAAATTAAAAAAAATTAAAAATAAAAAAGAAAAAAGAAAAAGCCATAAATGATTAAATTTGTTGTTTAGCGAAAAACATGTTTTGTGAAGAGTGTATAATTTATTTTCATAAATTTATTTAAAAAAAAGAAACAAACAATTTGTTGTTTTTGAAAATGGGCTATTTTGTGAGTAACTTTTTTAAAATAAGTGTACCAAAATCATTTCTTATATTTTGTTTTTTCTTATTTTTATTTTTCTTAACGTAAAATTTAATACCCATCACGAATAAAACATGGTCTACATATGCGTTGTAAAAACTTTAACAATAAACTAATTATTGAAATTAATTTTAATATTTATTAAAGCCACTAAAATGGTATTTTAGTAAAAAAAAAATTAAATAAATTCATAAAAATACGGTTAAATTTTGTACTTATCTAAAAAAAAATATCTTTAAAATTTAAAAAATATCTCTAATTAATATGATTCAACTTATTTTTTTAAAAAATAAAAAATTACATAATACCATGTTTAAAAATTACAGTCTGTCTATATCTCATAAAACGTAGTACTAATAATTTCATATATATATATACTAACGATAAAGATATTTTTAATTTTTTCAAAAAGTTTAAAATAATTTTTAAATTTTTTTAAAAGGTTCGAGAGTATTAATAAAAATTTTGAAAATTAAAAAATATTTTAAACTGTCTACATTTTAAAAGTTTAAGGATATTTTTGAGAGAGGGGAGGATGAATTTTATAAGAGAGGCGCGTTGGACGACTTTTATCCTTCAGTTTCATATTCTTTATTTTCTTTTCTTTTTCTCTCTCTTCTGCTGCTCTCTTCTTCCAGTTCTTCATTCATTGTCTCCCAACATTATTTATACACCTCCATTTCTTGCTTCTCTTCTGCACTTCTTCCTCTCTCGATCCCCATCCCTAAATCCCTATCCTCATCATGGCTGATTCTTCTACTGGTAATCGCTTCATTCTCCTCCTCCTTCTTTCCGATCATTCCCCGCATTCCCTTTTCGCCCAATGTGAATTCGGATCGGATGATTCTTTATTTTAATTACCTGTTCTGTAATCCATGTTGTTTTGTGTTTTTTTTTCTTCTCCGATCTCTCTGGATTCTTTGTCCTGATTTTGCATGAAGTCATTGATTCCGCATCGGGAGGGTATTTCTATGTTTGCATGATTTGGGTTTTTTTTTTTCTTTTTCGGGGAGAGTTGTTTGATCTTAGAGGTTTGAAATCGAACAGTTTTTTGGTGTTGATTTGTGAAATTAGGATGAATTTCGTCTCGGGATTTGGAAATTTTAGCTCGTTATTAGAGACGTGGTTGATGATGCTTCCTAATTGTTCGTTATTCTGCTTTTGGAATTTCCAGACCCGGGTCAACTATGAACTATTTTCTAATTTTGCGTATTTCTACGTTCTATTTTTGTTGTTCATCTGATTCTGAATCTGTATGTTTTCGTTTTATTTTTCTTTTTCTCTAGCCTGGAAGATCAATGAATAAGATTCATTCTGTTGTATTATTGATTTTGTATTTCTTCCTTATTTTCAGTGGTGGAAGCCATAGATGGAACTATCTCCGTAGCATCTGCATTTTCTTGTCATCAAGAAGGTACTAACATAACAACTCGCTTTCCATTTTTTATTAATTTGTTTTCATGTTTTTGATTTGTACATTTCTTATTTAATATTTCCTTTTGCCTTTTTCCCATCAAAACTCAAGGGAGAATAGATCCTTTTCTCATATTTAAATTTTCTGTTACATTTAGGGCCCTTAATATCTACATGTAATTATCAATATTGTTCTTGTTCTTGTCTGTCTTGGATGATTGGTCCAAATTGATATAACTTCCCCTGGCCTTTAGATCAGTGAAGTTCTAGAATTTTGATCCCTTTTCTTCATGGGTTTATGATTTCTTATGGATTTGGTATAATCTATTTTGTTGCCATTGTAATATGTTTCACTTGAGAGATCTTCAGTTCAAAATCATCCTGTCTGAAAGTAAAGTTCTGTTTAGGGAGAGATTTTGTCTATAGGAATCTATCCATTGCTTTGCTATGAGCATTTGTTTTGTTCATCATTTAATTCGAAGCCGAAATGAACAAATTGTCCGAGCTTTAACAATATTCCATTGATGTTTTCATGTTTAAATTAGCTGTACAAGATAGAGACTACAAGTTCTTGACTCAAGCAGTTGAAGAGGCTTACAAAGGAGTTGAGTGTGGAGATGGAGGCCCTTTTGGAGCAGTTGTTGTTCATAACGATGAAGTAGTTGTGAGCTGTCACAACATGGTCTTGAGAAACACTGATCCTACAGCACATGCTGAAGTCACTGCAGTTCGGGAGGTCGGTATAAATCATTCTTAGTTTTCTTGAAGTACTTTGCATAAAAACAAGTTAATCTTGACATTGGAAGTGAAAAAGTCATTTGATCATGAAATTATGTGTTTGGTTAGTCCTGATTATGGAATAATATGAGTACCAAGATCGATAGAACTGATACCCTCAAAGTTTTTAAAACGCCTCTGCTAGGGAGAGGTTTCCACACCCTTGTAAAGAATGCTTTGTTCTCTTCTCCAACCGATGTGAGATCTCACATTCCACCTCCCCATGGGGCCCAACGAGCTTCATTCTCCTCTCCCACCGATGTGGGATCTCATAGAACTTATCGGCCACAATATCCTTATGTTTTCGTGTCCATTTTCCTTTCCAAAAGCTTTGATCTACTTTTCTTATTGACATAATGTTATTCGTTATATATTCGAACTGCAATCTGCAAATACATCTCCTTGTGAGCTGTTGACTTAAATGCAATTCATGACGACTTTCCTCTTCTATAGGCCTGCAAAAAACTCGGCCAAATCGAACTTTCAGACTGTGAGATCTATGCATCGTGCGAGCCATGTCCAATGTGCTTCGGTGCCATCCATCTTTCAAGAATTAAGGTTTGTGGTTGGAATTAGTCATTAATCATCGTGCTCGTGTTCTTGGTTTCTTATCGTTTACCTGGAAAACAACAGAGATTGGTGTACGGAGCGAAAGCAGAAGCTGCAATAGCGATCGGGTTCGATGATTTCATAGCTGATGCCATAAGGGGGACTGGGTTTTATCAGAAGGCTCACCTGGAAATCAAGAAAGCAGATGGGAATGGTGCTGTTATTGCTGAGCAAGTGTTTGAGAAAACAAAGGCAAAATTTCAATTGTACTGAATTTGCATCATCCATCCATCCTTTGTGTTAAAATAAATAAATTATCAACTGTTCATATATCCTTTATCCTAAATTCATGGAACTATCATGCAGTTGTAGCTTTCCTTTTTAACTTTCAATTAACACAGCTTCTGTATCTTCGTCTTCAAGAAATGGTTCACTTTATTATATAAATTCTGTATTTTATTACATGTATCCAATATTTTCTTTCGAATTTCGTAAAATATTCTAATAAAGTTAATAATATTTCGTAAACAAAAATTTAATATAATGTTTTACGAGTTCAAATTTCAATATTATTGATCGTGTGGAGGACACTTCTTCATTTGGTTGGATCAAGACTTGTTGGTAACGATTTCTACCAGAATAAGATTCTTCCTTAATGTACATTTCAATGTTTTCAACGTGAGAACGAATAATTCATTCCCTTCAATAATTTCGTATCCGAACATCTTATCACGCTCAAAAGCATCTTATGAGCTTAATACCCTCTCGACCTATGAGTTTCCAAGATTCCCATGTCCAAGTTATTTTTTTTTCCTTAATATATACTCAATTTTCTTAGAAAAAAAAAAAAAAATGTTACAATTTTATTTTTTTGAAAAAATAAAAATGTAGATCGAACTATATTTTCAATCAAATAGAATAACAATATTATAACAAAAAAAAGTTTAGCGATGTATTGTCATTATTTTCCGTTAAAAATTTGTAAATTAATCCAATCCAAAAATTTAGTAGAGGCGAAGTCTTCTAAATTAACCAACCCGAAAAAGCAAGGGGCATTTTTGCAAATTTAGTGGTACTAAAAATTTATAAATTAACCCAACCCGAAAAAGCAAGGGTCATTTTTGCAAATCTAGTGGTAGTAGAAATTTATAAATTAACCCAACCTGAAAAGGTAAGGGTCATTTTTGCAAATTTAGTGGTAGTAGAAATTTATAAATTAACCCAACCCGAAAAAATAAGGGTCATTTTTGCAAATTTTGTTGGGTTAAGAGATGAAATGAAATAAAGTGAGGGTCTTTTTTGCAAATATAGTGGGGGTGGGGGCTAAGTTATTGTTTATGGTAGAGTCAACCACAAAAAGGGAGAAGTTTGATGCGTTGGATAGTTGAAAAGGGTTAGGTAAATTTAAAGGCAGTCACAAGAGAAGCGCGTGATGGGGTTAGAGGGTTAGAGGGTTAGAGGGTTAGGCGGGGCTTCAACTCCATCGAACCCACGCGACCAAACCAAACCAAACCATCGCTCTAAAACCCAACCACCCTCCTTTTCCTTTTCCCTTTCCGCCACCATAACTGTGACGCTCTTTCTCTTCTCTCTCTTATATATTTATTTCT
Organism: Cucurbita pepo subsp. pepo; assembly: GCF_002806865.2. Lineage (NCBI taxonomy): Eukaryota > Viridiplantae > Streptophyta > Magnoliopsida > Cucurbitales > Cucurbitaceae > Cucurbita > Cucurbita pepo. Next base: position 356,435 of record NC_036641.1, read on the forward strand.
TTGCTCTCTCAGCTTTCAATTCAAAAAAAAAAAAAAAAAAAAAAAAATACCCGAAAAAATAAGGGTCATTTTTGCAAATTTTGTTGGGTTAAGAGATGAAATGAAATAAAGTGAGGGTCTTTTTTGCAAATATAGTGGGGGTGGGGGCTAAGTTATTGTTTATGGTAGAGTCAACCACAAAAAGGGAGAAGTTTGATGCGTTGGATAGTTGAAAAGGGTTAGGTAAATTTAAAGGCAGTCACAAGAGAAGCGCGTGATGGGGTTAGAGGGTTAGAGGGTTAGAGGGTTAGGCGGGGCTTCAACTCCATCGAACCCACGCGACCAAACCAAACCAAACCATCGCTCTAAAACCCAACCACCCTCCTTTTCCTTTTCCCTTTCCGCCACCATAACTGTGACGCTCTTTCTCTTCTCTCTCTCTCTCTCTCTCTCTCTCTCTCTCTCCATGGATCCTCGCAACGACGCCGTTTTCCCCGACGAAGACCTCGAGGACGACGAAGAATCTCTCGACGACGATGACGACGACGAAGAGGAGGAGGAATTGAACGACGGTCCTTCTCCTTCCACTTCCTCTGCTGGCGCCGTTGCTGTTCCTTCTGTTTCACCCGTCGTTACCATCGCCACTCCCGGCACTGCCGTCCGTCCGGTCTCCATTGTTCCTCCCCCTTCGATTGTTTCCATCTCCTCGGCCGTTCTGATCCGCCAGCGCATCGGGACCGCTGCGGCCGAGCCTTTGGTCTTGCCGGGTGAGAAGAAGCCCTTGGATGAGTGCAGGAAGTTGTTTCAACGCCTCTGGACTGATGAGGATGAGATCGAGCTGTTGCAGGGGTTTTTGGATTACACGATGCAGCGAGGTACCACTCATCATCATCAGAATGATACGGCGTTGTTCTATGACCAGATCAAGTCGAAATTACAGTTGGATTTTAACAAGAATCAGCTCGTTGAGAAGCTTCGGAGGTTGAAGAAGAAGTACCGTAATGTTATTGGTAAGATTAGCTCTGGTAAGGAGTTCAATTTCAAAAGCCCTCACGATCAGGCTACGTTTGAGATCTCTCGCAAGATCTGGAGTAATACAGGCCGAATTGGAGTCGAAGACAATGCTTTGGACGATGACGAGCCTGCTCCGCCTCCGTATGCGAACTACATGGACATTAAAAACGAAGAGATGACGTTGAATTGCTCCGAGAAGAAACCCACGCCTACTCCGAAATCCCGGAAGCGTTCACGGCCCGGATCGGGATTGAGAATGGACGGGCCGCGTTCGTCCAACGAAAATTTGAATAAAGAGAAAAACAGTACCTACTTCCACAACAACAACAACAACAACAACAGCGAAAATGTCAGTAACGTAGCGGTAGCAGGATTGATCGAGGAGACGGTGAGGAGCTGCCTGTCGCCTTTGTTTAAGGAATTATCGAGCACTTCCATGGGAGGAGGGCTCTGTGGAGGTAGAGGGTTCAGTGGATTGGCTTTGCATCCTATTCCATTGAGCTTCGGTGGAGCTTCAATCAATTTTGGAGGTGGAGGAGATATGGCGGATGAGAGGTGGAGGAAGCAGCAGATTTTGGAACTGGAGGTTTATTCGAAGAGGTTGGAGTTGGTTCAGGAACAAATTAAGACGGCATTAGAAGACTTGAGGTCCATGGGAGGCTGATTTATGGAGCTCTGAGCTTGAAGAAGGGGCATTCGTAAGTGCTTTTAGCTTTCTCTTTTCTCTTTATTTCTCCTTTTTGTTCTTGAAAATGTTTGATCTGCGGTTGATAGTATACTTAGTGGCTCCCTTTGGTCAATAATTGTAAAAAATAATTTATAATAAAACCACTCATTTACAATGTATTGATAACATAGTTTTGACTGTTTCATTTGCATTATTATCATCATTCTTTGTTGATCAGTTCGTTTCCATTGATGAATGTAGCTGAAATTTCTGAGATCATATATATTCCATTCTGTGTTGATCTGAACTGAGTGGATCTCTGATAGTAGCATAAGATTCTGAAATCAAAATGAATTTTCATACCCATTTCCCTTTTGGGTGATGTTTAAATTTCATCTCCTGTTAGGGGTTTTATGATTTCCACCATTTTCTTCTATCCTTAGTGGCAAACTAGCAGCTTGAAGATTTCACGGTGCTCGTTTTTAGAACTGTTCTATGTTTCTCAAGAACAAAAATTCTCAACTGTTACTCTTAAAGCAGTTTCTCTGATTCACTTTCCTATGGCTTTTCCAGTTATGCTTTGCTTTGTTATTTACAGTGGGTGGCTTTAACTTTTAAAGTCACTCGATCACAATTCTGGAAAGCGTCTAGAGAAGTTTTTTATGCAAAATAGAGGGCCAGACAATCAGAACTTAAAAGGGAAATATTCTATCTTTGTTAGATGCTCAAACTATATCTGAATGAGTACAAGTTTCAGCATATTTTCATTTCTAGATGAAACTTGTTGATAGAATTTTGATTTCTAGAATTGGGTATTGCTGATTTGAACTCCAATGACCTTCCATATTTGAAGGACTCCTGATTCATAATGCCAGATCCTCAATGGCCCTGATTTTGCCTTCTATTATCCTCCCACTCCAGTTGGAATCCGTTCTCTTACAATTTTTGGAAGCTAAATGAGTAGGTAGAGGTAGGAAAGCCTGAGATGAATACTTCAATTTCAATTTAGACGTCAGCAGGATTTTCTTGTCCATTGGATTGAGATACTTCTAGTAAGTTAATCAGTGTGAAGTTAATTCAGTTAATACTCTTATGCCTTCAATGCCAGACCCTCAATGGCCCTGATTTTGGTTGCATATTAGTGGAGAAGATATAGATAATGGGTATTGCATATGTGTATAGATTGAATCATCGACTTTTGAACTAGAAGTAAAATAGATACTTTTGTCGGTGATTAATGAGTGTTGCATATGATGGATTGAACCATCGACTTTTGGACTTGAAATAAAATAGGTGTTTTTTTCGGTGGATAACGAATTTTGCATATGATGGATTGAATCATCGAGTTTTAAACCAGAAATAAGATAGGAGCTTTTCTGGGTGGAGTTATTTTTGGATTGGCAGGAAATATGTAAATGGCATGTCCATGTTTGAGATGGTCCTAGCTATGATTAAAGTGATCATGGGGAAGGCAGAGGAAAGTGGTGGTTTCTTTATGATGAATAAAAAACAAAGTTTGTGTATCTTTATGATGATGTTTTGGATAGAAGTGCTTTCTGCAGTGCCTTTTTAAGTGCTATTCATTGTCTCCATTGACTTGGACTATAATATTTATATGTGTTTCAAGCTTATATCACTTACTTTTGGCTAATTTTTTTATCTGAGATTGAAAGAATCATTGATTTGGGACTAAGACCCCAAANAGTGCTATTCATTGTCTCCATTGACTTGGACTATAATATTTATATGTGTTTCAAGCTTATATCACTTACTTTTGGCTAATTTTTTTATCTGAGATTGAAAGAATCATTGATTTGGGACTAAGACCCCAAATTTTGTAGTTATTTTTCTTCTGATTTCCGTTATTAGTTCAATTCATTGATGTTATTGTTATGTTTTCATGTATAATATGCGACTTTTTAGGGCGAAAAAAGTACCTTTCTTCACTCTTGAACTGTCCCGTTTCTGTGCAGGGATGGAGAGGTCTTCTCGGAATCGTTTGTCGACGTAATTTAATCATAAAGAATAGTTGTGTTATTTGATCGCTAAAATTTTATTTTATTTTATTTTTTATTTTTGGAGAAATTTGTATCTTAGTTGAAAAAATGCTTTTGATCTCTATACTTTTGTCATAGTTATGATTTAGTCTAAATTAGTATATAATATTTTAGTTATTGTAATTTTGTTTATAATAATTTAGTGGATGTAGTTTTATATGTGTAACAATTTAATTCTACTATGAACTTTTGTTAATAATTAATAGGGTCTTTTGATATTTTATTGATAAATTACTCGATCTATATTAATAATTATCTCGAAACAAATTAATTTTAAACATTGATAAGACATATAGTAGGAGATTTTTTTCTCTCACATCTTCCACCATTGATACTTTTTCCTTTTTGAGTATTCGATCAAGTTGTTCTTGTCACATGAGGGGTTTGACCTCTCTAGAATTCGAGATAAGTTTCAATATACTCCACTAATTCTTTTCTTATGCTCTATATTTTCCTCTTCTAGTCATCCTTCTTGAAGATGAGGGCGAGGATGCATGACTTCTGATCATGGTATGTAAGTTTTCAAAAGTACACAGGCAATATCATATTTGACTTTCAGGTGATATCAATGATGAAATTTATTTAAAGAGGAAGAATGTGACCTCAAGGTAAAGTTGCACACTAATGTAGCCATTACTACTACATAGGTTTCAATGCATAAAATTAGCACATAAGAATCCGAGGGAAAGGTTTAGAACTAAACTTTCTCAAAATTGAAAAAGAGTATTTATATGAGAATTCTTTGGATTTAATTGAATTATGTTAAATATGAAATGAAGCAAATTGAACGAGAAAGCAAAAAGTTGAGAACATACACGACACATGCCCTTTGAAAGGCCAACTATTAGGTTTGCCTCAACCTCGTAGGTCGAGGTGTAGCATTGAATTTGGACTTCTACCTAAATTATTCTCTTTCTCTCTTGAGTATGATTGGGTCCTTTTATGTTGGCCTAAATTTTTCACATTGGACTTTTTCCTATTAGTTTCACCTCTAATTTTCAGACTTGTATGATACACTCAAAATACGTGTAGGATCATCATTAAGACCATCATACTTGCTGTCCATCCATGAACTGATCGGATTAACCAACCAAAGTTAGCTTCCGTCATTATATATTGAACAGAAGCAAAAGCCTCAGTAACGGTCGGACGATAGTAAAAAGTCATAGCAAACCCCGTAGCTACTTGTACTAAAAAACAAGTAAGTGTAATTCCTCCTAAACAATAAAATATGTTGACGTGAGGAGGAACGTATTTGCTAGTTATATCATCTGCAATCGCCTGAATTTCAAGACGTTCTTCGAACCAATCATACACTTTATTGAGATAGGGAAACCAAGGGGACCCCCCTCTGAGAACCGTATATGAGAANTCGCTCGTAACGAATATGTGTACTCCAACTAAATTTCATCCATAATATTAGTAATCAAGTAGGAATCGTGTTAAGGGTCTTGCTTCATTTTATTTCAAACCAAACCAAGTTTTGTATAATTATTCAAACCATGAGTTTTGATCAACGAAAGTTGATTCAAACCGTCCATCCAAACCCAACATTTGATTACATAAAACAACGTCAACTCATGCATACGACATGTTTTCCGCTTGGCGCCTAACGGAATCAAAAAGCATCGTCGAGAGATATCGCTCGCCCAAGCTCGGGAAGATGACCTAAAATGGATCACGGAGTAAAAAAGATGTAAATTTGTTGCAAACATTTGATGTTTGATTTGGAAATGAAAGTAAAATATGGCTTACAACAATGAGTTTTCCTTTATTTTCTGGTCTCTTTGCAACCTTTATTGCAGCAGCAGCTATTGCACCTGATGAAATCCCCACCTACGTACAACACTAATCATAAAACAAACCTCTATTTTTTCACTCAAATACGTCAAAATTGTTGTTCTCATAGGTATAGTAACATACTAGGAGGCCTTCTTTTAGTGTAACAAGCTTTGCAGTTTCAATGGCTTCCTCACTTTTTACCTGAATACACCCAAATTTGCATTTAGGACGTTTTAGAGGTCGGAACTCACCTATCTACTTACAAGCGTACGTGTATAATAGGGAAGACGGGGAGCGTGTTGGTTTATTCTACATTGAACGTATTAGGTTTTCGATATTGATCTATAAGTTCGAGAGAAAGTCTCGTCAATTGCCAATTTAAGCATAACTCAACTGATTAAGACACTATACTGTAATGTTGACCAAATGAATATTGATGCACCTGAATGACTTCATCAACGAGTTTGAGATCAAGAACGGCCGGGATGAAGCCAGCCCCCATTCCTTGAATTAAATGCTTGCCTGTATTCATCGTGGGGGAATTTAGAATCAACCATTAACTTTAAGAAACAATGGGTCTAACTTGAAAGTATTGTAAGAGCTAAAGTCCAACGCTAATAGATATTGTGTCCGCTTTAATCCGTTATGTATTGTCGCCAATTTCACGGTTTTAAAATGGGTCTATTTAGGAGAGGTTTTCACAATCTTATAAAGAATGCTTCATTCCCATCTCCAACCGGATTTTACAATCCACTCCCTTAGAGCCCTAACTTCCTCGCTGGCACATTGCTTGGTGCTGGGCTCTTATAACATTTGTAATAGCCCAAGCCCACCGTTAATAGATAATTATCCGTTTTAGCCAATTACGTATTGTCGTCAGGTTCATAGTTTTAAAACGTGTCTACTACGGAGAGGTTTCCACATCTTTATAAAAAAAAAATGCTTTATTCCCCTCTCTCCAACCAATATGGAACCTTACAGTGCACTCCCTTGGGGGCTAGCGTCCTTGCTGGCACACGACTTGGTGCTTGCCTCTTATTTAATACCATTTGTAACAATCTTAAAGCCTACCACTAGTAAATATTATCCACTTTAGTAGGTTACATATCACCGTTAATTTCACGATTTTTAAAACGCGTCTACTAGAAAAAAGTTTCTACACCTTTATAAATAATGTTCGTTCCCCTCTCCAACCAAGGAGAGATCACACATTTATGAACAAAAAATAGCGTTTTTTTTTATAAATATTTATAAGTGTTCGAGCCATCTTGGATGCAACTCAACTAATCAAATAAGATAATCATTTTTAAGACGAGCAATAACAAAACAAAAAAAATGCTCAAATGAGAAGGTATCCCAAACAGTGGGAACTCACCTGGTTGTCCTCCACTTAGCACAGCACTCTCAGCTGGTTCCACTCCATAAATCTACATCATATGAAAAGCAAGAAATAAGAAACGAAAACGTTATCAAACAACTCGACAAACGTCGGGTTTTAAAGCACCGAACAATGAAACCAACCTTAATGTCCGGATTCTGTTCCTTAAGAAACTTCCCGGCACCAGTTATGGTTCCCCCAGTTCCAATCCCCATGACTATGGCATCCACTTTTCCTCCGGAATCTTTCCATATCTCGGGCCCAGTGGTTTCATAATGAATCTAAATACCATAAACGGATTCAGCACGGATTCAGCTCATTCAGAATATTTGCTAAAACCACCGCAGGTAAAAGTTCTCTATTTATAATCAAATAAATTACAATAATATGAAAATAGCAATAAATAGAAAGATACCTATGTAAGTGGCATGAAAAGACAAATATCTAAATATTTGCCTATAATAAAAAATAAAATATGATATATGTCTCAAACCAAAATAAAGCATACCTTTGGATTGGCTAGATTCTCAAATTGCCTCATAAAATAGCTATTGGGAGTGACTTTCATTATCTCCTCAACCTTTTTTAGAGCGCCTTCGACTCCAACTGCGGGGTCGGTGATATGCAGCTCAACTCCGAAGGCTAGAAGTAGAATTCTTCTTTCGAGACTATATGAAGCTGGCATGACTATAATAAGTCTATAGCCTTTTACAGCTGCGATGCTCGCTAACGCAATGCCGAGGTTGCCGCTTGTCACCTCGACGAGGACGGTCTTTTGCACGAAAAAGAATATACGGATTAGGTAGCGGATTAATTGGTTTACACAAAGATTTTTGCTTATTCAAATGATTGAGAAAGAAATGAAGCGTTTCATAGTACCTTCCCTGGTGTAATCAGACCTTTGTCTTCTGCGTCTTGAATCATACTGTGTGCGATCCTGTATCGAAAATATGTATGAGATAATAAGCTTGAGTTAACAAAAGAAGTTATTAACTGTGAGATCTCACGTTGGTTGGAGAGGAGAACGAAACATTCTTGATAAGGGTGTGGAAATCTTTCACCATCAAACACGTTTAAAAAATTTGAGGGAAAGCTCAAAGAGGACAATATCTCCTAGCAGGCTTAGGCTATTACAAATGGTATCAGAGTCAGACACGGGACAGTTTGTCAACGAGGACGTTGAGCCCCAAAGAAGGGTGGACACTGGGCTGTGTGCCAGCGAAGACGTTGGGCCTCAAAGTGCGGTGGATTGTAAGATCTCACATCGGTTGGAGAGGGGAACGAAGCTAGTGAGGATGCTAAACCCGAAGGGTGATGGACACTAGGCGGTGTGTTAGCGAGGATGCTGGGTCCCGAAAGAAAGGAGGTGGATTGTGAGATCTCATATCGGTATATTTCAATTCGGTCTTTATATCTGAACAATCCATTGCTTCAAAATCACATTCCATTTGATAACGCTTTTGTTTCTAGTTTTTCAAAACTAAAATTTTGATTTTTTTTTTTGCCCTTAATTCTTAATTAATTAATAAACGTGCTCTTCGTAACTAAAAATTCCTAGTATTTTAAAGTATATAACGATACGAACAACTTTAACATTGGAATTTAATCATCATAAAATGGAAAAAAAAAAAAAAGTTATCATACGAGCGATCGACTTTATTAAAAAGGAGTCTAAACCTGTCTTTAATGCTAGCACAAGGCTCCATCGTCTCCAACTTAGCAGCGATACGAGCAAAACAACCATCAACCACTTTATTTAGATATACCATTGGAGTATTACCGATTAACTGCAAACGACAAAAGAAGGCAATCAAAGTGAGCATAACTCAACAACATATTCATCGTCAAACTGATCAAACTGATCGTAAGAGAGAATTACTTGAGTGATATCTTTCTTGATTCCACCCTTCTCTTCCATGCTTAAGTTTGTTCTTCAAATCCTTCACAACAACTACAAACCAAGAATTAAAAAGTGTAAGAAGAAGAAAGAAGAAAGACATGCATGGGCCATTAATATGACAATATCGTAAGCAATTGATACTCATGATGTCAAGAGCTTGCTAAGATGGCTATCACATTGTCAACTTCTTGATATTAAACCAAACCCCCCCATGCAGTGATTGACAAACACACAGAAAAGGGGAAGAAAACACATTCAAATTACAACTAATAAAAGAACTCCCAAACCTCTAATTCAGAGAAAGCAACAAAACCCGACAAGACATGAGCTCTTCAAAACCTCAAAAATGCTAATTTATAGAGGTTTATTGATTCCAAATTTATATTTTTTTTTATGTATTTTTACCGGCATCAGGTTCTCGTTCGAAAATTTTCTCATTTTTAATATATATTTTTTAAAATAATTCAAACCGATAGTTTCATTAACCTAAAAAATTCATTGAACCATTTAGTTAATGGCAATAAATCCCCGTCTTTATCGATTTTTAGTTAATAAAGAGATCTTTTTCTACTCCCTCTCTCATTTCTGGTTTAAACAAATCGAGATTTCTCAATTCGTTTAAGACCCGTCGCCATGAGTTAAATAGATATCTCTATTTCTTCCGTAAAATTCTTTACTGAAGAATCTATTAGATATTTTTTTAAAATTAAATCGTATTCTAAAATATATTTTGCATATGATGTATAAAACATATGTTCAACCACCATTATTTTATGCTTTCAAATTACTTTTTAGGGTATTTTATAATCATTTTTATGTATCTAAAAACCCACAAAAATTTAGGAAAATGTTTTTCATTGGATAAGAATATTTATTTTTTGGTATACCAACTTGAAGAGAATATATATATATATATATATATATATATATATATATATATATGAAAAATAGAGAAAATGAATAATGAATTAAAAAGGGAATTTTATAATCACTTTGGGAATGCTTATCCACTTTGAGCCAATTTATTCTTTTAAGACTTATTTGGTAAGGAATAAGAATTTTATTTTATGCTTTTTTGACTTATTTGGCAATATTTTATGTTTAATGGATTTATGCGTTTCAACGTGAAACTAAATTTAATATATTATATTAAAACACTAAATTTATAATTTAATATTTTAATTTTAAAATAAAATCGCTACCGTCATACATGTCATGATTAAAAAAAATGCTCTTGTATTACCCTACATCAAATCTACCGTTTAAATGTGGAAAAACTAAATATCGAGTATGGAATTTATGACCTCCTCAACTGACGTCGTCATCTGTACATCCTTACTTTTACCTAAAAAAAATGTTGAAAGTAGGTTGAATTTATAAAAATAATCAGTAAGTGATCTCACTGTTGAAGGCGAAAAATGTAATTAGGTACGGTGAAATATTGGAAAAAAAATTAATACGTGGAACGACCCAAATCCACCGCTAGCAGATATTGTCCTCTTTGGGCTTTCCCTTTCGGGATTCCCCTCAAAGCTTTAAAACACGTTTGCTAGGGTTTGGAAGCCTATTTATAAGGGTGTGGAAACATTCTCCTATTGATTGGGGCAGAGAACAAATCACTATTTATAAGGGTGTGGAAACATTCTCGTAGCAGACGAGTTTTAAAGCCTTGAGGGGAAGCCTCTATTTGGAAGTTTAATTTAAAAAAAAAAAAATTGAGTATTTAACGACTGTTCTCCTTCTTTACTTATTTACTCCATTTATTAAATAATATTTATTTTAAAATTAGATTCTAATATCGAATCATGTTTTTTTTATACTATTAATCCCAAAATTAATTATTTAGAACTTCTAAAAGTTAGGACATACAAAAGTCTTTATCAAAAATTAAAAAAAAAAAAAAAATTATTAAAAAAAAAGAAAAGAGAAAAATACTTTGCTTGTAAAATTGGTATTGACTATGGTCGATGACGAAGAGGTGATAATATAAAAAATGTATTTGTTAAAGTTTAGTAGATAAAAAAATGAGAGAACCATACCACTTTATATAGATAAATGTTAGACATAGGATATGATAAAAACTTTTATTGTAGATCGAAAAGGGGAATGTGTCACACTGCCGCAACTAAAATAAGATCTCATGTTGAGTTAAAACCAAAACGATGATCGAGAGAGATATGAGTCAATGAAGTTTCTTAGCTCAACAATGTGACTTATTTCATGTAGTTTGAGCCATTGTGAGTAGAGAGGTTCACGTGGTGAGGCAGAGTAGGAATTAGAAATCTTTTTTTCCATTCGTCCTCATCAATGGTTTCGATTTATATCATTGCTAAAATTCTTATTTATTTTTGCAGAAATCAAAGTAGAGATTTTCCATAGGAAATTTGCAGGAATCGGATTCTCGAGAGAAATTTTTAATAGTTTATTATCTTTTGAAAAAAAGAAAAAAAATTCATTTGAATATTACAATATTATTTTACGAACGAAGTTTCTAATAATTCAAATTTTAATATCACAATATAGTCTTCATTTCAATTTAAATTAAAAATTTCCAGAGGTTAAATGAACATCTCTATTTGTGAGTGAGTAGTAACTATTCCACTTATCATTCTTTGCCTCATAAATTTTTGGGACGAATACTTTTAACATTGAGGAGACTTCCACTCATTATTTCAAATGCAAAGGGAGGATCAATTTGTCCATCAAAGCTTCTAAATTCAGCCATTAAATGGAGGGCTTTTATTTTGGCTCTGGCCTCGACCTATCGATTTTGCTTGATCTCGATCAGACTTTGTGGGTATAAACCTATCATATCGTCTTTTTGAAGCTTCATTACCAAACTGTGTCATAGGATTAGCATCGACTTGGACTTATCAGTATTGTTTGCACCACGTACTTGACCTTGAATATTCTTTTGGTTGTGCTTTGGTCTTTTTGGTTTTTTTAGTATGAGTTTTTGCTTCTTTCATATCCTCCACCATTGTTACTCTTCCTTTCAACGTCTCGATGAAGTTACTCTTCTTGAGTCTTCATACGAAGGGCTAATTGTTATATAGAATTTAAGTTAATGTGCCAATATATTCTTCTCATTCTTTTCTCGAGCTCTATAAGGTATGACTTCATCTGAATCGTCTCCATTTTGACGATACTAGCTAAAATCTAGACCGGATAATATATTTGAACTTCACATAGAAGTTGCACAATAGTGTGGTGCTTTTTGCATTGGTATGCATTGGTTTTAATGTTTAAGTTAACACAAAGGAATGAGATATAACAAAGGATCATGATGATCCTGTCTAGATTAACATTAGTTAAAAAATCCTCATGAAAGATGATCATGATGCTTTTTAGGCACCTTCACTCTTGTAACATGCCCTTCTGAGACAGGAGTATACAATGACAACTTTAATAAGGATTTGTTACGCACAATACGCCAACGACTTCAAATTCTTTATTAGTTGCAGGCAACAATCATTCAGGGAAAGCTTGTGTTTTAACTAGTTATAATGGACACAAACGAAAGCTTGAGGAAATACAATGGTAAGGATCATTGAACTTACTGCAACCAATGTTGGTAGTATTTGATTACATAAAAGTACGTGAGAAAATTCCAAACCGTTCAATTCATAGATAAGTCATGTTTTCCGCTTGATGCCTGATGGAATCAAAAAGCGTCGTCGAGAGATATCGCTCGCCGAAGCTCGGGAAGATGACCTACAAATGGATCACAGAATAAAAGATGTAAATTTTGTTGCAAAGATTTGATGTTTGATGTTTGATTTGGAAATGAAAGTAAAATATGGCTTACAACAATGAGTTTTCCTTCATTTTCTGGTCTCTTTGCAACCTTTATTGCAGCAGCTGCTGCTGCACCTGATGAAATCCCCACCTACAACAGAAAAGAGAAAAGAAATATCTATATTTTCACAAAAATACATCAAAATTGTTGTTCTCATAGATAAAGTAACATACTAGGAGGCCTTCTTTTACTGCAAGAAGCCTTGCAGTTTCAATGGCTTCCTCACTTGTCACCTGAACACACCCAAATTTGCATTACTACCTCAAAAAATAAGGACATTCCTGCCAACTTGTAAATAAGGACAAAGCCATTTAGGACATTTGAGAGGTCGGAACTCATCTACATGACTAATTGCAAGCATAAATGTATAATGGGGAAGACGAGAAGAGTGTTGGTTTATTCTACATTGAAGGTGTAACAACCCAAGCCTACCGTTAACAGATATTGTCTTCTTTGGGCTTTCCCTTTCAGGCTTCCCCTCAAGGTTTTTAAAACGCGTCTATTAGGAAGATGTTTCGACACCCTTATAAGTAATACTTCATTTCCCTCTCCAACCGATGTGGGATCTCACAATCCACCACCTTTGGGACCCAGCATCCTCACTGGTACATCGCTTTTCAGGGCTTAGTGTCCTCACTTGCACACCTCCCAATGTCTGGCTCAAAAGGTATAAGGACTTCATTGTTTATTTAAAAATTAATGGGAAAGTTTCAATCACTTAGCTCAACTAGTTAAGGCATTGTTGGTAAAAGGTTCGAATTTTCACCCCATATTGTTGAACTCAAAAAGGGGCAAAGGCCTTGTCTCTTATCTCTTAAGCTAACTTTTGAGTCATATTGTACATAGAAACGTTGCAAGAAATCTTAAAAGGGGCAAAGACCTCGTCTCTTAAGCTAACTTTTGAGTCATATTGTATGCTAACATGATCATATAATTTTTGTTTAGATCATATCCAAAACAATATTGCAAAACAGAGAACCGATCAAAAGAATTTCTTTGGACAAATAAGTTCAAGGTGCACCTTAAAGACTTCATCAAAGACTTTGAGATCAAGAACAGCTGGGATGAAGCCAGCCCCAATGCCTTGAATTAGATGCTTGCCTGTAATCACCATGAGAAAATGTTAGCATACAAACTTTGGCTAAAAATCATTTAATCATCATGAGAAAGTGTTTTCGTCTGATCTTTAGGCGCTACTTGATTTAAATGGTATATCTTTTTAAGCTGCTCGATTTCCATACGAGCGCTGTGATATTTATGTTCAATTTTGTAAATCATTCCAAAATAATAAAATTTGCTTCAGAATGGGAGCTCACCAGGTTGTTCTCCACTTAGCACTGCACTCTCTGCTGGTTCCACTGCATAAACCTACATCGTACTTAAAGGTTGATCAATCTCCCGAATAATAACAGCCCGTTTGGTCGTTTGGTGACGTTCTTATTTCTTATTTTATGCTTAGTTTTTACTAAGAAGCAAGAAATAAGAAACGAAAACGCTACCAAACAACTCGACAGTATTGGGTTTTAGAGCAGCAAACTAAGAAACGAACCTTAATGTCTGGATTCTGTTCCTTAAGAAAATTCCCTGTGCCAGTTATCGTTCCCCCGGTTCCAATCCCCACGACCAACACATCAACTTTTCCTCCTGAATCTTTCCATATCTCTGGCCCAGTGGTTTCATAATGAATCTAAATAACAGAAATGGATGCAAATTGACTCAGTTATATATCTTTTTGAGATCACAAATCAAAACAAATCATACCTTTGGGTTTGCTGGATTATCAAATTGCTTCAGAAAACAGCTGTTGGGAGTGGCTTCCATTATCTCCCCAACCTTCTTTAGAAGGCCTTCAAGCCCCAGTGCAGGGTCTGTGATGTGCAACTCAGCTCCAAAAGCTAGAAGCAGAATTCGTCTTTCAAGACTATACGACGCTGGCATAACTATAATAAGCCTATAGCCCTTCACAGCTGCGATGCTTGCCAATGCAATGCCTGTGTTACCGCTCGTTATCTCGACGAGGACAGTCTTTTTTCCACCGAAAAGTATAGATAAGACAGATTAGGTAACTAATCAAATGCATGACTTTAAGTTTAGCAATTGTTTTACAAGGCATTATAATCACCGAGCACAAACAATGTAACTGCTCAAGCCCACCGCTAGTAGATATTGTCTACTTTGGTCCGTTACATATCGCTGTCAGCTTCACGGTCTTAAAAAGCGTCTATTATGGAGAGGGTCTAGCCCTACTCTGACTAGTGCCTCGCACTGTTCGATGATTGGGTCTGATACTATTTGTAATAGCCCAAGCCTACCACTAGCCGATATTGTCCACTTTGACCCGTTACGTATCGTCGTCAAACTCACGGTTTTGGGCTTGGGCTATTACAAATGGTGAGGCTGATGGCGATACATAACGGGCCAAAGCAGACAATATCTGCTAGTGTTACAAATGATATTAGAGCCAGACATCGAGCAGTGTGTCATCAAGGACGTTGGGCCTACAACGAGAGTGGATTGTGAGATCCCACATCGGTTGGAGAGAGGGGAATGAAACATTCTTTATAAAGGTATGGAAAGCTCTCCCTAGTAGACGTGTTTTAAAACCTTGAGTTTAACCGTGATACGTAACGATACAAAGTGGTGGCCTAAATTTTAATGGTACAGAAAGAAATGAAGCATTTTATAGTACCTTCCCTGGTGTAATCAGGCCTTTATCCTCAGCATCTTGAATCATACTATGCGCAATCCTACATGGAAACACTTGTACATTTAAACATTGCAAAAATCCCTCATTACAAACATCGGGAAATTACATTAGTACTAGGTCCTAGAAATGTTAGAACACGGCTCCACAAACGTTATCATACAGGCCATCGACTTATACAACAAAGAATGATTCTCAACCTGTCTTTAACGCTAGAACACGGCTCCATCGTCTCTAACTTAGCAGCAATACGAGCAAAACAACCATCAGCCATTTTATTTAGATATACCATTGGAGTATTACCAATTAACTGCAAATGAAAGAATGCTATCAAAGTGAGCAAAGTTCAAGAACATCAAGAACATGCAAACAAGTTAAAAAATATTCAAAGATTCATAGTAAGAGAGAATTACTTCAGTGATATCTTTCTTGATTCCACTCTTCTCTTCCATGCTTTAGTTTGTGCTTCAAATCTTTCACAACAATTACAAACGAAGAATTAAAAAGTGTAGACAGGGCAGAAACCATGGCTATTTACTTTTAGATAAAACCCTAAAGATTTAAGGAACAAATTCATGATCGGATCAAGAAAACATTGCAAATTAGTAATACAACAAAATAATCACTAGAATTAGAGAGTGAACAAAATTATTCAATGGTACAGTACTGGAAAGCAAAAGGAAACAGCTCAGTACCGAAAATTGGCTGATTCAACAAAAAGAAAAGCGAATCTGAGGCAGATAAATAAAAGCGGAAGAAAAGTGTTTCAAGAACAGCTAAAAGAAACAAACCTCTGATTCAGAAATGGCTTCAAGAGTATCGGAAAAAACAACAAAAGGCCACAAGAACTCAGCTCTCGAAACCTTCAAAAAGCTTATTAATGGAGGCTCATGATTCCAAATTCCTGGGCTCCATGGAGAAGGAGCGGACACAGTCGAAAGGGCAACGATAGAATCCTTTGCTACTGATTCTCTATCTTATAAAGTCTCCATAAATCCAGCGGCTGGCTGTTCTATCCTTCTTTTTATCTCTAAATTAATAAAAATACTACTAAATTTATTATTAAATAGGTTGGATGAAAGGGTTAGTTGATTCAAGATCATGAGTTCATAATCAAAGAATACACTCTCCATTGGTATTAGGCCTTCACCCAAAGCGAGCTTATACTCAAAGAGAACAATTTGTGTTCGTCTAATAAAATATATATTTGAAGTTTCAGATTTTTATTAATATTCTCCCATTTTTAAATTAAAAGAAAATGATAAAAAAAACGTTTATAATATTTCAAACATAGATTTGGTAAGAGATTCATAAATATGTCTCTATAGATTCTTCCTTTGTGTGAAAATGAAAGGATTTTGATAAGCCTGTCAAAGCCAGTCATCCTCATTACTAGGAATAGTTTATTTCATAGTAGCTTTTGTGGAGTAGAATTAGCTATTTATAGGATTTATTTTTCTTTAAATAGAAGCCTCTGAGTTAAACACAAGGCACAGTAAACTGTTTATTATATTTCAGTTGTTCATGTATCACCCTGAGTAATAATAATTTTATATTTACTCACACCTTTGAGCGTGAGATATGGTGACAGTTGGTATCAGAGCCAAGTTGATACGGTTGAAATTATTACTCAACGAGATAAATGGTGGAAGTGCTTCTATGGGTATAGCTCTGGAAAAGCTGGTTGGCAATAACTATAGTTATTGGAAGTGATGCATGGAAGCTTATCTACAAACGCAAGATTTGTGGGATTTGATTGAAGGTGATGACACAGATACTCCACAGAATGCAAAATTACGCCAACAATGGAAGATCAAATGTGGAAAAGCCTTATTTACCTTGCGAACTCTTATTAGCAAGGAATACATTGACCATGTTCGTGATTTAAAGTCACCAAAGCAAGTATGGGATACAATTTCTAGAGAATGAACTAGCTATGGTGACTTAAGGTAATTCTTCTATTGAAGAATATTTCTTGAAAGTGAAAAATCTATGTTCTGAAATTTCAGAACTAGATGCGGAGGAGCCAGTGAGTGAGGCTCGATTACGGCGTTATCTTATCCGTGGATTACGGAAAGAGTTTATGCCCTTTATTTCCTCAATACAAGGGTGGGCAAATCTGCCTCCAGTAATTGAACTGGAGAATCTTCTTTCCAATCAAGAAGCCTTGATTAAGCAAATGACCAGCAGCGACGAGTTTTCCCCAAAGTCAGAAGATGCGTTGCATGTCAAAGATCAAAGGAGACAAAATTATCATTCAAAGCCTTCATCAAACCAATGGGAAACAATTCAGAAGTGAGGAGTCGTCAAAGAAGCCATTTAAAGCTTGTTACAGGTGTGGAAAACTAGGCCACTTTAAACGAGATTGTCAAGCGAAAGTGGTGTGTGATCGTTGCGAAAAGCCAGACCATATTAAGCCGAATTGCCGAGTCAAAATCCAGGAGTCAGAAGCAAATGCTGTACATGAAAGTAAGAATTCTTCAGATTCAATTTGGGAATACTGCTTAACCACTGAGATTCTTGATCAGCCAACAAACGTGACTTTAGCCGTATATCAAGATGATGTCTCCACAGATTTCGAACTAACCTTTGACGATCTTGAAGCCTTTGAGGCTGACGATTTCCTCATCTCCGAAGATTTGGATCAAACTACCAATTTGTTAGACTTGCAGGCTGACCAGGAAGCTTCTAGGGGCACTGTTGTTCATGTTTGCAGCTTTGCATGCTCTCCAGGATCTGGGAGCTCTGCGGTTTCATGCAAGCAGTCCCCCAATGAAGGTGAGTTTTTAGACTATCAATCTTCTGAATTAAGAACTACAGATAGCGAGTGCTTTTCGACCCATTCTGGTGGATGGGACTCAAAGAGTCTTAGGATTGTAAATTTTCCTTCCCTAGAGCATAGTGGCAGTGGTAGTGATCATGAATTCTCAGTCGAACTAGATCCGAAATCTACCAATCCCCAATTGAGTTCTTGGCTCTAAATGAGGATGAAAAGAAGAGTAAAGGGCCCAACAAAAGGGAGGGAGGAGAATTAGAACCTGACCTTGAGGTTGAAACTGCGCTTGCATCTGAACCTGGATCGAATCGTGAACCCGAACCAGATCCGAAATCGAAAACTGGATGTGAAGCTAAATCGTTTCCTGAGAGTGAAGATAAATTGGTAGAAGAAAATCATTTGGAGTCTGATAATGGTCAAAGGGAGGTTGAAAGTGAGAATCTAGACCAAGTTGAGCAAGATAGTGTTGTAATAGAAGCTGAGTACTTGGATAAGAGCATGAATGTGGCTAAAGAGATAGAAGCTAGCAGTGATGACGTTGGTTTATCAGAAAGTCGGAATGTACCGATTATTTTGGGGAATTATACCAAGGATGAACGTGATGTTGTGGTTGACGAAGGCGAAAAATTGGAAGACAGTTTAGTTGGTGAAAGAGAATGGGATGGATGACAAGAACTCGTTAGAATCTTCAGTTCAGTTGGATGACGAGTGCAAGGAAAGCAAGGGCATCGATCACGAAGTGAAGACCAGAGATTTTGATATATCAGATAAAGAGGTAGAAAAAGAAATCAAACAACAAAAACTACTAAGCCACTCGCCAAGGTGAAGTTTGAACTTTTTCATAAAGGCTCTAGTAGTTATTAAGAAATCAGTTTGCATAGAGGAGAGTTTTTTTTTTTTTTTTTTTTTTTTTTTTTNTGGTTATTTCAGCAGAGTTTTGTAGTAGCTATTTATAAGATTTATTTTTGTTTAGATAGGAGTCTTTATTATATTTCAATTGTTCATGTATCACCTCTTTGAATAATAATAATTTCATATTTATTCACACCTTTAAGCGTGAGATATTGTGACAAAGCCAACTCTAATCCTCAACTCAACTATTCAAATTTTTGGCAGAAAGCAACAACCATGAATCAAAGTAATTAACATCTCCTTATATAAAATTTGGATGAACCAAGAGACAAGGCTAGAATTAGATTACCTCAAACTAATTAACATCTCGTTATATAAAATTTGGATGAACCAAGAGATAAGGCTAGAATTAGATTACCGAAGATCTAGAAGAAACCTTTTTCTATATTGATTCACTCCACAATCGAACTTGATCAAGGCTTGATTGAATGACTTGAATGTAATTTTACCACTAGAAATGACAAAATTGATGCTCGGATTTTTAAGGAAATTGATGCTCGAATTTTGAAGGGAAACATCTCAATTCGAGATCTCAATTACATTCATCCACGAATCTGATTTTTATAAAAGATACTTATAGTCACGTTTGTGGCCGGGATTTATTCCCGATCTTCTTTAATTTTCCACAAAATCAAATTTTAATTTACTATTTGACCCTTACATATTTTATGAAATTAAAAATAATACTTTACAACGAATGTTATGTGCTTGAGTGGCTAAGGCGGCGACAATTTTGAAATCAATTGAGCTCTCCCTTAGTTTTGAATTCTGTTGTTGACATTTTTGAAAAAAAAACTAAAACTCTCACAACTCTCCCGTGTAACTCTTTAAAGTGCGGTTCGGTCGAAAAAACAAATCTGAAACATAGGGAAGATTCTAAAATTTCGAGTCGAGAATACGAAGTTCATGGGTGAGATTTGATCTAGGCTTTGATTTGGGTGGTCCAGCACACGTTAAGCCAAGGCCGAGAAAATTAACGTTCTTTTCATGAAGCGTGACCCAAGACAAATGTTTGGTCCGCCAAACATGTCGTATTAGGCGATCGCAAGGCGACCCATGCTTTAACCTAGAAACTCGAAGTCTACGCCTCGAGCCATACACGCCTCAACCCGCTTGCATAGCTACTCCCTCACATGATGCGTGTCACAATCTTACTATGAAGAGAGTATGACTTGAGTTCCCTTTAAGGATGGTTGTGAGCGTGTCAAGATCACGATGCCGCAAAGTTGAAAAGTACGATTTTATGCTATGATTTAAACCATGGGGACCTCATGCATTTTATATATGTCACGTGCATTGGGATATTTTCCCATTATGTTATGTAAGTACGAATGCCTACCTTCGATATTTTATGTTCGCTATGATATCATGCAGACCTTTCCCTTCTGTGGTGTCTAGCGACGGATTAGCGCAATTAACCCGACCAAGCCAGACCCAGGGGTAAGTATACGAGCCTGTCTGGTGGGTTCATGTGCGCATGTGTGGGCCGTGTTTGGGGAAGTACTATACATCCAACCCTAGAAAGAGCTTAAGGTCATGCTATGTTGTTTTAAAGGATAGGTCCCATCATGTATGTGTGTGTTTGCATTACCCAACCCCAACAATGAGGATACTTACTGATTATTTATTAAAATACTCAAGTGCGCACTACTTTTACATTTCAGGTAAAGACAAGACACTCTTGTACAGATGACAGAGACAACACGTGAAGACCATGGACCGGTGTTAGGGTAGTTGCATTTCATCTTATTTATTAATCTTAGGTTAGATTAGGGCAATGTGTTGTTTGCTACTGTTGGATGAAAGTCT
Source organism: Cucurbita pepo subsp. pepo (assembly GCF_002806865.2). Classification (NCBI taxonomy): domain Eukaryota; kingdom Viridiplantae; phylum Streptophyta; class Magnoliopsida; order Cucurbitales; family Cucurbitaceae; genus Cucurbita; species Cucurbita pepo. Next base: position 377,212 of record NC_036641.1, read on the forward strand.
ATCATCATGAGTTTATAATGAAAGAATACTATTTAGTGAGGCTTTTTGGGGAAACACAAAACACAAAGCAAAGCTGAGAGCTTATGGTCAAAGTGAACTATATCATTACTATTGTGGAGAGTCAAAACTATATCATACTATTGTGGAGAATCTCATGCTCAAAGATCTAACACAGAACCATGCCCTAACTTAGACATGTCAATAGAAAATCGGATGCTGGATAAAAGTCCCACATCGGATCTTTTGAATACCATATAACGACTTAAACATCCAAATTAATTTATGAGCCAAAAGTAGACTTAGAAAATGATGACATATTCTCTTGTATTAGGTAACTAAAAGTCCAACAACGATTAGGAAAGTGTCCTTACCAAGAATTTATAGAGAAAACAATGATAAAACAAGAAAGTGTAAGATTTTAAAAATTCTTTTCAAAACAGAAAAATAATTTGCTTGTAGGAGTGGTCTATTGGTGATAAAGATTTAGATAGGATAAGAATTCAACCAAATGATCGAAGGTTTCCGTAGAAAGACCCCTGAGTTCTAACGGAGGAGAGGGAAAAGAGACGGGAAAAGAGACGTTCATTTACTTTTTGGGCCCGTGGAGATCGATCCTAAATGGGAATATAGGAGGGAGTAGGGAGAAATTTTTTCTCATTACGGCCAAAGATACGGGGAAAGAGACGTTCATTTACTTTATTGAGCCCGTGGAGATCGATCTAAATGGAATATAGGAGGGAGTAGGGAGAGTATCTTGCCTCGTTCCTGCCTTATCTTGCCTCGTTCCTGCTTTTTTACATATACAAATAAATATACATACTTTTCTATTACAAATTATAATAAATTTTCAACCCTTTATGAAATTAGGAGCCCCTTAGAGACTATGATCGTTAAAATAATTTTCGTTAAGAAATAAACAAAAACATAGAGAAAAATTATTATATTAAAATAATAAAATATTAAATATTAAAATATATTATTTTAATTATTAATAAATTGAACCTGATCTCTATAGTGGCTCATGCTACAAACTTAATTCAAATAGAAATTGGTAACCATTATCTGGTAAACAACAAAATTTAAAAATACTTCAATTATTCACAAAATCAAAATTTGCCACTAATTCATTTATTTCAGTAATTCATTTATTTGAGGCTACAACAACTTACTCTCACCCTAACTACAGATTGGGTGTGGGCAATCATAAACGCATAAATTTTTAAAGAAACGAAAAAGGAATGGGAATTTAATGTGGACTGAGGGGAGGGGGTTCACCTCACACTCCACCAACATTTTGTTAAGAAATTAATAGCAATTTAAATGTGGAGTGAATGATGGGGTTCAAATCACAGTCCAGCACGACGTCGTCTTGGGGTTCCAAAGAGCTGGAACAAGGAACTTCTTGCCCTTTAACCCAACCACATTGTATGCGCCTCCGTTGATTGGGTCAACTAACACCTTCCCAGTGTTCCCAGGGGAGGCTCCACTGCCGAACATCCCAGGGCAAGCGGTGGAGGCTTCAATCACGCTCGCCTTCTGCCCCAGCTGGAAGAACCCAGTGCTGAACGGGTTGGTTACCACCGAGGCCAACCCCGAGGCCAGTGATATNAACTAACACCTTCCCAGTGTTCCCAGGGGAGGCTCCACTGCCGAACATCCCAGGGCAAGCGGTGGAGGCTTCAATCACGCTCGCCTTCTGCCCCAGCTGGAAGAACCCAGTGCTGAACGGGTTGGTTACCACCGAGGCCAACCCCGAGGCCAGTGATATCACCATAGCGTCGGTCCCGATGTCCCCGCTTGGAGGCTTCAGAACATCGCCGGCTGGGCCGTAGTCAGACTTGTAGAAAGGCCATGCACATGCTCCTGGGCACTCGGTCATAGGGTTCCCAATAATCACGTACGGCGCCTCGTCAATAACTCCATGCTCTGCACACTTCCCCATGCAAAGCCCGTCCACCGTCACGTCTCTAGCCGCAACAATAACGGTGACGGCATGAGGGAATTCAGCGACAGCCTTCTGCACGTGAATCTTGATGAAATCCTTGGTCATAATTTTTCCAAGAGAGTACTGGGGATCCACGTATTGTTTGACCACCTTCACATTAATATGCTCATCCGCGAGGTGATAAGAGCTGAGCATGCGCCACCAGGAGGATACCTGTGGGGCACCCCCGGCCTCGACTGGGCCATTGATGTTCAAGGACCCCAAGAAAGTCCTGAGGGTGTTCTTCTGTATGCGCCCGAACTGACCGTAGAACACGAGCGCAAGGTCAATATTTCCTTTCAGCATTTGGCCGCCATGGTTAACCAATGGGTTGGCTTTTGTTATGGCATTGGGATCAGCCGCATGAGCCTGAGCCTGAGCCTGAGGGACGGGCAGTAGAAGGAGAAGGGAGATGGCTACTAAGCCAAAGAATGCACTTACAATATGGCTATGCCCACCACAACACACCGCCATAATGTCCTCTTATATTCTTATTTTTGTGTTGTGGAGCTATAGCATTCGGTTGTGTTGATCTTTCTTCCCGTCTTTCCCCTTCCCCTTTCCCCTGCTGGCCTTTATATACCCATACCCATGTTGGATTGGGGCTGTTGGATGGCCCATCATAATCGGATTTCTTTGTTATTTGCTTCCTCTTCGGCATCAATTTCTTTGTTTCTTTCTGACCCTATCTTCACCTTTTCTATTATTAGCCTCATGGCCTCCTCTCCACTCTTTTTTAACTTTTTTGGTATCATTTTTATGGTTTGTAATATTACCCTACTATTCTAACAAGATACATAACATAATACAAACTCTAATGGTATCACACATAACATCACATAACTTTCATCATAGAATAACATAACATTATATGCATCAAACAGTCACGAAGGACGACACATAGAGGGGCCATAGAGAACGCGTCGTTCATGTTTCATATAATTCATTCAACCAAATCAATAGTGAAACCACTTACCTAGTTCATCTAAGAAAAAGTTACAAAATTGCTTGAATTGATGTTCGTTTGATCCTATTCGAGTGTCACAATCACAATTAATTCTTTGTATATCTTGTCATTCTCCTACATATGTTCGAAACTTATTCAATTCCTTAAGTTGCGTCAACCATTGTTTTCTAGTTCTCTTGCTTTTAGGAGGTCATTTTTCAATTTGAAATAAGATTAGTTTCATAGGGAGCTAGCCGTAGAATATGATACCCCAATAAAGGATGTTTACATGAATGAAATGAAATGAAATGAAAGTATATCCAAATGAGAGTAACCGTGAGGATAGGATGACTATGCTAGGATTGATATAGTGGTCAAGAACATTACCGCATAACTAGCTCAGTTGACAGTACAGTCCACACTCCATAAAGGCATTATTGATGCACAGTCTACCGATACGCAGCTCTACAAAGTTTGTGACATGAAAGAGACCGAGAGAGTTGAGGGATTCTCAATTTTGGCTGAGGGCAGGCTATTGTGGCAAGGATGTCTTTGTGTACCTAGGGATGAGGAAATTCTTAAGGAGATTATGTCTGAACAACACGACACGTCCTACACGTTCTACCCTGGTTGTACGAAAATGTATTAGAACCTGAAGTGCAGTCACTAATTTATACAAGGTAGCTATGTATCTTGTTTACTAGAGTTAACTACTTAGCATGTGTTTATGTTATGTATGAATCAAATAGGTGAGGTAAATAAGACTATTACATCTCCAAAAGTAATAAAATAAGGACCAAGTAGATATACTATCTGCAAGTTCACAATTTAACTACTTTAGTCCCTTTGTAGACATTTGATAAAGATATATGCAACTGCTTTAGATTTTCATATAATTTATCAAACTTAGAAATAAGTTACAATAGTCCGAACAATTGACTAAATAACATAGTTGAAAAAGCAGTCTAATGTGTGTTGGATATGGTTCTTTTGAGTTATTTTCTATTATTTATTTTAGTTTGGTAACATTTTGGAGTTATAGATATTCTATTTACTATGCATAAGCAACTTGTCTATTTTATTCTCCACACTAAGACAAAGGTGGGGTAATCGACGTTGCCCCACTCAGCTTGTCTTAGATTAAGAAAATTATATAACACTAAATTTTTCCTTACAAAAATTCTTGGCTACGACCTTGTGATGGGTGAATATAGATTCAAATAGTATAGAAAAGTTAATGGTTCCCATCGCAAACATTTAGTGACATTAATACATGTTATCCACTTTGTGTAGGAAGACTGCTTCCAAAAATTTGGCTGAAACACAAATGGTTGAAGGAAGAGATGTTATCGAGGTTCTAAATAGTTTAGCTTTTCATGATAGCCCATGTAACCACCCTTAAATTTTCACATATCTAGAGTCGCCACTAACGTCTCTGCTCATCTCTAATCCATAATATAATTCTAAGAATGCTCATCTTTATTAGCGGAAAAATTTAACACTTCAGAATATGTTAAAATATTAGAAAACACTACTGGACTTACGTGTTTCAACCATCATGCTGGAGTTCAAAATAAGATAAAACAATTACAAATTAAATAATTTAAATAAATGAAATGCAAACACCCTATCCTAACTAAGACTAGGAATTTTAAATATGTAACTATCCTATGCATGCGCCACAGTCTCTGATCACGATGCCACCGTCAACCGTACATGGGAGCCTTGCCTTTACCTGAAAAACAATATGGCACACGGCCTGAGTATTTCGAAGAAATACTCAGTAAGTGACCCCACTATAGGGGCCATGCTAATGCAAACACATGCAATCATGAATTAGGGACCTATCTCTAATCATCTTAAGGGTGACCTCTAGTCTCGGACAAATTGGATGTGTAGTACTTCTCTACACACAACTCACACATGCAAGTGTGAATCCCCAAGGCGCTCGCACACCCCTTGGACCCTCTGGTCAAGCTAATCTGTAGTGACGTCCGGAGGTCAGCGAAACCCCATAGTGTCATGCGCCTCATGAACACCCTCATATGTGTGCATTCGCACTCATTATACGGTGCGCGTACGCACTCATCATCTCTAGGGAAGTAGCCCTATGCTTATGACCATATAATATGCATGAGGTTCCTCTAAGTCCAATTATATTTCTCTTCTGACACAACCCTCTAGTCTCATCTCTTGGTTAAACTATGTAACACGTGCTCGTGGATATTTACATTAATATCATTTTCATACTCTTTGGGTTTTGTCCTATGTCGATCTAACGACATGATGCAATATGGCAAACAACATTGTAAGGCATATTCAACATGGAAAACATCATCATGTTAATAACATCGTCATGCATACATCATACTCATCATAGAAACCATTAAGTGCATCAAATATAACATGTACGTCATGCATCAAAATATAAATAACGTACAATTAACATATAGCACAACACAACGTCATACTCATACATCATCATAAATCAAACAATATTTAGCCTATCCTATAGTAAGCCCACTCACTTAGTTGGCCTTGGCCGAAGTATTCCCTAATTAGCTAAACGTAAGCTCCCGTTTCGTGAGGGCTACTTCCTACATTGCCAGGGTTTGTTTCCTTAATCGAGGCCGAAAACAAATTTGGGAGGGTGTCGAAACAGTGGAAACTGGGTCGAAAATAGGGGAGCCGAGCCGAACAGCCGCTGGGAGCCGCCGAAGGAGCCACCGAGCTGAGGACCGCTTGCGCAACTGTGTGCCACATGGCAGAATCAAAGCAGCCATGTTGCGCGGTGTGCGTCGGGTCGAGGCGCGGGTCGCACTCCAGTTCGGGTCGACTGCTGCAGAAGGCTACTGGGCCGGGTTGGTTGTTGGGCCTTGATTTACTGGATTGGGCCGCAAGTATATGGGTTGCAGGCCGGTTCGATTGGACCGTGAGTCTGGTCTCTGGTCGGTTCAGCTGAAACGTGGCTTCTGGGCTAGATTGAGGTTTGGGCCACTATAGTTGGGCTGGGCCGAAGGGAAAGAAGTCGGGCTGCTCTATCGGGTTTTGGGTTCGGGTTGATCCTAATCCGTGGATCTCGTCTTCCTTACCCGACTTCGGTCGATTTTCCAGCGCATTTTCTCTCTCCTTCCCGCGGCGTTTCCGTTGCCGATTTCAGTCATCTTTCTTCCTTTTCCTCTCTATTTGTCGTCCTTCTTTCCTTTCTCAAAGTTTAGTGGCCTAAAAGTTCCTAAAACCATAGATCTAAGAATGTTTAGGAAAACTCAATTTTCTGACCTCGGTTACCTTGAGTTATTGTGCTTTCGTTAGGGATCCTTCTCATAGTGATAATTGAGCATTTGACATTGGTTTTAGGGTGGTTTGGGGCTTGTCGGAGGGATTGGAAACTCGCTCCATAATCTCTCTCTCTCTCTCTCTCTTTCTCTCGTATTTTCGTTCTTTTCTCTGTTTGCAGGTATCTGATTGATTCTGGGAGTCGTGGGCTGAAGGCTGAGCGAGGTGTGGCTGTCGTTTCGCGTGGGGTCCGCAAAACTCGACGGTCGCTGAAAAACTTGCAAGTTTTCCGGCGACTGATTTTTTTTTCTTTTTTTTTTCTCGGGTCATTACACCCCACCTCGTATATAATGATGATTTGGCCTACTTGGAAGGATCTTGTACTAAAAGTGTTAGTTCTATCGTGGTACTTCACTTGTAGTTATTGCTTAAGTTTAAGTTGTAAGCTATTGTATTGCTTTATATATTTCTATTCTTTTTTGCATAGATAGCATTGTCCTTGCCTTTATATTTAACAAGTATCTTTTCAAAAGTTTGGATATAAATTTTCTCAACTTGTCTCAAACAAAGCATGTAATGTCTTTGGTGCATTATAAAGATGAAATCTCGCTTTTCACCTTACCATTTTTAGTTGATTTCATATAATTTAATTGTTTCATAATTCTGTGTGGTTCAGGGTGTAACCCACCTCCATTTAAGTGGCGATTGATTGCCAACGAAATATAATTTTTTTAGACAATTATATGGTTTTATCTCTAAGCTCTATAGACATTTAACATTGATTATACTGTAACACGTTAAAATTGAAAGTATTCTTTTTTTTAAAGTAACAGGTTACCTTCAATTTGGTTCTCTTTCAAGAAAATATTATGCTATATCAATTTGTTTTCTACTCTTTAAGATAATAGCGTTGTTAGTTTTTAACTTTCTACTTATTCAAGTGAAAACGTGTACCTTACCAACACTTCCTCGACACAGAAAACTAGCCTCTACTTATACCGGTGAAAACATGTATTCTAGCAGACTTGGTTATTTATTTCTTCTATTACCATACTTCTACTAGGGCTTCGGTCGCCGGCCCCCCTGTCATCAGGTCACCAACTTCCTTGACCTTTCGACACTGGGCAGGCATCAACCCTACTCTTAGATGTAACTTTGATTTGCAGACTGAATACGCTGCCTAGTTTTTAAATGTCATGAGTCAATATATGGATTTTCTTTTCGGCGGTAGATTAAATCATGTTTTTCAAAAGGACTTTATCTTCATGGTGCTTCTATCTACTTTCCCATATTAATTTATTGTTAAATGTTGTCTTAGTTGGTCATACACATTTTATGCCTCGATTTTTATATTTGAAGATAGTAAACTCTTGTATCCATTATTTGTTGGAGTGTATGTTGGTGTAAGTTTCTAAAAATTTAATTTGGAAGAGTTTAAATGTATCATGGAGGGATTAAAGATATTATAGCTTTAATAAACCGCTATAAAATATTTTCATAGCAACTTATAATAGCTATAATTTCAATTCTATTATAGCATCTATTATAGTTATAAAAAACCTATATAAAGTCTCAAATTTTTAATTACATGGGCTGTCATGACTTACGAAAAACACTATAAAAAGTCTATGATAGCGTTTTTCGTAAGCTACCGTATCCATTATTTCTTGTAGTGACTGGTGGCCAAGATTGAAAAGAGACGTCACGGATATTGTGGTACGTTGTCTAACTTTTAGTAGGTGAAAGCCCCGAGACAACGCCTTGTAGGATTGTTGCAACCTTAAACATACCTAGTAGAAGTGGGAGGAAGTGAGCTTGGATTTCATCTTAGGTTTACCTAAGACAAGACGAGGTTTTGATGTGATTTGGATTGTTGATGATAGACTCACCAAAAAAGCTCACTTCATTTCAGGTAAAAGCATATTTCGATTAGATCGATGGGCTCAGTTGTATGTCCATGAAATAGTTTGGTTGATGGCTCAGTTGTATGTCCATGAAATAGTTTGGTTGCATGGGGCGCCTATACCATTGTGTCAGTTCACGATGCTAGATGCTAGATTTACCTCTCATTTTTTGGAAGGGTTTGTAGAAAGCCTTGGTTCATTAAACCTTCCACCCTCACATGGACAAACATAGAGGTCGGATCAAGTATTGGAGAACATACTGAGGTTGAATCAAGTATTGGAGAACATACTCCAGACTTATGTTATGGACTTTGCAGGCGGTTGGGATGAAAACCTGCCCCTCCTGAAGTTTGCTTATAACAACCGTTACTAGGCTACGATTCAGATGGTGAAATCAAGTTGAACAAGAGATGGGGAATCATTTAAAGTTAACGAACATCGAGTCAAATATTATTGTAGCACTAAGCAAAAATGTGTAGAAAAGAACACTCCGTGATGAGTTCGCACAATAAACACTCATCTCATCAAGTTAGAGACATATATATATATATATATATATATATATATTTTTTTTTTTTTTGGCATATCATTTTACTTACATGCTTGTGTTAATTTTGTAGGATTTGGAACTAGTCGCACGATTAAAAAATATATATATATATATATATATCAACTCAAAAAATTTAGTGTCTTTGATTTAGGTCAATTAGATAAGTGGCTTTACTAATGATTTGGTTGAATAAATTATATGAAGCATGAACAACACGGCTCTATGACCTCTCCACATGTCGTATTTTGTGGTTGTTTGACGTGTACAATGTTAAGTTATTCTAGGGTGAAAGCTATGTTATGTTATGTGTGATACCACAAGATGTTTATATTATGTCATGTATCCTGTGGTGACTCTCCCGTTGTATGATGCATGATACCTCAATATGATATGTCATGCACACTATGTTAGTATGTTCCCTTTAGGCTTATAAAATATTGTCAAGCTAAATATGTTATTCATGAAAGTTATGTTTATGAAAGAACCGAGGTATGACCCACATCATACATATATGTCATGATTTAAAGCTATGAAGATCTCATGTATTTTGTATGTCACATACATTAGAATACTTCCTCCTTACTAAGAGTAAGGATGCATACCCTACAATATTATGTACACTATGACATTATGCACAATTCTTTCCCTTTGCGATTTTTCCGACCGTGTGAGTGTACACTAATCGAATGTCAGGTCTATGAGGTACATATACGAATCTACTTGAGGTCCATGTGCACGTATGTGGACCGTGTGTAGAGAAGTAATGCACATGATGATAATAAAAAAATAGGTTCGAACATGATTGCATGTTCAAATTCTTTCATTCTTAAAGCAATCAAGAGTGTACATGATTTAGATCAATGACTCAACAAATTTATAAAACATGTGGTCCGTCTTCTCACAAAAATCTTCCAATAACATTATACAAAAAATATAACCCAAAATAGGTGGAGAGAAGGCCATGAGGCTAATAATAGAAAAGGTGGATATAGGGTCAGAAAGAAACAAAGAAATGGATCCCGAAGAGGAAGCAAATAACAAAGAAATCCGATTATGATGGGCCATCCAACAGCCCCAATCCAACATGGGTATGGGTATATAAAGGCCAGCAGGGGAAAGGGGAAGGGGAAAGACGGGAAGAAAGATCAACACAGCCGAATGCTATAGCTCCACAACACAAAAATAAGAATAAGAGGACATTATGGCGGTGTGTTGTGGTGGGCATAGCCATATTGTAAGTGCATTCTTTGGGGTAGTAGCCATCTCCCTTCTCCTTCTACTGCCTCTCCCTCAGGCTCAGGCTCAGGCTCAGGCGGCTGATCCCAACGCCATAACAAAATCCAACCCATTGGTTAGCCATGGCGGCCAAATGCTGAAGGGAAATATTAACCTTGCGCTCGTGTTCTACGGTCAGTTCGGGCGCATACAGAAGAACACACTCAGGTCTTTCTTGGGGTCCTTGAACACCAATGGCCGAGTCGGGGTCGGGGGTGCCCCACAGGTATCCTCCTGGTGGCGCATGCTCAGCTCTTATAACCCCACCGCTGGGAATGTTAATGTGAAGGTGGTCAAACAATACGTGGATCCCCAGTACTCTCTTGGAAAAATTATGACCAAGGATTTCATCAAGATTCACGTGGAGAAGGCTGTGGGTGAGTTCCCTGGTGCGGTCACCGTTATTGTTGCGGCTAGGGACGTGACCGTGGACGGTCTGTGCATGGGGAAGTGTGCAGAGCATGGAGTTATTGACGGGGCGCCCTACGTGATTATTGGGAACCCTATGACCGAGTGCCCAGGAGCATGTGCATGGCCTTTCCACAAGTCTGACTACGGCCCAGCCGGCGCTGTTCTGAAGCCACCAAGCGGGGACATCGCGACCGACGCTATGGTCATATCACTGGCCTCGGGGTTGGCCTCGGTGGTAACCAACCCGTTCAGCACTGGGTTCTTCCAGCTGGGGCAGAAGGCGAGCGTGATTGAAGCCTCCACCGCTTGCCCTGGGATGTTCGGCAGTGGAGCCTCCCCTGGGAACACTGGGAAGGTGTTAGTTGACCCTCTCAACGGAGGCGCTTACAATGTGGTTGGGTTAAGGGGCAAGAAGTTCCTTCTTCCTGCTCTTTGGAACCCCAAGACGGCGTCGTGCTGGACTGTCATGTGAACCCCCTCATTCACTCCACATTAAACTCCCATTCTTTTTTCCTTTCTTCTCTTAACAAAACCTCAATTAAAAACTATTCATTTCTTTCTTTTATGTTCTCTTTCATGTTTATGCATTTCTAACCACTCTCAACTTTATTCAACGGAGTACAAAACGTGTGGAAGGGTGAATTGGCAGGAATCAAATTTTTTATAAGAATGAAATATGAAAGGTTACATCTCTAATAGCTATATTCCTAAATTAAATATGATCCTCACACAAGCTTTAATAATTTTTTATAAATAGTTATAGTATCATTTTCATCTTTTTATTTGAAGAAATGTAAATACCCATATCAGAATTTGGCACCGGATGGTCCTAACTCAAGTCCTTCCGACATGTTTTGTCTCATATGTGCATCTTTAGAAAAATATCTAATAGGTCACCTAACATATAATTGCTCCAAACCACTTTACCACGAAATTCCTGACTCAACAAACTATACAATTTTTTCCACGTATCCATGTGAAAAAGGGTAAGCTAAGTGTCACAATTGCATTTTGATGGCAGCGGACTTGCGATTGTACGGCATTCACTTCTCAGCAACAAGTGAGTTAAGCGATTTATGCTATTCGTTCTTGTGTCACCTACGGGGTAGAAGAAAGCAAGATTTGAGAAAATTGGAAATTGTGTTATATGGGAATGTAAGCAAAAGGCAACAACAACGACTTACTGCATATAACTATCGGGTAGGAAGAAGTTGACAACTAGTCATATCCCCTATAGTACATTTTGGGGCATTTTAGCTCTTGCAGGTGTAGACACTATTTTTGTGAATGGTCATACACCCTCATACTAACCCAATATAGAATGGTAAAGACATGAAAGCATGTAAAAGGGGCTTGGAACGGCGTGCAACCATGGACAACACATCCTGGACAAGCAAGATTGGGATATCTGTCATGCGGCCATTGACAACATGCCTTGGACATGCATGATCGTGACATCCTTCCCCACTCAATTGGTTGACGTCCCTGTCGACCGACCCGAACGAGCAAGACTAGGACATCTGTCATGCGGCCATAAGTAACATGCTTTGGACAAGCATGATCATGACATCCTCCCCGGCTTGGAACGAGCATGCAACCATGGACAACACGTCCTGGACAAGCAAGACTGGGATATCTGTCATGCGGCCATTGACAACACGCCTTGGACATGCATGATCGTGACATCCTTCCCCACTCAATTGGTTGACGTCCCTGTCGACCGACCCGAACGAGCAAGACTAGGACATCTGTCATGCGGCCATAAGTAACATGCTTTGGACAAGCATGATCATGACATCCTCCCCGGCTTGGAACGAGCATGCAACCATGGACAACACGTCCTTGACAAGCAAGACTGGGATATCTGTCATGCGGCCATTGACAACACGCCTTGGACATGCATGATCGTGACATCCTTCCCCACTCAATTGGTTGACGTCCCTGTCAACCGACCCGAACAAGCAAGACTAGGACATCTGTCATGCGGCCATAGTAACATGCTTTGGACAAGCATGATCATGACATCCTCCCCCACTCAATTGGTTGACGTCTCTGTCAACCGACTCGTTACAACTCTGTGTTGTAGGTTGAGGTTGAATTTTAGGTCTCTTCAATGTGTTTCCAGTTGATTTCAGTGTTGCGGAGCTTTGGACAAGCATGATCATGACATCCTCCCCCACTCAATTGGTTGACGTCTCTGTCAACCGACTTATAACAACTTTGTGTTGTAGGCTGAGGTTGACTTTTAGGTCTCTTCAATGTGTTTCCAGTTGATTTTAGTGTTGCGGAGTCTTGTCAATTATGTAAGGAGATGTTGAAAACTACTTCTTGGTTCGTTGGCTCTTAATGTCTCCTCTGTCAAGGTTTCTCCTACATCTTTTGCTTCGGGATTCTTCTTCTTTGTGTGAGGTTGTGTCACCTGTCTATGCTTGACGTCTTTTACTTCGAAAGAGTAGCATTTCATGTTACTGACATGGACAACAGGGCTAGTCCGCATCCATGGGAGCAAATGGATCCTATACGACGCCTTTTCGATCTTGTGAATAACTTCGACTGGTCCATATTATTTTCTTACCAGTCTACGACTCTTGTTGTTTTGATCTCGGAGTTGATCTGACCTCAACTTGATCAGAACTCTCTCTCCTCGAAACTGTCGTGGTCAACGCTTTTGACCGACCCTTTTCTTTCTCTGTCTTGATGGTACTTCTACGTGACCATGTGTCTCTCTCTAACCCTTGGGTGATCACTAACAGAGATATTTGAGAGCCTGATGGACCCAACTGTTAGTAAGGAACAGTGGTATTTGAGGGTTTGATGTACCCAACTGTTAGTAAGGAACAGGGGTATTTGAGGGCCTAATGGACCCAACTGTTAGTAAGTCATTTAGCTGCTCATAGAAATCAGCTAGCTCGGTTCAGACGTATGACATTCGTGTTGGGATTTGTGCCCTAAAGCTTGTAGTTTTTTGTAACTGAACATTTTCTCATTCATGAATTAAGTAATTTGTTATTGTGTGAAACATTATCCAATAATCATATAAGATCCAGAGTTATTATGGTAACTTGAACAGTATGTAGACATACAGGAGGATCATGTTTAAGTAATAACAAAAAATGTCTATGGATAAGGTTGGGTGCCTTATCCTAGTAACACTATTGATACGGTTCGCTTTGTAATTGTTACAAATGATTTTATCCAAATCATTCATGTGGAGACATGTGAGTGGAGGTATCCTATACAATGAGTTTGTATAAGACTGGACCACAAAATGTTTAATCTCTATTTATAAATCCGTGAATTAAGAAGATTAATATTTCACAGGATGATCATGTGCGACTCGATCTTAATCATGAGTGAGTTAGGAACTCCTGTCTATGAGGACTTGTATTTTAATTTGCATGGGTGAGAATGACTTTTGTAGTCAATTCAATATGCCTACCATTTTGGGGACTTGACCAAATAGGTAGCTGGGAACATAACCTCACAACATGAAATTCACTCCTTCCTATATAGGGTAAGTAGATGAGTAATTCTCTTAAGTGCTGATTTTGGGACTTGAACAATGGGGCCCCCACCCTCTCACTGGCCCGAGAGGGACTCAGTTTATGATTGGATCATAAACGAATTGTCTCGCGACGTGTTATGATTCTGCAGGGGGGCGAGCTCACATGTCTCGCGACGTCATCTTCGACGAAAGCACCTTCTGGCAGTGGAATGACGTGATCGAGGTAGACCAGAACCCAAATCAATTCACGATAGAGTACCTCGTCACCGAGCTAGGAGAAGGAGGAGCGCAACATCAAGAACCGTCACCACCGCCAGCAGCTGCACCCCCTGAACCAATGGAGTTCGCAACACCACGAACTGCAGATTCGACGTTGGATGCCGATCACGATGATGATCTGGTGGCCAGGTATCGAAGGATGGAAGACCTAGTGGGAGGAGGTGAACTACCTGGACTGGCGCTACGCGAACTCGAACAAGAGGTGGTCGAACTACATGCCATCAGCGCAGATGAACCGAACACCTTCGCTGAAGCAATAAGGAACCCGTGTTGGCTGAAGGCAATGCAGGAGGAGATGACATCCATCACCGAGAACCAGACGTGGAGTCTGGAGGATATGCCGCCGGGACACCGAGCCATAGGGCTCAAATGGTTTTTCAAACTGAATCGCAACGAAAAGGGAGAAGTTGTGAAGCACAAGGCCCGTCTGGTGGTGAAGGGCTATTCCAGAAGCAAGGTGTGGACTTCGAAGAGGTATTTGCGTCGGTGGCAAGGTTAGAATCCGTCTGCCTTTTGCTGGCAATCGCGGCACATTGCTCTTGGGAGGTCCACCACATGGACGTGAAGTCCGCTTTCCTTAACGGAGAGCTGAAGGAGACCGTCTACGTCCGACAACCACCTGGCTTCCTGGACATCGACAACCCGGGTAAGGTACTGCGCCTGCACAAGATACTCTACAGGCTTCGGCAAACACCACGAGCCTGGAATACGAAGCTTGATAGTACCCTACTGTCACTGAAGTTCAAGCGCTGTGCCTCTGAGCATGGCATGTAAAAGCAGGGCCATGGCGAGCAGCGACTAATTGTGGGAGTGTACGTCGATGACCTCATAATCACTGGAGACGACATGGAAGTCCTCGAAAGGTTCAAGAGGGAGATGTCAAAGAACTTCAAGATGAGCGATCTCGGCGTACTCAGCTACTACCTCGGCATCGAAGTGCAACAGAGTACTACCGGCATCACCATCTGCTAAAGTGCATACGCGAAGAAGCTGTTGGACACAATTGGGCTTGCGGACAGTAACCCTACAAGGATGCTAATGGAGGCCCGGCTCCAACTAAGTAAGGCCGGCACTACGACGACAGTCGACGCCACCAATTACCGCAGCATTGTCGGGAGCCTGCGCTATCTGGTAAACACACGCCCTGACCTTGCTTACTCAGTTGGATATATGAGTAGATTTATGGAAGCACCTCGGGAGGAGCATCTTGTGGCTGTCAAGTGCATCTTGCGCTATGTGGCNCGCAAGGAAAGGAAAGACGAAGCTTGAGCTAGTCGGCTACAGTGATAGTGACATGGCCGGTGACGTTGATGATCGTAAGAGCACCAGCGGGATGATCTACTTCCTCTCAGGCGGCGCGATCTGCTAGCAATCAACAAAACAAAAAGTAGTTGTTTTGTCTTCCTGCGAAGCAGAATACATCGCCGCTTCGACAGCAACAACACAGGGGGTCTGGCTTGCGCGACTGATGGAAGAACTCATCGGAAGAAAAAGCGATCCACCAATGCTATACGTGGACAACAAAGCTACGATCTCCCTGATCAAAAATTCAGTTCTGCACGACCAGAGCAAGCACATAGAAATCAGATTCCACTACATACGAGAATGTGCTNCAATGCTATACGTGGACAACAAAGCTACGATCTCCCTGATCAAAAATTCAGTTCTGCACGACCAGAGCAAGCACATAGAAATCAGATTCCACTACATACGAGAATGTGCTGATTGAGGGCTCATCAAGATTGATTTCATCCGAACAGAGGAACAGCTTGGAGACATTTTCACCAAGTCCCTCGCGTGGATAAAATTTGAAGAACTATGCTCAAAGATCGGAGTTCAAATAATAAGGTAGATATACACAACTTTTAGGAGGAGATTGTTAAATAAAGACTATGGTTTCCTTAGATTTCGTTAGTTGTTTTTACTTTTCAAAAATCTAAATTAACGCTCCCCGTTGAATGGAAGAAAGTAATTTTTGCTGGTCATTTTGGCCAACTTTGGCGCAAGTTTTTGCCCACTACTTTCCATTTTTAGGATTAAGGTTGTTATTTAAAGTATTGAAACGGAAGGAAAACAAATCGTCGAGTCTTCAGCAAATCTCTCTCCTTTTACTTTCCGTTATCTTTCCTTAGAAGAAACTTCCTTCGGCCAGTTTTTTTGTCGACGCTTTCCTCCCAATTGTCAGAAGTCAACCGGAGGAAAGCATGTAAAAGGGGTTTGGAACGTGCATGCAACCATGGACAACACTTCTTGGACAAGCAAGACCGGGATATCTGTCATGCAGCCATTGACAACACGCCTTGAACATGCATGACCGTGACATCATGATCTATCTAGGATGAAAGCATGTAAAAGGGGTTTGGAATGGGAATGCAACCATCGACAACACGTCCTAGACAAGCAAGACTGGGATATCTGTCATGTNTTGACAACACGCCTTGGACATGCATGACTATGACATCCTCCCCCACTCAATTGGTTGACGTCCATGTCAACCGACCCAAACAAGTAAGACTAAGACATCTGTCATGCGGCCATAAGCAACATGCTTTGGACAGGCATGATCGTGACACTAAGCTCCATTTTCATAGGTCCCTTCGAGATCCTTGAGAATTGGGGCTCTAGCATACAGGCCACCCACTCTCGCCGCCTGCACAATATTTTTCACATATCCATGTTGCAAAAATACACGCTGGTATCCACCCACATTATTGAGCATGAAGCTCTCCCATTTCGAGAGGAGGCTCAATCCAAATTTTAGCTTTAGATGTCAAGCGGGTGCCACCCACGGTATTGAGCATGAAGTTGTCTTGTTTCGGGACGCTTCTGGTTCTGTCAGTGCTTGAAATAATTTAGTCTTCCCCATATTACTATATCTCTAGAGTCAATAATTTTATATGAGGAACTACTGTCAGTTTTCTGTTGAGGTCTATCCTATGGAGGTACTCAAATTGGATCAGTGATTGATATGAAAAGGCCCGAATGTGAAATAAGGAGGCCCCCTTGTCAAAGTCGTGTGGGGTAACCATCAGGATAGTGATGCTACAACGGAGAAGGAACTACTGTCAGTTTTCTATTTAGGTCAATCCTGTGGAGGTACTCAAGGATCGGTGATCGATACGAAGAGACCCCAATGCGAAATAAGGAGATCCCCCTTGTCAAAGTCATGTGGGGTAATCATCAGGAGCGATGCTACAACGGAGAGTGAGGATGACGTCAGGAAGTCCTATCTCGTATGCTACAAGGGAGCGCGAGGATGACGTCAGGAAGTCCTTTCCTAGCTCTTTCAGGAGCAGCCAACTTTCGAGGTCGAAAGTTCCTAAGGAAAGGAGAACAACAAGTACAAACTCACACTTCAATATCATAAGTTTCCTCCCAACTTTTATGGGTTCTTATATTTTATTAGAGGCTTTAGGGCCTGATTTTCAAACCGATGCATAAGGGGAAAATGCCAAGGATACCTTAAGGAGCTTAGAAAAAAAAAATGTTGATTAATTGAAAAATTCAGGTCCAAGTCAACAAGCGACAAAAGGGTAATTTTATCCCCCACACACCACTTTCTTCGAACACCAAAGTACTTCGTTCGATTTCGTGGAGAAACGGGCAAGAACACGAGTAAATTTGCGGAGCCTTCCTTTCAGGATTCCGCCTTAGATCCATGAATTTTTTTTGGATTAGGTCTTAATATTCAACTACAATGCTCTAGGGGAGGATTCTTGCAAGTTTCGCGAGAAAACTCGGCCAAAAATTGCGTCAGAAATCGAAACCGAGAAACACTTAAATCTTGTAAGAAACTTAAATTCTTTCAAACTTCGAACTCATTTATTAAGGTCTATGAATGTCAAAAAAAAATTCAAGGAAAATATTTCTAGATAGGTGGACTAAAGGTCTTGAAATTCCGGGAAGGAATCGAGTTTATACGAGTTACGGATTGGAAGATATAGAAATCCAAAATAAATTGTTTGAAACGCGATTTTGATTGGAATGTGAAAATTAATATTGGTTTTAGACAATCAGCAAGGAACACGCGACGACCGAAGAGAGGAGAGGCGTGTTTATGACCAGGGGTGGACACGTGTCGGGAAAACAGTGGATAAGCGTCTCGATATCGTACCACTGACATGAGTTGCTCACCTGTTACTCGAATGTCGACCCAAAATACACCCGAACTGAAAACTGACTCGCGCTCGTGAGGTGACCCGAGAGGCGTGTTTATGACCAGGGGTGGACACGTGTCGGGAAAACAGTGGATAAGCGTCTCGATGTCGTACCACTGACATGAGTTGCTCACCTGTTACTCGAATGTCGACCCAAAATACACCCGAACTGAAAACTGACTCGCGCTCATGAGGTGACCCGATAAACCATGGTCCAACCTGATGTCTTTCTACCAATCCTTGCACACCATGTGTTGCACCCATAAAAAGGTTCGAAGGTCGTCCTTGCCTGCATGCTACCCTGACCTCACATGCAATGTGTGTGGAGGCCACGTGTGGGAGTCCATACCCACATGGAAGCGCGTGCCATCGTGTGGGGAACCCTAGTTAAAATAATTCTATTTTACTGTGAATAAGGTGTATAAGGTGTCCGTAGATCGACTTCATAATTTTTGGACTCCTCTATGCCTATAAATCAAGCTCGAGAAAGCGAATCATAATTCTTGTAAGGTTCGCTTGGTATTGCATATATGCTAGAGAAATTTACTTCTAGTGGCTAGATCCCCGAAAATTTCCTATACTTAGGAAGCTAGTTATATATATTAGATTTGATACCTTAGTGGAATGTTCTATATTTGATCATGTTATGCGAAAATTTCCTATACTTAGGAAGCTAGTTATATATATTAGATTTGATACCTTAGTGGAATGTTCTATATTTGATCATGTTATGCGAAAATTTCCTATACTTAGGAAGCTAGTTATATATATTAGATTTGATACCTTAGTGGAATGTTCTATATTTGATCATGTTATGCGAAAATTTCCTATACTTAGGAAGCTAGTTATATATATTAGATTTGATACCTTAGTGGAATGTTCTATATTTGATCATGTTATGCGAAAATTTCCTATACTTAGGAAGCTAGTTATATATATTAGATTTGATACCTTAGTGGAATGTTCTATATTTGATCATGTTATGCGAAAATTTCCTATACTTAGGAAGCTAGTTATATATATTAGATTTGATACCTTAGTGGAATGTTCTATATTTGATCATGTTATGCAGGCAAACGAGGTATTTGTGCATCCTCAGAGTGTTTATTGCCCCGATGAGCTTGTGTGACTATGTGTGTTTATTGAATGATTGTGCTGCCATTGAATGATAAGTAGTAGCGTTAAGTTAAGTCTAAGGTGTACCATTGTAGAGATGGGTTAGGTTTAGATAGAAGACCCTCTTAATGATTGTGCTCGGTGCTTAACCCTACAAACTCAAAAATAAAAGATCAATAAAAACTTTTTCATTTATTGGATGGGAATTCGTATTTTCCCCATCTCAAAAATGTAGAAGGACTAATCAGTTAGTTATTTCTTGGCAATATTAGCACCGATGGATTAATCACTTTTTGTTGTTCAAAACGAATAGTTCTATTTTTATAATTTTCTAATTTTCCAAATTTTTAAGTACCATTTTCAATTTTTATAATTTTCTAATTGTTCCAAACTTTTAGTACCCTCTTCAATTTTATAAAACAAAAGAAAGTCACTTTGAATGAAACTAGAAGTCATAGCCCCTATTAAAACTTTGAGACTTAAGAGAATGATATAGTGTTTGAGGACCATCCACTTTCCCTTTCTACTCCCGTGCAATACCGTTGAGCTAAGTGTGAGGCTAATTAGGGTTGTGTTACTCAGTAGTAGACCAACTACTCAACATGTAGATCAGTCTTTTTTACATTCTTATAAAAAATTTAATTCCTACCAATCACCCTTCCACACGTTTTGTACTCCGTTGAATAAAGTTGAGAGTGGTTAGAAATGCATAAACATGAAAGAGAACATAAAAGAAAGAAATGAATAGTTTTTAATTGAGGTTTTGTTAAGAGAAGAAAGGAAAAAAGAATGGGAGTTTAATGTGGAGTGAATGAGGGGGTTCACATGACAGTCCAGCACGACGCCGTCTTGGGGTTCCAAAGAGCAGGAAGAAGGAACTTCTTGCCCCTTAACCCAACCACATTGTAAGCGCCTCCGTTGAGAGGGTCAACTAACACCTTCCCAGTGTTCCCAGGGGAGGCTCCACTGCCGAACATCCCAGGGCAAGCGGTGGAGGCTTCAATCACGCTCGCCTTCTGCCCCAGCTGGAAGAACCCAGTGCTGAACGGGTTGGTTACCACCGAGGCCAACCCCGAGGCCAGTGATATGACCATAGCGTCGGTCGCGATGTCCCCGCTTGGTGGCTTCAGAACAGCGCCGGCTGGGCCGTAGTCAGACTTGTGGAAAGGCCATGCACATGCTCCTGGGCACTCGGTCATAGGGTTCCCAATAATCACGTAGGGCGCCCCGTCAATAACTCCATGCTCTGCACACTTCCCCATGCACAGACCGTCCACGGTCACGTCCCTAGCCGCAACAATAACGGTGACCGCACCAGGGAACTCACCCACAGCCTTCTCCACGTGAATCTTGATGAAATCCTTGGTCATAATTTTTCCAAGAGAGTACTGGGGATCCACGTATTGTTTGACCACCTTCACATTAACATTCCCAGCGGTGGGGTTATAAGAGCTGAGCATGCGCCACCAGGAGGATACCTGTGGGGCACCCCCGACCCCGACTCGGCCATTGGTGTTCAAGGACCCCAAGAAAGACCTGAGTGTGTTCTTCTGTATGCGCCCGAACTGACCGTAGAACACGAGCGCAAGGTTAATATTTCCCTTCAGCATTTGGCCGCCATGGCTAACCAATGGGTTGGATTTTGTTATGGCGTTGGGATCAGCCGCCTGAGCCTGAGCCTGAGCCTGAGGGAGAGGCAGTAGAAGGAGAAGGGAGATGGCTACTACCCCAAAGAATGCACTTACAATATGGCTATGCCCACCACAACACACCGCCATAATGTCCTCTTATTCTTATTTTTGTGTTGTGGAGCTATAGCATTCGGCTGTGTTGATCTTTCTTCCCGTCTTTCCCCTTCCCCTTTCCCCTGCTGGCCTTTATATACCCATACCCATGTTGGATTGGGGCTGTTGGATGGCCCATCATAATCGGATTTCTTTGTTATTTGCTTCCTCTTCGGGATCCATTTCTTTGTTTCTTTCTGACCCTATATCCACCTTTTCTATTATTAGCCTCATGGCCTCCTCTCCACCTTTTTTTTTTTTTTCTTTTCTTTTTTTTTTTAACTTTTTTGGTATCATTTTTATGGTTTGTAATATTACCCTACTATACTAACAAGATTCATAACATAATACAAACTATAATGGTATCACACATAACATCACATAACTTTGATCATAGAATAAAATAACATTATACGCGTCAAACAATCACGAAAGACGACACGTAGATGGGCCATAGAGAACGAGTAGTTCATGTTTCATATTATTCATTCAACCAAACCAATAATAAAACCACTTACATAGTTGGTCTAAGAAAAAGTCTCTAAGAAAAAGTCACTAAATTTCTTGAATTGATGTTCCTTTGATCTTACTCATGTGTCACAATCACATTTAAATCACATTTAATTCTTTGTATATCTTACCATTTTGTGTGTTCAAAACTCATTAATTCCTTTACTTGCCACAACCATTGTTCTCTAGTTCTCTTGATCAGTTTTCAATTTAAAATAAGATTAGATTCTTGACCTCTTTTAAAACTATGGAGACAAGAATCAAATGAAGATTAAAAAAAAAACTAAAGAAGAAAAAAAAATCATGATTGTTAAAACAATTCAACGAAAATATTTATGTTGACTTAAAGTCTTGAAATTTGGTGAAGAAATTGAGTTTTTTCGTGTTACAAATTAGAAGATATAAAAAGCTAAAATAAATGGTTTGAAACACGATTTTGATAGGTATCTGGAAAAAAATATTGGTTCTAGGCAATAGGCGACGAACACTCGACGGCTGAAGAGAGGAGAGACGCGTTTGCAACCAGGGGTGGACACGTGTCGGGCACACAATGGAGAAGCGTGCCGACGTTGTACGTTTAGACGCGTTTTCCACCTACTACGCGAATCACTAACCTGAAATACACCCGAGTAAAAAATTGACCCGCACCTGTGAGTTGACCCAACGACCCGCGGTCCAACCCAACGTCTTTCCGCCAATCCTTGTGTAACGCCACTAATTTTCTCTAACCTAATTAGCGATGTTACCTTGTACTTGTATAACGAAAGAGCGAGAGTTCACGTAAGATAGTCTCAATATTGACAATACGTTCATTATTATAAGTAGTTCATACCTAGGGGAAAACAATAACGACAACCTAACCTAGAAATAATCAACTGATAACTAGAAGAACAATTGCAATAATTATCATCATCTGAGAGAATCCAACAAGACGCCTACGACACTACAAACCCTCCTTAAGACTTCCATGGCCTTCGCAGCGTTCACCGTCAGCCGTACATGGGGGTCTTGCCCTTACCTGAAAATATAGGTAGCACGTGGCTTGAGTATTATATAAAATACCCAGTAAGTCGCCCCATTGTTGGGGTTAAGCATATAATCATACATTAGGATACATGCGATCGCATACAATACACATACATAAGCACATGTGTCAAAAGAAAGAAAACGAGAGAGGGGTCTGTCTTCCATTCCTTCCCATGGCCTTAGGCCCTTGCTTTGTCCGGGTAGGGTGGATGCATGATACTTTTCCACACATGGCCCACGTGCGTGACTGTGGGCCCACCAGGCGAGTTCGCATGCGAACTCCCTAGGCCTGGCTTGGTTGGGTACGTATGACATACAATACTAGACGCCAAAAAAAAGGAAGGCCTGCATGATACAATATCGAATGTACGCGTCCGTACCATCATTAGCATAACGGAGGAGTGCCCCATGTACATAACACATAGCGTGCATGAGGTCCTTAAGATTGACCTCTATGGCATTATACATACAACGTTCCATCCGCTCACCGCATTACATAGCATAACCGGGTTAAACATCGAGTAAGCATATCGTAGCATACTAGTCATCACATTCATGGCATGCAATCCCTTTTTCTCGGTGGATCTAACAATCTCCTCCTAAAACCTGTGTTATATTCTTCCGCTGCTCGACGTTACGCGGTCTTCCGGTCACCTCTTCCACCGTTAGGTCGTTCACGTCAAGCAATGTCTCAATTGAAATCGCGACTTGCTCGAGGACGACCTGCAGCATCTTCTTCACAATTTCTGTCTCGGAGAACTATAACCCTTGCGCCTGTAGGTTGACGCACATCAACAAGGTCCACTCGTTCATAGTTGGATCTTGTCAATATCGGATATTGAACGACACCTCGACGCCCGTCATCATGGCATCGGCCTCTTCGTGGTGGTGATGGAGATGCCAGCACTTGGCGGCGGCGTGAAAGAGTGAGCGAGCTTGCTCGAGATGGACCCCACGATGTGCTTATTTGCACACTTTGCATTTTCTTCTACTCGAACCTGAGACCTGTGTGTTGTTAGGTCGACACTCTAACCACTTGAACTATTCAACTTGATTGTTGATAGGATGGCTCCTCCGCAATGATATACACCGATGGCTTCAACTTGGCTCTGATACCACTTGTTGGATTTCGATAATCAACCAGGAAAATCCCTTTTTCTCGGTGAGAGGAAATCTTCTACAAGAGGTTATTGGAAGAAAAAATAAAATGAGTAAAAATAACAAAGAGAGAGAAGGTGAAATTTTGACGGTGCTTAAAATCAGGTTGTTAAATCTTCTGAATAAATTTCCTACTTAAATATAACCTATCCTAAAAATGGGTGGAGAGTGGCCAACTGAATCTGTGCCACTTCCTAGAAAATTGCTGTCTAAGAATTCGCTAATTGCCGTCTAAGAATTGTCTAATCCATTCGACGTGTTTGACAGATGGTCAAACGGAGAATTAATGTAAACGTGTGAATCTAAATAAGGAAAAGCAAAGGTTTTATCTAACAAACCTAGTACCTTCTTGGCCTTAACCGAAGTCACCCACAACGTTAACTCCGGCGCCTAACTACCTCATATAAGATAACATGATACACTTAGAGCCCTTTCACAACTAGCTCTTATGCCTAGCTACCAAGGTACGTCCCTATCACAAGTTGTTTTATCAAAATGGAGTTATACTGACCTCATATGGTTGAAACAAGGGTGGGAATGGCTCCAGAAGGGTCGAAAACCTAGAAATCAGTATATTATTCGGACCGCGCCGCCAAGCCGCACTGCCAAGCCGAACCTAGCCGAGCCGGGAGTGCAACGGAGCCGCCAATGAAGCCAAAATCGACGGGTTGCGAAGAACACTAACGGCGCAGGGTTTCTGGACACGCCTTTGGTTATGGCCAAAAGGGAACGAGGCCTAGTGGTGGTGTTCGAGTGCGGCTTGCGAGGTGCAGGCTGCACGCTGGCCGAGACAAACTGGTGGAATGCCGAGGGTGGACCCGCGCCCGCCGCTTCGTCTTCCACGCTCGAAAGCCTCGACTGTTAGTTTATTTAATCTTGTATTTTAGTATTTGTGGCTAATAGCAAGGGAAGTTAGTGTAGGTTATTAACAATTGTTGTGTAGGTTATTAGCGGTTACTTAGTTTTTTTTTTCTTCTGTCTACATATGTGTACAACAAGTTGAAGAAGATAATAGAAGTTGGTTTTTGCTTATTTTTCTGAGTGTTGTCTCTTTCTTGTATGAGTGTGTCTGACATCGACAGCCCTAATCACGGGACTTGGCTACTGTCACCAGTGGGATCGTCGTCGTTCGTCCGTCTCCGGTGGCGCGTTTGTCTCTCCTTGCCTTGACGTACACTGGCGCCCGCTCCTACGTAAAGCTCACGGTGTTATCGATTTCCCAACCCGATCTGACTGCCCCTCGCTCTCGCTCACGGTACAACAATGGCTGGCTCACTGAGAGGCAGCCATTGCGACCCTAAGGTTTAAAGGGGTCCGAGGGAATCCCGCCGAAAATCGCGAGATTTTCAGCGCGCCCTTTTTTTTTTTTTTTTTGGAATGTGTATCGTTATATCACTTCCCCCTGCGAATGACTTTCGTCCGCGAAAGGATTTGCATCCACGAACAACTCTGGGTACTTCTCCCTCATCTCATCCTCTCGTTCCCAGGTGGCCTTCTCTGCTGATTGGTTTCCCCACGAACAACTTTGGAATGTGTATCGTTACACCTTGCATGCCACGTGTTGCACCCACAAAAAATCAGGTAACTTCATCTGCTAGGGTTCGAAGGTTGTCCTTGCCTACATGTTGCCAACGCTGAATGCGCGTGCGCCTCTGCTAGTTTTTCGTCCTGATTTGAATGCTAATCCTATTTTACTTTGAA
Source organism: Cucurbita pepo subsp. pepo (assembly GCF_002806865.2). NCBI lineage: Eukaryota > Viridiplantae > Streptophyta > Magnoliopsida > Cucurbitales > Cucurbitaceae > Cucurbita > Cucurbita pepo. The sequence continues at coordinate 402,794 of NC_036641.1, forward strand.
TTAGGAGTTTGTAGAGAGACTTCATAAATTTTGGACTCCTCTATGCTCATAAATCCAGCTCGGGAAGGCACGCGACTGACTGATAAATAACCACACGAAGTTAAGAAGAATTCTTTTAGGGTTCGCTTGTTATTGCATGCAAACAAGTGGTCCAACCTGACGTCTTTCCACCAATTCTTGCACACAACGTGTCGCACCCACAAAAAATTGGGTAACTTTACATTGCTAGGGTTTGAAATTCGTCCTTGCATGCATGGTGCTTGCATTGATTGCGCGTGCGCCCTGCGCATGGAGCCTGAGCATGGGAGCGCATACCCACGCGTGGGGAACCCTACTGTTAGTCGTTTTGATGCTCGGTTGCCAATTTTTCATCTTGATTTCAATGCTCATCCTATTTTATTGTGAATTAGGTGTTTTTAGAGAGACTTCGTAATTTTTGGACTCCTCTACGTCTATAAATCAATCTCGGTAAGGCACGCGACAGACCGGTAAGTCACTACAGGAAATTAGGAAGAATTCTTGTATATGTGATGAACTAGCTATCTTAATGAAATTTCATATTCAGGTTTGTGTATGTTTATCTGGAATGTTCTACTACTGCTTATATTTGATCATGCTATGTTGACGGATGGGGTATTTTTATATCGGCACTCTAGATGTTGATAGACTCATCACCTCGTTTAGCTTGTGTGGCTGCATGCGTAGTTAAATGCTTGCTGATTGTATGAACTTATTATTTGATTGTTAACCAGTTGCGTTGAGTTAAGTCTAGGTTGTACCATTGTAGAGACTACTAAGTTAGGTTTAGATAGGGGACCCTCCAAATGATTGCGTTCACCATGAGAGACGACTAGAGGGTGAGATCTTTAACCCCAAGCCGCTACAGTCTCGGGAAGTTATGTTTGAATGAATCTAGAAGCCAAAACCCCTATTAAAACCAACCAACTACCCTTAGACTTGGAGAAGAACCTTAGAATCCTTATACGAAGGAAAGAGATTCCTTCGCCGAAATGAGCTAGTATAGCATTCGAGGACCTTCCACATCCCTTTCTACTCTTGTCGGTACTGTCGAGCTAGACGTGACGCTGGATAGGGTCGTGTTACTTAGTGGTAGATCGACTACTCTACATGGTGGATCCTGTCTTATGGTAAGATGTTGATCACATAGGTAGGTCAAGGTTGCTTATATGGCAGTTCGTCCTATGGATGAATGTTGACCACTTGGGTGACTTGTTCAAGCTGGCTTATATTGGGGGGTAGCACCTCCCATCCTTAAGTGGCATCATGGCCTATGGGACAGGTTCGCTAATTAACCTTCCCATCGACGACTAGTAGGCTAGGTCTCACATGATGTCTCCCACCTTGGTACAGAGTTATATGAGGTAACGCCTCATCTTCAGACGCCGAATACTACTATAAAAGTTAAGTTCTTCTACCCGAGCTATGTACTGAGATTTCCAAAACTCTAGGATCTAAAGTATAACCGGTGGTCCTCTCCTAAACGATAAGATCCAAGAAGTAGGTTGCTTACTAGATATATTTATAATGACCGAATTCTACAATTTTTTTTTCAAGTCTATGAAGTTAAATCGTGGTACTGGGGTGTTGTCAACTTCTCCCTACCCGATAGTTATATGGTAAGCAATTGTTGTTGCTTTTTTGCTTGCATCACATATAACACCAATTTCAATCTCTCAAATCTTGCTTTCAAAACTCTCTCTCGAAATCTCTCTGCCCCCTTTCAAAACTTATTGAATCGGAGCCAAAGGCTCGAGCATACGTCGTTTGGCCATAGACGACACAAGAACGAATTGGCTTAACTCACTTGTTACTGGAAAGTGAATGCCACACAATCGCAAGTCCGTTGCCATCAAAAGTGCAATTGGGGAGCTTGAAAGTCATAGAGTGAATGTCGACCTTTCTTTTTGGTAGCTCAATGACAGATTCAAAGTCAATAGCTATACCAATAAGGTGTAACTTTCTTTTTGGTAGCTTAATCATAAGATGTTTTGCTTGGAGCAATCCTATGTTAGTTGATCTATTAGAAATTTTCCTAAAGATGTATATGAGAGATGACAAAACATGCTAGAAGGACTTGTGTTAGTGTAAAGCCCCTAATTTTCTAAACCTAATTAGTGACGTCACCCATGTATGCATAATTCATTACGCGGAAGCTCATTATAAATAACTTTGGAAAAAACACAACAAAGTCTTTCATAAAGATTCATAAATCCAAAACAAACCAATCTCCGAAAATAAAACCTTTAGTAACTCAATTCCAAATAAATCTAAATAAAACAATATTCAATGCTTTAACTTAAAACAGTCAAGTAAACTCCTAAAAATATCTCCTCTCCAACTTCCATGGTTTCTTCAGCTCCGCCGTCAACCGTACATTGACGCCTTGCCTTTACCTGAAAAATGTAGGTAGTACGTGGCTTGAGTATTTTATGAAATACTCAGTAAGTCACCCCACTGTTGAGGTTAGGAATGCAAACACATGCAACATATGAGCGGGACCTAACTTTTCATAAACTTTACATAGCCTTGGGTGTTTTTCTATTCCGGGTAGAGTTGGGTGTGTGGTACTCCTTCACACACGACCCATGTATGCGTATATGGACCCATCAGCGGGCTCGTATACATACCCCCTGGGCCTGACTTGGTCGGGCACACGTGTTACACGTCGCCGGACACCACAGAACAGAAAAGTGCTCGCATGATATCATGGCGAACATAAATATCATATTTCATTCTTTCGTAACATAAAGGGGAAGAATCCCGATGCACATGACATACATATATGCATGAGGTTCCTTAACATATCTAACATCGCATTACATAAGCAATGCTAACATGGCATATACGTTTCTTACATTACATGGTATCTCACATGACTTACATTACATGGCATATGACATAACATGAAAGTACATTCCAGTTGCATAAACATCTCATGACATGACTCGATAATACTACGTGTATCCATGACATCGACCAACATTTCATGGCATATATTGCTAACATATCATTCATAACTTCACATAACATAACAGTCAACAGTCAACAATCAACAATCAACATAATCCATTACGTTTCATAGCATAAACAGTCACATAATTCATACATCATAGTCATATCACATAATAAAACATGGTGCATGCAAGGGCCACAAGGCACACACCATCATACAACACGTAGTAAGCTAACTCCAACAGTAAGGTCACTTACCTCGATGGCCTTGGCCGAAGTCACTCACAACAAGCTAATCTCAACGGTTAAATACGTCCTATAATAACCACATAAAAACATAGGAACCTTTCATAACATACCCTAGCTAAATTTCATGCTATTTATCAAAATAAACTCCCAACTCAATCTGTCTTTGACGGTTTGGAACCATACTGACCTCATATGGTAAAAATAAGGGCAGAAACGACGTTGGAAGTGCCAAAAACCTTGGAATCGATATATTATAGTGATACCAAGCTGCCAAGCCGACCAACTAAGCCACCAAGCCGAGCCGTGGGAATTGACGGAACCGAGTCGATTTTGTACATGTGCGAGCCGAGTCACACTGTGTACGCGTGCGAAGCTGCCGGAGCTGTTGGGCGTGCGTCTGTGGCTCGACTCGATTCCAAAAACCTTGCCTTCCTTACCTGACAAGCGACGAAACCCTAGTTTTTGCCTCCCCAATTCCGGCGACGCGCCAACGATCCCACAACGTCCTCAACACCGATTTCCAACGGTCAACCTTATTTGACACAATAATCCTGACATCAATACTTTACTTCCACTCGATTCTTCCTCTGAAGAGCAACCCCAACGTTCCAGATGAAAGTTTGGAGAGAAAATAGTTTTCAAGGGATGTAAAAAGTTGTGCATAGGAATATAAAAATAATCTCAAGACATTTCCGAATAAGGCATTCTGAGGTCTTAGGATAAGGAAACTTATAGAAATAGGGATGTTTCTATTAGGTAATAAAAGTCTCGCAGGAAATCCCTAAATTTCCAGGGAGATTACATTTAATTATTTATTTTATTTTTATCTAATTTTATTTTATTCCAGAAACTCGAATCGTAGTGTGTGTGGATATGCAAAGAGTAAGTAATATGACCAATATAACCATGTCGTGTAGGGGCCACTACAATTCTTAAAATAAAAAGACTGAAAATAATATTCTAACTAAGAAAAATAAATTCTTTATTTGTCCCATTGTTTTTGTGAGAATCATATTTGAGTTAGGAATATAGCAATTAAAGGTGTAACCTTTTAGTTTGCATTCTTATCAAAATTTTCATTCTTACCAATCACCCTTCCATGTTATCTTTGACTTAGCAATTCGCCTTGTGAGGAAATCCTTGACCTAGAAAAATTGCCGAAGAAATTATTGGGGAGAAGAAAAACAGAAAAGCTGGAGAAAATAACAGAAAGAGGAAGAGTACGGAAATTTTGGGATTTGTTGCTAAAAAACACGGCTCTTTTGTTTCTCATTTAATTGGACTATTTAAAACAAAATACATTCTAAAATTGGCCGGAGTGGCCAACAAAACTTGCGCCTAAAGATGGCCCAAATGGCCCGCTAAAAATATGCTCTCCCATTCTACATGTACGGTTAATTCAGATAGCCTAGAAACAAAAATCAACTAACTAAGTTTAAGGAAATGTGTGACTAACCTAAAAACATAGCTTTTTATCTAACAATCTCCTCCTAAAAGTTGTGGTATATCTACCTTATTATTTGAACTCCGATCTTTGAGCGTAGTTCCTCAAATTTTACCAGCGCTAGGGACTTGGTGAAAATGTCTCCAAGCTGTTCCTCTGTTTGGATGAAGTCAATCTTGATAAGCCCCCGATCTGCACACTCCCCGATATAATGGAACCTGATCTCTATGTGCTTGCTCCGGTCGTACAAAACTGGATTTTTGGTCAGGGGGATCGTAGCTTTGTTGTCCACGTAAAGCATTGGTAGATCGTCTTCTCTTCCGATGAGTTCTTCCATCAGTCGCGCAAGCTAGACCCCCTAAGTTACCGCTGTCGAAGAGGAAATTTACTCTTCTTTACGAGAAGACAAATTAACTACCTTTTGTTTAGTTGATTGCCAGCAGATCGCGCCGCCTGAGAGGAAGTAAATCATTCCGTTGGTGCTCTTCCGATCATCAACAACTTCGGCCATATTACTATCACTATAGCTGACCAGCTCGAAGCTTCTCATTTTCTCTCCCTACGTAGTATCTCACACCTCAGCCTCTGATTCTAGCCACATAGCGCAAGATGCGCTTGACAGCCACAAAATGCTCCTCCCTTGGTGCTTCCATAAACCTACTCACGTATCCAATGGAATAAGGAAGGTCAGGGTGTGTGTTTACCAGCTAGTGCAGGCTCCCGACAATGTTGCGGTAATTGGTGGCGTCCACTGCCATCGTAGTGCCGGCCTTCCTTAGCTAGAGCTAGGCCTCCATTGGCGTCTTTGTAGGGTTACTCCGCTAGCTCAGTTGTGTCCAGCAGCTTCTTCGCGTACGCACTTCGACAAATGGTGATACCGGCAGTACTCTGTTGCACTTCGATGTCGAGGTAGTAGCTGAGCACACCAAGATCGCTCATCTTGAAGTTCTTTGACATCTCCCACTTGAATCTTCCAAGAACTTTCATGTTGCCTCCAATGATTCTGAGGTCGTCGACGTACACTCCCACAATCAGATGCTGCTTGTCATGGCCGTGCGTGTACATGCCATGCTTAGAGGCACAGTGCTTGCTCTTCAGCAACAGCAGGGTACTGTCTAGCTTCGCGTTCCAGGCTCGTGGTGCTTGCCAAAGCTCGTAGAGTGCCTTGTGCAGGCGCAGTACCTTGCCGGGTTGTCGTTGCCCAGGAAGCTAGGTGGTTGCCGGACGTAGACAGTCTCCTTCAGCTCTACGTTAAGGAAAGCGGACTTCACGTCCATGTGGTGGATCTCCCAAGAGCAATGTGCCACGATTACCAGCAACAGGCGGACAGATTCCAACCTTGCCACCGGTGCGAATTCCTCTTCGAAGTCTACTCTTGCTTCGGGACATAGCTCTTCGCCACCAGGCCCTGTGCTTCACAACTTCTCCCTCTTCATTCCGCTTGAGTTTGAATACCCATTTGAGCCCTATGGCTCGATGTCCTGATGGCATGTCCTCTAGACTCCACGTCTTGTTCTCAGTGATGGACGCCATCTCTTCCTACATTTCCTTCAGCCAGCACGAATTCTTTCCTACTTCGGCGAAGGAGTTCTGTTCATCCACGCATGCAGTTTGACCACTTCTTCTTCGAGCTCGCGTGCTGCCAGTCCCAGTGGTTCACCTTCTCCTAGTAGGTCTTCAATCCTCTGGTATCTGGCCGCCAGACCATCATCGTGATCGACATCCAGCGTCGAGTGCGCAGTACATGGTGTTGCAAACTCCATCGGTTCAGGGGGTGTAGCAGGAGTTGTGGTAGGTGTTGGTGTAGGCGTGTCCAGTGCCGCTACTGTCGGCAATGACAGTGCCTGATGTTGTGCTCCTCCTTCTCCCAGCTCGGTGACGAGGTACTCCACCGTGAATTGATTTGGGTTTTGGTTCGCCTTGGTCCTGTCGTTCCACCGCCAGAAGGTGTTCTCGTCGANGTTGTACCATTGCCAGAAGGTGTTCTCATCGAAGACGATGTCACGCGACACGTGAGCTCGCCCCCCCCAGGATCATAGAGCCTGTATGCTTTGCTCCCAGGTTCGTAGCCGGTGAAGATGACCTTCAGCCACCTGGGATCGAGCTTGGCGAGGTGGGGACGCGTGACCTTCATGTATGCGACACAGCCATACACTCGGAGATGATGTATCGCTAGCTTCTTATTGTACCAGGTCTCGTGTGGCATCTTCCCATCGAGGCTTCGCGTTGGCAACCGATTGAGGTGGTAGACGACCGTCAAGACCGCCTCTCCCTAGAACCTTCCGAGCATCCCCGCCATCATCAGTAGTGACCTTGCCATCCCGACGATAGTCTGATTTTGGCGCTCCACCACCCTGTTCTACTGGAGAGTAGGGTGCTGTTAGGTGACACTGCATGCCTAGCTCGTCGTAGTACATGTCGAAGCTCGATGAGGTGAATTCTTCACCTCGGTCCATGCGCAGCACTTGTATCTTCTTCCTACATTCGGCTTCCGGGTGCGCTTAATCGCCTTTGTTGCCTCACTCTTCCTTGAAGTAGGACCAAACACATGAAGCGGCTCTTGTCATCAACCAACAAGAGGAATAGGGTCTTACCGCCTGGGGTCGCCTGCTTGATGGGCCCGCAGATATTTACCATGCATGAGCTCCAACGACTAACCAGTGCGGTAGGATGTCTTAGACGGAAAGGGGGTGCGCCTCTGCTTGCCAATGAGACACCCATCGCATAGTCTGATCATGCCTTCAATTGCCGACAAACCGTACACCATCTCCACCTTGTGTAGTTATTGTAGAGCAGGAAATCTCAGATGCTCGTACCTTGCGTGTCACCTCCAAATTACTTCTTCGATCCTAGCTAAGAGGCTGACCGGCTGCTCTATCTCCAACTCTTGGATGTAGAGCAGTTTCTCGTGCACCAAACTTGCGTGAGCAACCGTCGTCGATCATCGCAGATCTTGAGTAGCCCACGCACAATGGAAATGTGGCAGCCAACCTCATCAAGTTGACTCAAGCTCACAAGGTTAGCCTTGAGCCTCGGGATGATGTAGACGTTGGTCAGCTTACAGTGCTTGCCTCCCTTACTAACAAACAAAATGATGTCATGCCTTTCGGATCTTGATGACGGAGCCGTCGCCAAATTTCACCATCCCGCGAATCCCCGAGTCGAGATCGGAGAACGCAAACCTGGCCCCGGTCATATGGTTTGTTGCCCCTGTGTCGGGGACTCATCGTCGATGCTCTTGCTACTCGCCTCTTTCGCTGATTTGAGCGAACACTCGCTCCTCCTTCAGCTGGAGCATCTAAGTGAAAGAAAACTGAAGCGTACTCAAAAGATCAATCAGAGTAGTTACGCCGTTGGCTACTAACCCTTGCGCCTGTAGATTGATGCGCATCAACAAGGCCCACTCATTGTAGTTGGACCCCGTCAGCATCAGGCTACTGCACAGAGGCAATTGTCTCCCTGATCACTTGCTCGACGACAACTCGACGTCTGTCTTCGCAGCGCCGACCTTTTAGTGGCAGTGATGGAGATGTCCGCACTCAGCAGCGGCGTGGAGGAGTGAGCCTGTAGATTGATGCGCATCAACAAGGCCCACTCATTGTAGTTGGACCCCGTCAACATCGGAGTACTGCATAGAGGCAATCGTCTCCCTGATCACTTGCTCGACGACAACTCGACGTCTGTCTTCGCAGCGTCGACCTTTTAGTGGTAGTGATGGAGATGTCAGCACTGAGTAGCGGCGTGGAGGAGTGAGTGAGCTTGCTCGGGATAGACCCACGATGTGTGTATTTTCACACCTTGGGGCATTTTCTTCTCCTTAAACCTGAGACCTATGCATTCTTAGGTCAATGTTCTAACCAATTGAGCTAATCAACTTGGCTTTGAAAAACTTGACTTCTCTACAATGATATACCACCGGTAGCCACTTGTTATCTTTGACTGAACAATTCACTTGGTGAGGAAATCCTTGACGTAGAAATTGTTGGGGAAGAAATTGTTGGGGGAGAAAAACAAGAAAAGTGGAAGAAAATAACACAAAGATGAGAGTAAGGAAGCTTTGGGATTTGTTGTCAAAAAAACACCTTGCTTTTGTTTCTCATTTAATTTGAGAATTTAAAATACATTCTAAAATTGTCCGAAGTGGCCAACAAAACTTAGTGCCCAAAATGGCCACCTAAAAATAAGTTGAAATGTGTGAATAACCTAAATAAAGAAAGACAGATGTCCTAAAATGTGTGAATAACCTAAATAAAGAAAGACAGATGTCCTAGTCTTGCTCGTTCGGGTCGGTTGACAGGGACGTCAACCAATTGAGTGGGGAAGGATGTCACGATCATGCATGTCCAAGGCATGTTGTCAATAGCCGCATGACAGATATCCCGATCTTGCTTGTCCAGGATGTATTGTCCATGGTTGCACGCCGTTCCAAGCCCCTTTTACATGCTTTCATGTCTTTACCATTCTATATTGGGTTAGTATGAGGGTGTATGACCATTCACAAAAATAGTGTCTACACCTGCAAGAGCTAAAATGCCCCAAAATGTACTATAGGGGATATGACTAGTTGTCAACTTCTTCCTACCCGATAGTTATATGCAGTAAGTCGTTGTTGTTGCCTTTTGCTTACATTCCCATATAACACAATTTCCAATTTTCTCAAATCTTGCTTTCTTCTACCCCGTAGGTGACACAAGAACGAATAGCATAAATCGCTTAACTCACTTGTTGCTGAGAAGTGAATGCCGTACAATCGCAAGTCCGCTGCCATCAAAATGCAATTGTGACACTTAGCTTACCCTTTTTCACATGGATACGTGGAAAAAATTGTATAGTTTGTTGAGTCAGGAATTTCGTGGTAAAGTGGTTTGGAGCAATTATATGTTAGGTGACCTATTAGATATTTTTCTAAAGATGCACATATGAGACAAAACATGTCGGAAGGACTTGAGTTAGGACCATCCGGTGCCAAATTCTGATATGGGTATTTACATTTCTTCAAATAAAAAGATGAAAATGATACTATAACTATTTATAAAAAATTATTAAAGCTTGTGTGAGGATCATATTTAATTTAGGAATATAGCTATTAGAGATGTAACCTTTCATATTTCATTCTTATAAAAAATTTGATTCCTGCCAATTCACCCTTCCACACGTTTTGTACTCCGTTGAATAAAGTTGAGAGTGGTTAGAAATGCATAAACATGAAAGAGAACATAAAAGAAAGAAATGAATAGTTTTTAATTGAGGTTTTGTTAAGAGAAGAAAGGAAAAAAGAATGGGAGTTTAATGTGGAGTGAATGAGGGGGTTCACATGACAGTCCAGCACGACGCCGTCTTGGGGTTCCAAAGAGCAGGAAGAAGGAACTTCTTGCCCCTTAACCCAACCACATTGTAAGCGCCTCCGTTGAGAGGGTCAACTAACACCTTCCCAGTGTTCCCAGGGGAGGCTCCACTGCCGAACATCCCAGGGCAAGCGGTGGAGGCTTCAATCACGCTCGCCTTCTGCCCCAGCTGGAAGAACCCAGTGCTGAACGGGTTGGTTACCACCGAGGCCAACCCCGAGGCCAGTGATATGACCATAGCGTCGGTCGCGATGTCCCCGCTTGGTGGCTTCAGAACAGCGCCGGCTGGGCCGTAGTCAGACTTGTGGAAAGGCCATGCACATGCTCCTGGGCACTCGGTCATAGGGTTCCCAATAATCACGTAGGGCGCCCCGTCAATAACTCCATGCTCTGCACACTTCCCCATGCACAGACCGTCCACGGTCACGTCCCTAGCCGCAACAATAACGGTGACCGCACCAGGGAACTCACCCACAGCCTTCTCCACGTGAATCTTGATGAAATCCTTGGTCATAATTTTTCCAAGAGAGTACTGGGGATCCACGTATTGTTTGACCACCTTCACATTAACATTCCCAGCGGTGGGGTTATAAGAGCTGAGCATGCGCCACCAGGAGGATACCTGTGGGGCACCCCCGACCCCGACTCGGCCATTGGTGTTCAAGGACCCCAAGAAAGACCTGAGTGTGTTCTTCTGTATGCGCCCGAACTGACCGTAGAACACGAGCGCAAGGTTAATATTTCCCTTCAGCATTTGGCCGCCATGGCTAACCAATGGGTTGGATTTTGTTATGGCGTTGGGATCAGCCGCCTGAGCCTGAGCCTGAGCCTGAGGGAGAGGCAGTAGAAGGAGAAGGGAGATGGCTACTACCCCAAAGAATGCACTTACAATATGGCTATGCCCACCACAACACACCGCCATAATGTCCTCTTATTCTTATTTTTGTGTTGTGGAGCTATAGCATTCGGCTGTGTTGATCTTTCTTCCCGTCTTTCCCCTTCCCCTTTCCCCTGCTGGCCTTTATATACCCATACCCATGTTGGATTGGGGCTGTTGGATGGCCCATCATAATCGGATTTCTTTGTTATTTGCTTCCTCTTCGGGATCCATTTCTTTGTTTCTTTCTGACCCTATATCCACCTTTTCTATTATTAGCCTCATGGCCTCCTCTCCACTCTTTTTTTTTTTTTAATTTATTTTAGAACGCAGGTGAGTAAAGATCAATCATACTAAAAGAAATTAAGTTGATTTGTGGAGATAGTCAGAAATAAGTAATATGACCATATCACATAGTATGCAGAAAAATGTTGGAATCATCCAATGTCAAATCTAAAAGACAAAAATGATATTCTAAATAAATTTCGTATTATCAGGTTTGATTTAGGAATATAGCAATTAAAGATGAACTTTTAATTTTTCATTTTTATAAAATTTTGATTACCAAGTACTCTCAGCCTTATCAAGAAAAGTTCTATCAATCAATTTTTGAAAAGGAAGACTTAGCTTACATTGTTATCATGATAAGATTTGACTTATGAGAAAGTTAGAAAGAATGAGTGAGCCCTTTCCGACCATTAATCAAAAGCCAACTCTTTCAATTATGCAAAAGAGAATATATATATATATATATATATATATATATGTATGTATGTATAAATTACACGTCAATAAATTTTTTTAATCTCTCATTTTTTCCGTTTTTTTCGTAAAGTATTTGTCGTTGTTGGAGTTCTATATTGGCTAACGTGCATGTTCATTCATTATGACTCTAGTCGACTTGCCTCTACTTTAAGTCAAGTCATTTGATTCGACCTCGTCTCTACTTTAGGACAAGGTCCTTTCAATACAATGTTGCATCGCATCTCACCATCGTGATTTTCACCAACACGGCCCACACTTTGCGATGTCATCTCAAATCTCGAGATGTTATTGACTCTTGTTATTTGTTCGATCACACTTGTCGAGAATTGACCCATGAGTCATCTTTATTATCATAGATCTAAGACATTGATCCATCTAGATACTATCTAGACATGGATCATGTGTGTTCATGCATAGACATTTACAAGTCAGGTATAAGAGAATGGTCTCATATACCAAACTTCGACTCATGGAAGACATCCAAAATGCACGTCTTACAACGCTCACCCACACCGTGACACACATATATGTCATAGGTAAGCTCAATTAGGTCACAGGCCAGAGGGTAGTGGAGAGCTGATTCTATTCCTCCCTCTATTGTACATTTTGAGCATATTTGATTTGATTGATGTAGACATGATCTTGGCGGGCAGTTATAGGACCCATGGAGCATCTGTCGAGTGTCCAATTAAGATCAAATTCGATGAGCCTTCATCTCTCAGATAGATAGACTTAACTCTAGAATCGGATCTCGAAACTCATAAAAAACTAAACTTTTGAGGCTATGGCCTAGAGACCTATCTGGCGATCTTTAAGCTGGTCTTCAACACTCTTATCATTATTGTTCCTTCCCATCTTTCTTATTCCTCAACTTTGTTTTAATTCTCACTCTTTTTGGTATGTTGGATGATGCACCTTCCTCCATGGTTGCATCATGACACTTATTTGTCTTGGCTCTTACGTTGCTAGATGGACGCCACTTGAGTGTCGCTGCCTATCTATCTGCGTATGGGGTCACAACCTATTGTATCCATACTATGGTTGTGATACTCCCCTACTTAAACTAGTCATCGTCCTTTATGACTTTCTTAAGAGTACAATCACATCATGGAATGTGACACTCTCCCATACTTAATCTCTACATTGTTCTGATGACGATCTGAACGTGAACTAGTTGCTAACTCACCTACTAAAAATAAATGTGCTTCATAATGAATATGGAAACTAGGCGTTACTTATGGGCATCCCACCCACGGATCTTCTCTAGGTCTCTAAGACTCTCAACATAAACATGTCAAACACAGAATGCCCGATGGTTGTGGGCTATCCCACCAAGGGCTTTTTGCTTTTCTCTCGGACTTGCCTGGAACTCATAAGACAAACTATGGCAAAAACTACCATTAGCATATCCTCGCTTGAGCTAGCTAGCTGGAATATTAAAGGTAGTTATCATGACTCAAGCAAATATGAATCAAGATATCTGAATCATGTAATATAAACTTCAAATAAGATAAATTTATCTTTTATATTTAATATTAACGTCAATAACTATTCGTACACCTTGTAACTGTATTATCCTTACCGTTTTATCCAACAAATTTATCTCTCGTTCTCTAGACCTATTTTCTTTTTTTATGATATCAACTTTGTTGGTCGCCTTCCCCAAACAATGTCTAGAGCTCATCCGCTGCTATCAACCACAAATCATTGCCATTGGAATTTTGTGTAATAAGAGGAATCGTAGTTTTTAAGTTGTTTTCTTCCTCGCTCTCGATTCCTATCGCTAGCTATAAACCCATGTCAAAGCGTTTTCCAGTAGTACGTGCAAAAAAGATAGACCCAACATTAGTCTAAGGTGAGATTCGTTTTCCTATAAGGATGTCATCGTTGGGTTGATTTGAGAATAATTTACGAAAAATTTTCAGAATTTTTGTGGACGTACCGTTTAGTTAACGAGAAAGAAAATCTCTTCCCTTTCATATGTTAAATCGACATCTCTCTCTTACCCATTTTTTTTTTTTTCCGAATGAATGTGAACACATATTAGATTATAGTGTGAATGGAGAGAGTGTAAGTCAGCAAAATGGGACATTAAAGTGGAAAATCAAAGCAAAAAAAAGGAAGATTTTAAATCAATTTGTGGCTAAAACAAGTGATTATTATTATGTGTATATATATATATATATATATATATGGGTGTTAGCTAGGCTTTATTGTGCATTCAAGTTGGGTCTTGAAGAAGATGTTCTTGGAAACGTGTCGTTGACTGCCACCCTTTGTTGGTTTTTTTTTCTTCTTTTCTTGTTAAATTCTGTTTGGACCATTACCAAAGATTTCTTACTTTTGATGTTTGGTCAATTCCAAAACAACAACTCATTTAACCACTTCCCATAATTATCACCAATTTAATTAATAATTAAATATATTTTTTCTTTTTCATTCTGATTAAATTGTAAATACTCTGAAATATCCGACATTTTTAAAATTTATAGATCTATTAATTAATTTAAAAGAGCGTGGAATACGTTAGAGAATTATTAAATACAATTAAAAATAATTTATGAAATTTTTTAAAACGTGTTTAATAACAAAAATAAGTAATTTAGCAGAAATTGTGTTGGTAATTGTTTGAGAGGGACAGGCCACCTACCACACCTTTCAAATTAGTGCTTTCCATGATTTAAATTTTTTAAATTTTTAGAACGTAAAATTAAGAAAAAGGAAATCCAAATTATAAAAAGCTGGGATAGAATGGGATAGGTGAGAAAAAGTTATTTAAAATGTGCCACATCAGAAAATAAAATAAAATAATTAGAATAAAACATCCAAATCTTTCATATTTTGATTGATAATATAATTTAGTCGAACGTGTAAGTTCACAATTCAAACTAATCTATTTCTTATATTATCAATAATAAGGACTAGTTATAATAAAAATTAAAAACAAGTATTGACGAGATTTTGCGAAGCTATTAATTTTCGTGTTTCGATTGAGATAATGAAATTAAGATTTGATTGTGTCTTAGTGTAGATTGGTCAATTGTCGATTATAAAATTTTATCTCTTGTTTGGTCTCTAGTACTAGTTTGATTGAAGTTCTTTTGTTCAAATCAATATTATTCAATACATTTCACGCTTTTAACCCGACTCAAGCTGAAAAAACCCCACCCCCACTCCCAAATCTTTAGGATTACGTATTCCCCTAAAAACTTGGTTACATTTCAAGCTGAATACTCCTAACATCGATCATAGGGGCAACAAATTAGTTGGTTTAGCCTTGAACCAATCTATGCTCAATGACATACTAGTTTAGGAAAATCTCTAATATGTTCTCCCCGAACCTACGCTCAAATACCGACTAGTTTAGGTAAATACTTAATACGTTCTCTAATCAAATGGACAATAACAAAGTAGGTAGTATTTTTTTAAACCAATAATGAAAAAGTGGGCCATTACAAATTTATTGAGCCATAAACTTTGGCATCCAACTAAAGGTAGCAAATATATGCAAGAAGAGTGGACTTTTCAAGTTTTTTCCTCTAAAAGATGTAACGTTTGACAAATACTCCAATCATCTCTACCACTCAATACAGCTTTCGTCCATTCACATCTTTTTCTTCGTAGTTTTTTCCCCATACAATTTCCATAGCAAAATTATACAAATTTGGACTTAAAAGTTCCCAACTTGTATTCAGATCAGCAGCTTTGGACCCCATAGTTTGAAAAATAATGCACATTAACAGTTGAATTGAAGTCAATCCTGTTTGCAAGAGTGCTTTTTATCCAAATACTTGATTGGAAAGCACTCCAGCAAGAAAGTAAAAATAAAAAATAAAAGAAAAGGGCAGAGAACTAATCATCAAAAGATTTGGTTTTAGTCAACTAAAAACACTCTCACTTTCCACTGAAAATTCATGTCAAACTCAGCCAACCTTAAATCTCATGGATAATGAACATAGTTCCATTGAAACCAAGCTAGTTATAGCTAAAGTGAAAACTTGCACCTATCTTCATTGTATATAAGAGAATAACCATTATAATTTGTAATATCATGTGAAGCAGAGCAATGATCAAGAAGAAAGAAAGGTATGACTGTAAGAGTAAGAAGTTCAGAAGGGAAGAGAGTAACTTACATGTTTCTGTGCAACATAAAAACAGCATCTATGAGTAGAGAGTTGGTCTGTAGAGTGTATGGAGGCAATGTGCCTGTAATATGAACTCCTGAAAATATACTCTGCAGTTGAAGATTCTAACAAACGCCTCGCAATTTCGGGTCCTTTGGACATCCGAACGGGGCAGCTATAATGACATTATTCACACCAACTATGGTTTCAATCTTCACAGTCTTATCTGATAAAAACCATGTTTTCAGCTGCATCCTCAATTGTTTGTTGCAATCTAGAGGGGCAGCAAGAGAAGTTCCAACTGATCTCTCTAAATTTTCTCAATTCCATAGCCATCTAATTTCTCGATGAATTTGGGATGCAAATTTATCTTCACGATAGGATGGAACTGTGGACAGCGATCGGGAACCCAGCAAGCTTCTGAGTGAAGTTCTTGCAATGGCATTTTTATCTAGTATTTTTTCTTTGTCATCCCCAACAATGATCGACTGGCCTATTTTCTTGAAATTTTGATTAGAATGGCTATGCCTAAAACTATGAGAACCAAGAGCTGGATCTTCAAGGAGGACTGAGTTTGGCTGATAATGCTGGCTTGACACTTTTGGTGGACTCTCTACCACAGGTTCTGGAGGCCGATCAGCTTTGAGGGAGTCCTGCTTGAAAAGTTCGTGCACCGAAGCACGTTCAACTGTGCTTAAGTTTAAAATCTGATAGAGTTTTTCTCCATTTTGGTTATTCCCTATCAAACTATGATCACATGAATGGTTAGCAGCGTCGTGGCTTTGACAGCCACCATCGTAAGAGATACGAGGTGTTTCATCTATTCCAGGCCCCGACTTCCACTCAGGTACCAAGGAAGCAATTTC
This sequence comes from Cucurbita pepo subsp. pepo, assembly GCF_002806865.2. Taxonomy (NCBI): domain Eukaryota; kingdom Viridiplantae; phylum Streptophyta; class Magnoliopsida; order Cucurbitales; family Cucurbitaceae; genus Cucurbita; species Cucurbita pepo. The sequence continues at coordinate 419,437 of NC_036641.1, forward strand.
CCCATCAATTTTTTCAGCTATCTTGATCACATCTTGGTCGGTAATATCAAGTTCTGCTATCATTTCAGTAGCAACCGTCAATGCTGTATCATTCTTGGTGTCAAACGGGAAGTAAATGTTTCGAATCCGTCCTGCACATATTCCACATTTTTCAAGTGAACATTTCTGTAACTCTTAATAGAAAGCAAGCATTCCATGACCAAAGACAAAAGGAGGAAATAAATATGCCACTACCTTCTTTATCTGCAATCCTAAGTCTTAGAACAATGCTGCCATCTTCTCTTATCTTCCCCTTAATACTGTTATCAAGGTTTTCCAATTGGTCATCATCATCATTCTCAAAAAGTTCGAACCCATCGGGTTCAGTCTGAACCGAATGACACCTCCATTCATCTGAGGCCTCCAAACGGTAATTAATCGAGCTGAAACTTCCTTGTCGTTCAAGGAAAGGGTGTGCTGTAGTAAAAGCAATACAGTCAAGTTCTCTCGGACATCCTGAAAGTTGTAACTTACTTTCACAATCATCAATTTGGAGAAAAGGGTCACTCAAAAGTTCCCTTGCTGAAGGTCTACAAGAGACTGGTGCCAAGCATTTCTCGACAAATTGCCGCATGCTCGGATCCTTCACTTTATATAAGGCATCTGGTTTCTTGCCCTACAAGTAGAAAGCATGATAAGGAATCAACTTTTTCGTCCAGGACATAATGGATTAAAGAAAAGTATATGCTCATAGAGAGGGAGATCTTACAGAAATTACTTTCTTATAGATTTGAACAGGATGATTACATTCACTATATGGATATTCAAATGTAACCATCTCCAAAACACACATCCCAAAAGAATAAATGTCTACCAATTCATTATAAGCCTCTTCATATACTTCAGGAGCCATGAACTCTGGTGTCCCTGTTTTGTAACAACAATAATAATAAGCATCTAACAAACAGACTTCTATCACAAGAACTCACCAGCAATTCAAGGAAAAAGATTCATTGGGAAAGCATTAAGAATCAGAAAGCCAAAGATGAAATGGATGAAGAATTGGTTACAGGATCTCGATCAATCCTCATTTCAACCAAAATTTCACAGAATTTGAAGAAGATAATCATACCGACGCAATGATCAGCATGCGATTTCCGGAGAATAGCAGCAAGACCAAGATCTCCAATTTTAATTTCTCCTTGATTACCATTAACTAAAATGTTATCGCACTTGAGATCTCTGTGGATCACAGGAGGGTTCTGGCTATGCAAATAGAGAAGACCCCTCAAGATTTGTCTGCACCATCGCTTCACTGCTCTAATGTTAACTCTCCTATGTTTTAGCCGATATCTGTAAGAAGAGAACCGACCAAAAATTTAGCAGAAACCAAGAAGGAATAAGACCTTTTTGTAGAAAGTGAAGGATGTGAGAATGAATGTTCAAAAGCATTCTTACTGCCTCAAAGTCCCAGAGGTGAACATTTCAGTAACAAAGTTGATGTTCCTATTTGCAGTATCGACCCATGAGGTATAAAATTTCATAATGTTCTTATGCTTCAATGTTTTTAAAAGATGAATCTCAGAGTATAGCCTCTCAAGATCTTCAGGGCATTGAAGGAAGTTACAGAGCTTGACCTGGTTCCAAGCAACTTCAATCCCTTCATATTCATCAAACGCTCTGTAACTGCAACAAAAACAAAAGAAAATAAAAAACCTCAATCGAATGTTCATTTCCAAAAACTGATCCAAATTAACTAAACCAAATGCGGTTCAAGAGCGGAAATCGGAAAAAGAGAACCAAAAAAACAAAAATCAAACAAGAAGAAGAGATCGAATTCTCGAAATAAATGGAAAATGTAAGTGAAAGAAAGTCAAATAGAGACCGAAAACATCGAAAACAAAAAAAAAAATTCCGAAAATCAATGCTAAGTACAAAAATGCAAAGGAGACGAACGAGAAACTGAATTCATTCGTACACTGTCTTGGAAGCTCCTTTGCCGAGGATTTCATTATACTGCAACAAAGAACAGAAAACAATCAGAATCAGAGCGGATGAACACAAGAGAGAAAGAGAGAGGGGAGGGCATACTCTTCCATATCTGCCAGTCGGATCAATTTCAACATACTGAGAGAAATCTGGAGGTTGAAGAAGATTAGAGAAACCAGTAATTGAATCAATTGTTTCCATTAGATTTGAACCGATTTGCGATGTTCCTCGGCGGTGCAAATCCTTGGTTCCTCAGATTTTGGGCGGAGAACTATTTGGAAATCACATCTCTTGCAGAAGAAGAGAGAAGAGAAAAAGGTATTGAATGAAAGTGACGGCCCTTTCCAAGAGTAAGGTAAATTTCTCACTTCTCTCATTTCTCACTGCAAGTATGGAAACCCATAATTCCTTTACATTTTTCATATAATATTTTAGGTTAAATTATAAATTTTAAGTATAAAAATTCCATTAATTTTAGAACTTCATTCCACCTCAAATAAATCCCCTAAATTCATCGAGTTGTTCTAAACAATCAAGACGCCTCGTTATTCATGAAATTCTTTGTCGTCTAGCTGTAAAATTCTCATTTAAACGAGAGCTTCCAAAAACATCGTAAGCTAAACCTATAGATAACGTATAGTAATACTATGAATGACCTAGTATTGAATACTGGTGATGATACCGTTCAACTCCACGTATTCTCGTACTGTCAAAAAGGAATTGAGATCAGTAAATGAAAATTAACGTAGGATTAATTCTTATATTTAAAACTAATATGAATTCAATTTTACACGGTATCTCATATGTAAAAGTTGAAAAGCATATACGATATCATTTATAACGTCATTCATGTACATTGGCGTGTCCGGCCCAAGATAGTTATTAAAAAAAATGAGGGGGGAGCAACTAGCATGTGTCCTGCCCTCGAACTGGCAAGCATTGATCAACCGGCTTGTGACCAAGCCCGAATATGACCAACTAAGTTGTGGTCCTGAAAATTGAAACCCTAGTCGGCCAACCTATGACTATGAACCCTAGCTGGCCAACATACAATTAATCCATACCCTTGATAGGTAAATGCCATAATTTCGCACACGTATCGAACGCTTAAAATTTTTTTTTTACCTCAAATTACTCTATAACAATGTAATTTTTCATTTACTTACGTAAACTTTTATCTAAATTCCGTACTAGTTCTTATCCAAAGCTAGCTATCTTGTCTTTAATGAGCTCTTCCAACTTCAAAAGACTTAAACTTGCCCCAACATCTACTACCGAACAAAAAGAGTGTCACGTGCAATGACAATTTTTCACAACAACCCATCAAATCATTGTTATTGAAAAAATTACCATATTTTTATAGAGGTATTGTCTTTACTCGATCATTCATTTGTCGGACCATTTTAAATAAAAGTTAAAAGGAGAAAAAGTTAATTTAGTTCGTCAAATTTGAGAATTGCAAATAAATTAATAATTGTGTAAACTAAAGACATTCAATTTTATCAATTTAAACGGTGGACACAATCATCGCTCATAAACGAGGTAAATTATTATTTTTTTAATTAAGATGAGCATAACTTAATAGTAAGTGACATACAATGATTAAGAAAGATTTAAAATAATTGAAAGTTATCGTAGGAACTTGAGAGTTAAAACATGTTTTGTTTTTAGCAATTTTATGTTGGGTGACCTCCTAGAAATTTTCCTAGGATACATGAGAGTGAGAACAAAACATGTTGAAAAGATCTGTGTTGGTCTTTGGAGATAGTCAAACAACATGACCATATTGCATGAGATGTTGGAGAATGTCGGGTCATCCGAATTTCGAATCCTGATCTAAATCTTAAACATGGGTAAGCAAAAAATAGGTTAAGTGATTATAAACTATGTTTTTTATGAGTTTAATGGTGAAATTTGTGGCATTGATTATAAAATTAAGTTAGAGAGTTGTGGTTTCTCCAAGCCATGTTCTCTTCCTCATTTCTTTATTCATAAAGCTTATTTGTCAAAGGGAATAAAAGGAAAGGCAAATCAATCATCACCATCATCATTTCTTGCATAATTGCATCATTATCCTACCAATCATACACAAATATATATATAATGTTTCTCTAATAAAATCTTAAACCTTTCGTTTTATGTTTCAAATTTTAAGAATCGACTATGTAATAGCAGATATTGTCCGTTTTGATCCATTACATATCGTCTTATGTGTCAAAAATGAGTCTGTCAGAGGAAGGTTTCCACACACTTATTGTTTTGTTCCCCTCTCTAACAGATGTGTAACGCCCATTACCCATAATTTGAAATCCGAATTCGACACCTGATTGCCCCAATATTCTCCAACTACTTCGTCACATTACTCATTACTTTGTCCCAATATTCTCCAACCAACAGGGGTTCGGGGTTCTTTGTCCTAACTCACATATATCTTATAAAATCACGCTTAACTATGAAGTTCTTATGACTGAGCTATTAAAAAAGAAGGTGCACCTTATTGGTATAGGTGACAACTCTCGATTCTTCTTAGTCATCCTATTTTAGGATCGCTCACATTCGAATATAGTCTTAGTTCATTCATGTACTACTCATTTACTGAGTGTCACACAATAGTAAATATTATAGGATGAAAAATTACATAAATGGTATGTTGAAGTACAATTTTTGTACGTCAATAAAAGTAATAGCTTAACAGTTGTCCATTTTTTTGGAAAGGGTTAGAAATATTTTTCCATATATGTTAATATGATTATTAAATTCATCCCTCCTGGTCCAATTGTAACAAACACATTAAATTATTATAAAGAAGAGGAAGATACTAAAATATTCTTGAATGTGGAACGAACACATTCATGTGCTTACTTTTACGTGTAAAAAAAGTTGTAAACATCACAAAACTTGCCCTTTTTTCTCTCTCACTAACTTGCCTTGTAAAGAATTTTTATTGACCATCTTCACATGCATACGTGTTCATGGATTCGATATCAGTTGTAACGATCCAAATTCACTGTTAGCGGATATTGTCTTCTTTGAGCTTTCTCTTCTGGGTTTTTCTTCAAGGTTTTAGAACGTGTACTAGGGAGAGGTTTTCACACCTTTATAAAGAATATTTCGTTCTCTTGTCTAACCAATGTGGAATCTCACAATCTACCCCTTTGGGAGTCCAGTGTCACGGTCATGCTCGTCTAGGGCGTGTTGCTCATGGCCGCAAACCCATGACAAGCCAAACCCTTTATGTCTTTCCATGTTGGAATGTTTTTCTTTTGTATTTTCAGGGAGTAAGACGCTTTGGAAAAATTATGTCCAGGCATGAAATGCCTCAAAATTTAGTATAGGGGGATATGACTAGTTGTCAACTTCTCCCTAGCCGATAATTATATGTAGTAAGCGGATGTTGTTGTTTTTTTGCTTACATTCCCATCTTCTAAAACTTCTTTAAATTAGGCCAGAGGCTCAAGCATACGTCGCTTGGCCGTAGGCGACACAATAACGAATAGGCTTAACTCACTTGTTGCTTGTAAGTGAGTGCCGCACAATCGCAAGTCCGCTGCCATCAAATTGCGATTGTGACACTCAGCGTCCTCGCTAGCACACCGCCTGGTGTCTGATTCTAATACCATTTGTAGTAGTTCAAACTTACCGCTAGCAGATATTGTCCGCTTTGACTGTTATGTATTATCGCCAGCTGCCCTTACAGACAGAAGAAGCTTTGAGACTGACGATGGTCGTAACAGGCCAAAGCGAATAAGGACGACTCAAATTGGTGAAACATAAGAAAATAGAAGAAAAAAATGTTAAAATTTAAATTTAGGATTAAAATAAGAAAATAGTTTTCTTGGTTTTGTAGACAACCTCGTCCTCCTCAAAATTTAAATTTACGATTAAACTGCATATATATCAGGTGTGTTTTCTTTACCTTAATAACTCAAATAAAATTGAACCAACTACTTAAAGTCAATCTAAAAGCACCACGGTAAAAACAAAGAATTCACAGTAAAATAAAGAGGTGAAAAACAATTAATTTACAGTTTATGTTTTCTTGTCCAAACTTTAAAAATATATATATTAGAAGTCAAATTCCAACTGTATCCATGTGTATACTAAAGAACATGCGGCAATAAATTCATATAATATTTAAATAACGCATTGAGATCAAAGAAAAAGCATATAATATAAATTAAATTAAATTAAAATGAAATAATATATTGTATTAAATTGATCAATCATTTTCAAAAGCCTTTGTTAGTTGGAATCAATGACAAGTTTATTAGTTGTTTTTGTAAACTAATGATCTGTCTTTTGGCTTCCATAGTCTTGGGAAGTTGTTGTAAAAATAAATACATTTTTATAAATTTTTTGCTAAATAATATGCAATAAAATGTTTTTATTTTATGTAATATTACATTTTCAAATAATAATAATAGTTCAATCCTTATTCATTCCATTATTTTAGTAAAATAAAAATAATATATATGCTTTATAATTGAAATAATAATAATATTTATGATATAAAATTAAAACAAAATTATATATATATATATATCGCGTGTCGATATTTTCATCAATATTTCTATAATGGACATTGGAATAAATTAAAATTTCTATTATATATGTAAATTCTTTTTGATGAAACGGAAATAAAAAAAATAAAAAATAAAAACTTGGTTTTGGTACCAAGTTAGACATTAAAAAAGCGACATAAACAACAAAAATGTGAAACCTAACGTATAAGATTTCTAATTTGCTACATGGCTTTAGGCTCGATTATCATGATCAACTTTTTTGCGCGATTTAAAAACAACACCATAATTAAAAGAAAACGAAAATGAATTACAGAACGATACTGTACAAATATATTATAAAATGAAGATTAGGGTTCGAATTTGCAAATTAAAACAATAAAAAAGACTCGAAATACGCTTGGTCAGATATCTTGTTTATTGTGTTGTGGTTTTTTAATACAACTTATGACGAGTATGATGCTTTTGTTACGTTCATAACCATGTCATGATATGATGAAAGAATGCTAGACATAATTTTAGATAATGAATGTATGTTAGGCATGAGAGCGATAACGTTTATAAAAGAAATAGTTGTATTGATTGCATCATGAATTATATTACGCGTCTTCCTAATTGATATGACCTCATGCATATGTATGATCATGAGATTTGTATAAACTTGAAGATATGACTACGAGGAGAGTGATGATATGGTCGTGTATGACGATATGATAAAAAAGGAAATGTTAATAAAAGATAGGTCTCAACATCTAACATATTTGCATGTGTTTGTATTATCTGACCCCAATAGTGAAGTTATGATATGAACCTTTGAGATATTTGATCAACAAGATAATCCGAACTTTACTCTTATTCGGAGTGATTTCTTATCTCTTATCATTAGAGCTCAGTGTTCTTATCTTTTTCCTTTAGCCAATGACTAAGTTTATTTGTAATTCTACGTAGTTTAGATTCCATAATTAGAATCATTCAAGTTGGACATGATCGATCTAGCTTGTAGAGTGATTCGAATCTCAAACAAGTGTTATTGCGTTGAAATAATTGATCAATAAGATAATCCAAATCTTACTTCCTTTATAATGATTCCTTGTCATTTGGTGCCAGAGTTTTTTCTCGGGTTGATTCCTTATCATTTGATATCAGTTTTTTTTGGGTTAATTTCTTATCGAGTATTTTATAATACTAAAGTTTTTCAAAATATATTAATTTTTAGGTAAAAGTGAGGTACGTAAGGCAGTTGACCGTGTTATGTCGGGGAGCATATGTTAGGTTTTTCATGTTTGGTACGTTTTGTGTTGTTATGATTAGAATATGCTTGGAAAAGTAAATGTAGAAATCAATTGGTAGACCAAATAAGGTTAGACTCTAACAAACAAACAAACACATTGATATATTTAATGTCGAGATGTTTTATGTTTTTTTTTTTGGCTACTTTTTCATTTGCACACATCAATTAGTCAACCATGCAAAACACAATAATGAAGAAAAATGAGAAGAAGACAAAAAAGAGAAAAAAGAAAAAAAAAAAAAAAAAAAGACATTTGTTTAGTCTAACGTAACTTTTCTTTTTCGTCATCGATGAAGGTTATGAAAACGATAACGCCACGATGAATCCTTCGTTACGCTACTAAAATAAAAGATTTGACCCCATGTAAACGTGAGAGGAAACATCTTATTATCAGGTATTTTTACATTGGTACTTACCATCCCCAAATTTTTATAAGTCAATAAACTCGATTTCTTCATAATTGAACATTAAGCATCATGTTAAACTTATGGGACGTGGTAGTTCAAGCATTTAAAAAGTTAGTTAAGAGAAGAATTGTTCTGTGTTTTTATTTTTTTAAATAGCCATAAACTGTGTTCTATTCAAAAAGTCAAAAAAGCAGTGTCTTGTGAGTGTATCTTTCTACTTCAGTTATTTATTTCGATATACTTCAATCAAGAGTCAAAACCAAGATCTACTCGAGTAAAAATTGCTCTATTTCTTCGAGTGAATCTTCCCACCCCACTCAGAGTAGCCCCACCAAATTTTTGCTCATATTGGTTATTTGGGTGACAGAAGCAACTTATGGAGTAGACTCGTATAGTCTGGGCTACCACTTATAACCGGATTTCTTTTGTAAGAGACCAAGCATACAAAGCCTACTACTAGCAGATATTGTATGTTTTAACCCATTACGTATCGTCGTCAACCTCACGATTTTCAAAACGCGTCTACTAGAGAGAAGTTTCCACACCCTTATAAGACATATTACGTATCGCCATCAACCTCACAATTTTAAAAACGGGTCTATTAGAAAAAGGTTTCAACACCTTTATAAGAAAACAGTATGGCCTATAACCTTCTCACCGGTTGCTATTCAATTCAAGACCATGCATGACCCTAGTTATTCACCTGAAATTGAACCCCATTTTTCCCAATTTTTTCTTAACAAGATTCATTTGGGTTGAGGAGTCCACCTTTGTCTGTGTCAAGCTTCGCAATTGTCAAATATCTTTGTGTCGTTAATGAAATTTGTTACTGTCGTTTGGTTGAAAAATGTTATCGAGTTGATTGTGTTTTTTTGGTCTAGTTTAGTGTATTAAATGATTGATAAGACTATGATTTTTGTTGTCTAATTATTTTATGCCCGTCTCTCTCCCCATATTGAAACATACAACCACCATGCCACACTCGAGGATTAATGTTAACACAACGGTTATTTTTCGATGTACATGAATGAATGCTGTTACACATAAGTTCCCTCTATTGGATGAAAGTCTCACATCGACTAATTTAGGGAATGATCATGGGTTTATAATCGAAGAGTACTATCTCTATTGATATGAGGTCTTTTGGGGAAACCTAGAGCAAAACCATGAGAGCTTATACTCAAAGTGGATAATATCATACTATTGTGGAGAGTCGTGTTCATCTAACATGGTATCAGAGTCATGCCTTAAAACTTAGTCATGTCAATAGAATCTTCAAATGTCGAATAAAAGTATTGTAAGCCTCGAAGACATAGTAAAAAATGACTAAGACTCCAAAAGAAAAGGAGTCGAGCCACGATTAAGGAGTGTAAACCTGAAATTAACGCGCTTTCAACTTTTCGAACTCGTCGAGACAAACAGGCATAAAAATCAACTTGCGATCATTCTCCAATAAAAAGACTTTAAAAACAACTAGTTTTAGGAAAGCTTATTATGTTTATTAGACGTCTAGTGAGATATTATTTAAATGTAGAGAGACTAGATAACAGGGACTTCGGGCCCATGTAGGATTAAGGAAATTGAGACTCTCGGTAAAAATATTTGGAGCGCGTAAAGCTACACAAACACAAATACAAGAGGTAAGTAAAAAATTTGAATTTCAATTATTGGATGAATGGTTGGTTATGCTCAAATATTTCATTCATTCATTTCCATTACTTACCATCCCTCTCTTTCTCGGATGCTTATTAACTTGAGTTGGGGTTGATAAATCTGCTTACACCTTCTTTGCTTATCCATAATAATGTCAAGTTGCACCAGTGGTCTAGTGGTAGAATAGTACCCTGCCACGGTACAGACCCGGGTTCGATTCCCGGCTGGTGCATTTCCTTTTTAAGGTTTTCTAAGGTTTTTAGGAATAAATTAATAAATAATTTATTGTCGTTCTCGTATTTTTTGACGCATTGAATATTTGATTGAAATATAGATAAAACTTTAAAAAAGGGAATGCACCAGCCGGGAATCGAACCCGGGTCTGTACCGTGGCAGGGTACTATTCTACCACTAGACCACTGGTGCTCTTGTTAATAAGATTTCCTTTTTGCAAATTTCATCATTCTATCAACCGTCTTTCTTGGCAGGTTGTTAACATCATCTTTAGCAACTCCACCAACGATGTTAAGACCCAAAACTAAACTTGATTTTCATACAAAGGTTTAGAGTATTTAAAATCAAAATATATCTAATGGAATGGCTTTCATAATTTATTTTGTTTATTATTGATGCATCTTCCTAGTTTGATAACATGTTTTCGTCAAGGACTCGGTATTCTAAATAGTATGTAGTCGTAGTAGAAACGGGAGTAAGATCTATCCTACTCACACGCTTATAAACATAAATAAACAAAAAGTCTAGAGTAAGCAACCACTAAGGAAGTGTTGGTATCTAGTTCTCATTAGTTTTATGATAATGTTGAACTATGTTATGATGTTACAATTTTTGCTTGTTGTTATTGACGAACAATTTGTCTATAGATAATTATAGATTAGTTTGTGTTTGTTTGTAAACTTTTAGTATATTTTATCTAAGATAGTATTCATTAATTATGGATCGTGGATAAATAATTTTTTTAAAAAAAATAAAAAAAATTTAACAACCCAACCCAATTATAGCATGGTGAAAACTTTTGGGTTGGATTGAATTACTAATTCAATAAAAATCACTCAACCCAATAAAATAATCTACCTAGGATTCGCATTGGATCTGTCCTTCCCTCTTATCCAAATCCCGCCGCCGATCTCAATGTCGATTCCTCCCCTCAAAATCATCGCCGGCGCCGACTCTTTCGGCTGCTCCCTCAAAGACACCCTCCTCTCCCACCTCCGCTCCCTCAACATCCCCGTCGAAGACCTCGGCGTTTCCTCCTATTACTCCATTGCTGCCGAGGTTGGCCGCCGCGTCTCCGCCGCCGCCACCACACCCAATTCTCAATCCCCCGAAATCCGCGGCCTCCTCGCCTGCGGCACCGGTGTCGGCGTCTCCATCTTCGCCAACAAATTCCCCGCCGTCACCGCCGCCACCTGCCTAACCAAAGACGATGCCCTCAACTCCCGCTCAATCAACAACTCCAACGTCCTCTCCCTCTCCGGCATCGCCACTTCCCCTGACTCCGCCGTCGAAATCCTCAACACCTGGCTCCAAACCCCCTTCAAAGCCCCTTGCCCTGCCTCTCAATTCAACCCCTGGCCGACCGAAATTCAGTCCTTTTTGGACAATTCCCTCACCGAGATTCCCAAAATCGGGGCCGTTGGGGCCGTTACAGACACTTGCTCCATCTGCTGCCTAGTGAAGAACAGAGAGCTGAACCCGTTCGAGATGATCCCGGGCGGTTCGATGAAGATTCTGAGGGAGACGCCGACATCGGCCGTGGTTCGGTTCGAGGCGGGAAGCATGGAGCCGGCGCACCACCACACATTTGGGCATGATCTGGTGGTGATGAAAGGGAAGAAGAGCGTTTGGAATTTGAGTAAAAAGGAGAGATTTGATTTGGGTGTTGGGGATTATCTGTTTACTCCAGCTGGAGATGTTCATAGGGTTAAATACTATGAGGATACAGAGTTTTTCATCAAGTGGGATGGCCATTGGGATATGTTCTTTGATGAGGATCTTGAGGCTGCTAAGAACGCCATTGATGAGGAGCTGGAGAAGGTCTCTTCTTTGTGTAACTGATGTTTGTTCGTCTTTGTAAGATTAAAACGTGTGCCTTTTTGAGTTTGAATTTGGTAACTTGTTCTTGTGTTATGGAAGATGGTTTCGTTTGGCTTGAGATCATTTGTATATGTTCCAATGTAATCTTAAAATAAAATATGTATTTTGGTAACCTTGATTTATATCATCGAACCTTGCTCAACTAACTTGGGACCTTACTTGATAATGTTTGAAATCGATCGAACACATAGATCTAATGTCGATCAAGTTGGGTACTTGTATTTGGAGTTAATCTAGACATGGGTATTGTGGTTCGAGCATTGATATGTGGTTGGAGCTTACATTGTCACTAGAAAAGGGTGGTAACGTCACATTTGAAGGCACGTTGCTATTGTCACACTTGTTGTCATTGAAAGGGCGTTGTGTTAGATGATGCATTGTCCTCCTGGATTGCTGCTTTGCTTACCTAATGTAAGGGCTACTCGTTTCTTAATATAGATATCTCATACCATATAAAAAAACCATAAACGATAGTAAGAGTGAGTAACTTGTACTTTAGCATCGACAGTAAGTTTTTTCACAAAAATTACTTGGAAACCATCCAATTAGCATCGAGGAACGAAGAGAATACGAGAGACAAGATCAGCCATGTCATTTAAAGATGTGAGAAAGAGGGAGAGTGGTATGAGTGGCATTACAAGGGAATCAGCTGACCTAGCCTTATAATTTTACTATGGTGGTGATATTACATTATACACGTTTGTTTAGTGGCTAAGAATGAATTTAGATGAGGCTAAACTAGACTTAGTTCATCACTTAATTTGGCAGTTTCAGAATCAAAGGCATCAATCTTCTCTCTTAGCATCATCAATTCCTCACCAGCTTCACATATATATGCAGAGGCTTGCCTCCCTGACAGAGTTGCTCCTTCCATGCTATCTATGTAATCCTACACATACATATACACGACAAAGTATGGTTTTTCTTCACATAACTTGGCTTGATGGAGTTCGAACTTGATGAACAAATGTAGAAAGACATACCTGTTTTGTGTATGATCCGGCGAGGAAGAAGTTTTTAATGGGTGTCTTCTGATCTGGTCGAAATGGATCTTTGCCGGGTGCCTCTCTGTATAGAGACTGTCCGATCTTCACAACTGATGACCATGTAACTTCTAGACCTTGTGCGGATGGGAATAAAGCCAAGACCTTATGTAAAACGAGCGAATCATGTATGATGTTAAGTCGATATCTATAGCATGTGTAGACTAGGAGAAACTACAAAAAAGAAAAAAAAAAAAAAAGTAGCGTTTTTGTAACTGCTCAATCCCACAACTAGTAGATATTGTCCTCTTTGGATTTTTCCTTTCGAGCTTCCCCTCAATGTTATAGAACGGGTCTACTATGGAGAAGGTCTAGCCTTACTTCGACCAGTGCCTCACATCGTCCGGTAACTGCCTCTGATACCATTTGTAACAGCCCAAGCCTAAGCCCACCACTAGTAGATATTGTCCTCTTTGTTGGGCTTTCCCTTATTGTAATAGCTCAAGCCCACCACTAGTAGATATTGTCCTCTTTGTTGGGCTTTCCCTTATTGTAATAGCTCAAGCCCACTATTGGCAGATATTGACCTCTTTGGACTTTTTTTTTTGGGCTTCCCCTCAAGGTTTTTAAAACGTGCCTACTATTAAGAGGGTCTAGCCCTACTTCGAGTAGTACCTCATACCGTTCGGTGACTAGCTCTGATATCATTTGTAACAACCCAAGCATACCGCTAGCAAATATTGTTCTCTTTAGGCTTCCCTTCCAAGCTTCTCCTCAAGGTTTTAAAACGCGTCTACTATGGAGAGGGTCTAGCCTACTCCGACCAGTGCCTCGTACTGTCCAGTGACTAGCTCTAATACCATTTGTAACAGCCCAACCCTACCGGTAGCAAATATTGTCCTCTTTACGTTTTCGCTTCTAGACTTCCCCTCAAGGTTTTAAAACGCGTCTACTATAGAGAGGGTCTAGCCCTACTCCAGCCAGTGCCTCACATTGTCCGGTGACTAGCTCTGATACCATTTGTAACAGTCCAAACCCGTCACTCTTTAGATTTTTTCTTTCGGACTTCCCCTTAAGGTTTTTAAAACGCATCTGCTAGGGAGAGATTTTCACACCTTTAGAAAGAATATTTCGTTCCCCTCTCCAACCAATGTGGGATCTTACCGAGAGTACATGAAATTCAACTCGCTATTAAAAATAACTTTGGCTACCTATAAGAGTTCTTTTGGTTGTACTCCCCACTCAAATTCATCATGTTTTTGAAGTACTTTAATAGTGCCTTAGGAAAAAGCCAAAAGAACATGCAATACTCTGTGAGAAAACAATTGAAAACAGGCAAAAGTACTTCCAAAGCACTTCCATAGAAGAGTCTAAATAAAAACCACACCTGTTTTGTCACTCTTGCTATAATCTCATCATTTAGCAATGGCATGTAAGGATCCCCAGGCGTCAGGACACATCTGAAAATTGAAGTGACTTTGAAATCAGAGTATTTCATCATTTTAGTAAACATTCATGTTGATCGTTTTCAATTATCAGAAACGTGTGCATTCGGCAAATTGTTCGTGTTTCTTGTTTATCGATTTTAAGAACATCCCCAAAATTGTATATAAACAAAGGATTAACTTATTAAAAAGTACAATGTTAAGAGTAAAAGATCTCTTACTGAAGCAATGATCCCTGTCCCTCAATGTAGTAATCCTCTGGAGAGGTTAGCGCTAAATCTGCAAAGCATGAGAAATCTGCATCTGGAGTGTAAAGGAGATTATCCAACCCCACAGCTTGCCTGGACTGCCTACACTCAAAAGTGAAGAAAATCCATGAAAATATAGAACGATAACAACTTTCGGGCCATTTCACAACGATTTTGTAAATAAGAACGTGGAACAGTCCAAGCCCACCGCTAGTAGATCGCTTTCCCTGAACGTTTTAAAACGCATTTACTGGGGAGAGGTTTCCACACCCTTATAAGAAATGCTTCGTTCCCCTCTCCAACCGAAATCGGATCTTACAATCCACACCATTGAGGGCCTAGTGTCCTCATTGGCACACTGCCTGGTGTCTAGCTCTGATACTATTTGTAACAGCTCAAGTCCGCCTCTAGCAGATATTGTCATTTTTTTGTTTTCCCTTTTGGAGTTCCCCTAAATAATTTAAAACGCGTCTACTAGGGAGAGGTTTCCACACTTTTATAAGGAATGCTTCGTTCCCCTCTCCAACCGATATCGGATCTTACAATCTACCCCCTTGAGGGCCCAGTGTCCTCGCTGACACATTGCTGGTGTCTAGCTTTGATACCATTTATAACAGTCCAAGCCCACCGCTAGTAGATATTGTCATTTTTTGGCTTTCCCTTCTGGGCTTCTCCTCAAGATTTTAAAACGCGTCTACTAGGGAGAGGTTTCCACATTCTTATAAGGAATGTTTCGTTCCCCTCTCCAACCGATATCAGATCTTACAGAATGACTTTCTAAAAATAGAAAACAAGAATATTGTCAAATAGCTTATTGAGAACCACCTCGAACGTTCTAGATCTTGCATCTCTGTAACCCATCCGTTGTATCTAAGTTGGACGGTGACAACAGGAACTCCGATCAGCTCGTAAATATTATCAAAGAACTCCCATTCCCTCCATTGAGATGGGATCAATCTTTTGATTCCAGGGACATCACATGCTGTCATCAAATGATATAGTTTACTTTCAAAATAAAAAATAAGAAAAGAGGAAAGAAACATGGTAAAGCACAAACCTGCAACATAAGCATCAGCTTTCACAATTTTCTTATTTGTGGCCTGAGACAAAACAGAGTTCATTAAGCATTAATTATCAGTCCCATTACTTCTGCCTATATTTTGGTCTAACAATCGACATATCCGACCAAAATAATGATCGAGATGAACACTAAAAGTTCTCAAAAGTATGTGACAATGATCGAGATGAATACTATATTCCGAGTTTCACCCTGTTCGGGATAACACATAGAAAAGATGCAAATGGAAGCATTGGATTTCACCTTAGACATTGCCAGTCCTGATATATAAGTTTCTCCATCTGCAAATTTGTCATAAAGTACCTCCCTACATCCCCACCTTAGATGGAATCTGTTCGAGCAGGGAAACGATGTCCAAATGAATCGGAACAAGAAAACCAGCCACAAGTACTGAATTAGAACATAACTGAAGTCATATATACCTGCCCCCTCTGTCCGTGATATACTTTCGTATGGGACCACTTAAGAAAACGTCTGGAGAACCTTTTAGCATGCGTAATAGAGAAGCCTCAGTCTTAGTAGCGAACAACGAGAAAATAGTGAGCATACAACGGGCACTGATGTTGTCACAATCGATAAAGCCGAGAGCATAAGCAACTGGATCCCACATTCTCTGGATACTCGCACGTGTGCCACCTTTAGACATGAACCACTCGGAAAAGCTTATCTGTATGATTAAAACAGCGAGCATTTAGAATCATAGAGTTTTAACTAAGTTTTAGTTTATATCATCACTAATCACGAGTGTCGAATAAAGATATCAATCAGGCCAATATAGTCATGAAAGACGATAGGAAAACAACGTTTCCCCCTAAAACACGAACATGGTACTTTTTTTTATATATAGCAGGAAAGAAGAGAGCATTCTCACACTATCCAAATTTCGAATATCCTTCATTGCAGCATCTGGATCAACAAGAGCCTTGACGACTGGACTTAAGGCAAGCGCCACAGCATTTCTTGCTTTATCGTACGTCTGAATAATATGATTCGGAAAAAATGTCAGAAAAATATCATCGATGCTAGAATAATGAGATCATCTATTTTGTTATTGAAGAAATTATAAATAACAGAAAGATAATTAGACTTTGTCCTTTCTCATCACTTTCATATCGACTCCTAGTTAAAAAAGAGCGGAAGAAACGATCGAAACAACATCGAAGCATGCATAGTATTAAAAAAATCGTACTCAAAATAATAAATAAAAAAAACATTAAAATGATGTTTAAGGTTAGTGGCAACGGAATTCATTACCTTAAGCTGATTCGTGGCCAAGAAAGCTCGAATTCCATGTATGGGAGCTCCAACAGGAAAGCGGAAATCAAGTTCTGAGGATGTAGAAGTTTATTAGATTTTCATTTCATATTCCCAAGAAAGCAAGAACCATTCATGAAATGAAGAAATTTTTTTTGAGAATAAGACTTGAACTCTACCTCCAATTTCGCCTCCCTTGTTTACAAAAGTATGAGTATGATCCTTCACAAGTAGGTTCTTCTCTGCGCCAACCTAAACTCGAACATATTATTAGATAATATGTACAACTAGTCTTGAAGTATGACATAAAATGAGATTATCGGTAAGAAAAGCGCATCTCATATCATTGGCAACAAGTTGGAGAACATGTGTAACAGCCCAAGCCCACCGCTAGCAGATATTGTCCTCTTTAGGCTTCCCTCAAGGTTTTAAAACACGTATGCTAGAGAGAGGTTTCCACACCCTTATAAAGAATGTTTTGTTCCCCTCTCCAACCGATGTGGGATCTCACAACCCACCCCCTATGGGGCTCAGCATCCTCGCGCCCGATGACTAGCTCTGATATCATTTGTAACAGCCCAAGCCCACCGCTAGCAAATATTGTCCTCTTTAGGTTTCCCTCAAGGTTTTAAAACACGTTTGCTAGAAAGAGGTTTCCACATCCTTATAAGGAATGCTTTGTTCCCCTCTCCAACCAATGTGGGATCTCACAATCCACCCCCCTATGGAGCTCAACATCCTCGCGCCCGATGACTAGCTCTGATACCATTTGTAACAGCCCAAGCCCACGGCTAGTAGATATCATCCTCTTTAGGCTTCCCCTTAATGTTTTAAAACGTGTCTGCTAGGGAGAGGTTTCCACACCCTTATAAGGAATGCTTCGTTTCCCTCTTCAACATGTGGAATCTCACATGTTGCTATATATATTCTAGAAACAGCCATTGGTACTAAATCAGCATTCTCAATTTCAAGTTCTACATCGAAAAGAACATTTAAAACAACTCGACCATTTATTCTTGACCATCATCCATCACGAGTCACAAAGAACATTTAAAGATAAATACTATACCCAAGCTTGACATACACAATAGTTTCTAGTAAACGCCAACGTTTAAGAGAGACGAAATCATAAATATTCAAATGTCATACTGTTAATCAATAAAGCAAACTGTCTTCACCTTTTTCATTAAACGAAAAAGATTGTTGTAACATCCAAAGAATACATGTAGCCCCATTTCAATATGATTTCCACGTTTATCCACAAACGAACCGACCTTCCCACCGATGAAGGTTCTTGATTCATATATATCAACCTGGAATCACAAAAGACGCACTTGATACTGATATTGTTGAATTGCATAATCATTTGAAAATGCTTAAATTAACAGGTAAACATCTATGCCCAAATGGGTGCGTTTGGTATGACTTTTAGAAGGATAAGCCTAAAAATACTCTTCAAAATTCTCCAACTATGTAAAGATACCAGAAAGTAACACTTAAAAGTGCCATGATTCTTCCAAAAGTACTTATAGAAGAAGTGTTCTTATTTCAAAGCATTTTTTTTTTTTTTTTTTTTTTTNCATCCTAAACTCACCCTTGCAATGAAGCAATAGCTACTATTATTAATACAAGGTGTTGAAGCAGACAGTGAAGGGGTAGATGATAAACTGAACCTCATGGCCTTGATCCAAAAGCTCAACAGCCGTCGACATCCCTGCAAGCCCAGCTCCAATAATAGCAACTTTCAATTTGGGTCCTCGATAACGTTCAGGTTCAGGGGGAAACAACCCTTTGGGAGCTGTAAATTCAAGATAAGCCATCAAGATTTTATAACATAGACAACCCTAATCCCAACTTCACAAAATTTTCAGATTCCAAAACAGAGGTATTGCAATTCACCATTTGGTAGCACATAAATCAAACATGGAAAAGCACAATTCGCAGTACAGGAAAACCCAATTACCATTAACACTCATATCTGAAACATCTGTATCCAAGGAGGATCGAACCAAGAATCTTCGACCCACCACGGAATTACGAGCAGGAAGTCCAAAACCGCGGTTGTTGCTATGCTTTCTTGTGAAGAAAACAGAAGGAAAAAGAACCCCAGAGGCCATAATTGTAAAACGAAGAACAACAAGGGGCGAAAACAGAGCTTCCGGGAGCTCAACTCAGCTCTTGTATGAAATGGGAGCCAGTTTGGATGGATTAATGGGTTTAATGGGCGAATTGGGTATGAGAAATTGGTAGAAGAAGGGTATCAGAGAGAGTGAAGATGCGTAGGGAATGAATTTTGTCTTGTAACTGAGGACAGGCAAAGGCAAACAGAGTTAGCTGGTAACGCCAAAAATGGCGATGGGTTTTGGAAATTATGCAATAAAAAAAACAGAGAACGTAAGAAAGAGAAAGAGACACGGAGGAAGGGAAGTGCTTCTGGTAACGATAATGCGCCACCAAGCTGGAGGAACTGGCGGAGATGAGCCACAATCCAGTCTTTGCTTAAAATTCTACTCTTTTATACTAAACATTTTTTTCCTTTAATAATTCACCTACCTAACCTTAGTTTATTAACTTAGAAAATTTCTTTAGTCAGCATCTTTCACATGTTTATTTTACCGTGCCCCTCTCTCTAAGACAGTGCCCAGATCGTTGCACCTTTCGGTGCGGGTCGGAACTTACCCAACAAGAAATTTCGCTGCCTTAGGACCGTTATAGTTTCGGCCGCCATTCACCAGGGCTTCAGTCGCCGGCTCCCTTGTCATCAGGTCACCAACTTCCTTGACCTTCTAACACTGGGCAGGCGTCAACTCCCATACATGACCTTACGACTTTGGAATTTTAAAATTTACGAGCTATGAAGACTCACATTGAACCACTTATGATTTTTAAAAATAGCCCAAAAGTCACGAACAATCGTGGACTAACTCTTGTTGAAGATTATTGAAAGTGAGTCCCACATTGATTAATTTAGTAGAATATCATGAGTTTATAAGTGAGGAATATTATCTCCATTGTTACGAGGCATTTTGGGAAGCCCAAAGTAAAACCATGAGAGCTTATACTCTGCACAATATCATACTATTGTGAAGAGTCGTGATTTGAGGTTCGGTCCTCTAGGGTAATGAACAAATTTTAGGGATATACTAAGCTATTTTATTGTTTTTATTTAATGTTAGAATAGCTAAATTATAATTTTTAGGAGAATTAAATTGATTTGGATTGAATTAATTAAAGTGGTTGGAGATCTAATTTGGGTAAATTAAACTGAAATTAGTAAAATTAAGATAAATTTGATTGAGTTAACTGAAAGAATAAAGTGGATTTTAATTTAGTTGGATGACTGATTATTTATAGAAAAAAAAGTGTGATGTATACACAAAGACCGAGTCTTGTTGAGTTGGTTTAATTGACAGAGCCAACGCCGGCAGCCGCTCATCGCCGAGAAGGAACCCCATCATGTTCTTCCACATTGTGTTGGAGAGGAACACGCAGCTGCATCCACGGCACTTCGGGCGTGGGCTCCGCGACAGCCTCGTAACCAAGCTCATGAAAGAGGTGGAGGGCACTTGCAGGTTTCTTCTTCCTAACTCTTTGTTTGTTTTTGTTCAATTCTACGTAGAATTTGGCGGTTTCATATTAGATTTGGCAACAGCGGACGGCATGGTTTTGTAGTGGCGATTACGGGCATCGAGAAAGTGGGGAAAGGGTTGATTCGTGATGGCACGGGCTTTGTGACCTTTCCTGTTAAGTATCAATGTGTTGTGTTTCGACCTTTCAAGGGCGAAATCTTGGAAGCTTTTGTTTCTATGGTAAATAAGGTGAGTATACTGTACTTATGAGTTTATAATCAAAAAATACTATCTCTTTTGGTGTGAGGCAAAGCAGAGCTACGAGAACTTCTGTTTAATGTAGACAATATCATACCATCGTAGAGAGTCGTATTCGTCTAATACTTATGAGCATGAATATGACTGCAGATGGGTTTCTTTGCTGAAGCTGGACCCATTCAGATTTTTGTTTCTAATCATGTAAGATGTTTCTTCAAATCACCAAATATCTTGGTTTTTTCTTAGTAATTTCATGAAATCTATGAATTCAATCTTAATACGTGTGCTTGTGGTGGTTAGAGAGAGTTTCTTGTAGCTATTGAACTTTTTTTCACGTTGTCCAAATGTTGTGTAATGTGTATTAGTTGGAACTACGATCTTGTCTTGTAGATGGGTCACAATCGCTAGCTATCCAAACTTTAATATTTTATGAGTCACTAGAGACAACCTCGTTAGAATAGTTGACTTTTCCATGTAATAAGGGTCAGACAAAAGAGGGAAATGAAAAGGAATTTTATGTCCCGAGTCAGGTAGTGCTTATATTGCCATAGATTTTGTCTTTCAAGTTGGGTTGTCATCGTTATCCTTATAAATGGTTCTTGTTGGAGAGTCATAGCTTATCTCAATTGAGAGTCCAGCCACACTACAACATTAGGGTAGGATCGAAGAAAAGGAGTAATTGTCTCGAAAAAGGCAAAGTAAAAGCATGCTACTAAAGATATTGATCATAGTGAAGTGTTTGAGCGAGCTAATAATACCTTTTCTTACAACTTTCTTGTGTCATGTTGAATTAAATATCATTAAGGGTGTATGTTCAATGAACTTATCTCATATCTTATATATTTCAGTTGATACCAGATGATATGGAATTTCAGTCTGGAGATATCCCAAACTATACCACTTCAGATGGATCAGTATATTTCTTAAACCTCAAAAACTAATGTTCTCTTGTTAATTTAAATTTGCTTATAAATTACTTAAGTTTTCTTATAGGTTAAGATCCAGAAGGACAGCGAAGTTCGATTAAAGATAATCGGGACTCGAGTAGATGCTACTGAAATTGTATGTCAATCACAACCATGCTTTCAAATTTCTTTACATATTCTTTTTAAGTTTTTGGTTGAACTATACGGTTTAACGAGCTAAGAGCTTACCGAATCGAGTCGAGCTTATACTTACTTTGTCGTGTCATTTATTAACACTATTGGGTTGGTTTGCAGTTTTGTGTTGGAACCATCAAAGATGATTTCATGGGTGTCATAAATGATCCTTCGGCGGCCTAGCTGCAATCTTGTTCACCAAATTCCTCCTTGCAATGGGGTGGTGGTACTATCCTTTAGCTAATTACTTTGTTCGTGTTATTCGGAACTATAATGAGTTTTGACTAAAAGTTCTCGTAAATTTTTGTTGATCATACATAGTGTCAAGTTCACTCTCATTTCAGACGTTTATTTATGTACTCCGTACTTGAACATCATAATCTCAATTATGTTCCTAGTATATTTTATAACATATATAAATACAACTTATTTGATTCGAGTATAACTAGATCTCGAGTGATATAAAATTGTGTTATTACATAGTTTAATCGACCCCAAGTTGAGAAATGAAGGTAGCACAAAGATTTAAGAATAGAAACTCAGGGCCTTGGATCTTTTGTAGATCAACCACGTACTTTTCCTCAGGCATTTTATATAGCTGTGCAATAACAAAGGAAGAAATTAATATCGAGTTACTATCATGTTTTGATATCATACAAATCAAAATTTTCAGGATAGTGTTCCTTATTTATATACTGGGAGTCTTCCCCTTAATTAACTAATGCGGGACTACTCCAGCATTATATAGAACCATTGAACCGACCCAACTAACAACTAGAGTTGTAACCATTGAACCGACCCAACTAACAACTAGAGTTGTATGCATTATATGAACAGAAAGCAACGACTGGGATCATGCAATACCAAGACTACTAGCCCATGAAAATAGACGCTTTATAACGAAATTAAGGCGTACCTGGAGTTCGAACTTGACCACATTTTGTAGTATGGTGACATTATTGAGCTCCAAAAGTATTGAATGTTCGTTGAATGCAAAATTAGCAGGCAGTGGTTGGTGATGGGTTGGAGTATCAGTTGTTAGCTTACATTTCATACTGTAATCACCAATCTTCTTCCAACACACATTCAGTTCTTGCAGTACTTTAAGCACTTTTATCATTATATCGCGTGGGTTTGCTTTAGCCTACCAAATACACACCACCAGTTTGTCATCAAACCGAGCCATTGGTTCTGATACCATTTGTAACAACTCAAGCTTACTACTAACAGATATTATTCGCTTTGGTTCGTTATGTACTTAGTTTCCCTCTCTAACCGATGTGAGATATCACCGTTTTAGTCATCATTAGATTGTTTTAAGTAATAATCTATTGAATTTCTACCTAAAAACTAATTTTAAAACGCTTATAAAAAGATAAACAAACCTGTAATCCAAGAGCCCACTTCCCATCAGCGGGAATCTGAGGAGTGATGCCCACAACTTCATCGTTCATACGTTCGAAAGAAGGCAGTGTGGCAGCAACTGGACGCGTATGGTTCGGTTCCTAAACATAAGATTTGTTTGAGGTTGGTGACTATGTCAAAATTTATGAACTCAAAGCTAATGAACTTACCATTGATTCTTGAGCCTCGGCACTAAGATAGCCATCAGAAATAGGGAACCGATCGCCCAGCAGCAAATAGTAGGAGACAGTTCCCTAAAACAAAGTGGAAATAATAACATATTTAGTATAATAGATATTAAGCTTAATCATTTAGTTAAGAAATAACCTCATTTGGAGTTCTATTTTGAATAGATTGAACCAGTGTGTTCCTGTCAAACCCCATCAGAACCACTCTTTGGAGAACATCCTCATCGATCTGCAAAACCAATATGAACATAAAACTAAGCCGACCCGAATTTAAATTATGAGGATCTCATGCATTTTGTATGTCACATGCATAGAGAGACTTCCCTGTTATGATTAGTATGAACACGTATATTACGGTGTCGATGTAGGGCTCCTTTCCTTTCATGACTTCAACACTCATTCCAACATGAGTAAGTGAGTTCAAAATGAATGATGAGAATCAACCTAAGGACATGAGATCGTGGAATCTTTGATTCTAATTTTCAACGAGTACTGCATACAAGACAAGAATGAGGTCGTCGGGCTCCTTCGACGATCTCGACTAACTACTTATTAGGAATAGGGATATCCAAACTTGCCTCTATACGACATAAAAACATGACAGCTCTAATACCATGTAACAATCTCTAGTCAACACGACTAAGCCACAGTCAGTCAACTAACAAATCACTACCACATAACCCCAACATAAATGCTACCACTAATTCAAATTATGTACACAACGAGTTTCATCAACTTTTAACAAGAACAAATGGGTATGCATTTTGAATGCCATGAGCTTTCGAAAGTATATCACTAACCTTTTCAAATTGTTGGATGATAGCCGTTGGTTTCACTGCTAAATAGCGAGGAAGATGAGCTTGAAACCATGGATGCTGACGAATTTGAGGAATGGTTATTCGTCTCAATGGATCAACTACAAGTATCCTTGATATCAAGTTTCTTGCAGCCGGTGATATGAAATTTGGAATCCTATAAACTCCATTCTAAAGTTCATACAAAATAATATTTAGTTCAAAAGTTGGGAGACTAAAATGAAACAAACTCAAAAGCTTAAGATCCCAGGTCGGTTGGTCGGTTGGGGGAGGAGAATTAAATACCCTTTATAAGGGTATGGAAACCTCTCTCGAGCAAATGTGTTTTAAAAAAACCTTTGAGGGGAAACCTGATAGGGAAAGACTAAAACAGACAATATCTGCTAGCGGTGGGCTTGGGCTGTTATAAATGGTATCAGAGCCAGACACGGGGCAATGTGCCAGCGAGGAGGCTGAGTCTCGAAAAGGGGTAGACAAGAGGCGATGTGCCAACAAGGACGCTGGGCACGAATGGGGGTGGATTGGGAGATGCCACATTGATTGGAGAAGGGAACAAGTGGGCCTCGAAGGAGGGTGGATTGTGAGATTCCCCATCGGTTGGGGAGGATAACGAAATACCATTTATAAGGGTGTGGAAACCTCTTCCTAACCTTGAGGGGAAGTCCGAAAGAGAAAGTCCAAAGAAGACAATATTTGCCAGTGGTAGTTACCTTTATTTTTTGATAAAGAAGGGCGATGTTTTCGCTCTCGAATGGAAGATACCCACATAAGAGTGCATACAATATAACCCCACAGCTCCATATGTCTACTTCAGGGCCAGCATAGAGTTTACCAGAAATAACCTGTGGATTAAAAATTGGGGTGGTTTGAGGACTAGTTTTGGTTAGGTGTTGGTAAGAAGTTGTACCTCAGGAGCAGCATAGTTAGGACTCCCACAGCTTGTCTTGAGGAAATGGCCATCATACATCACATTGCTAAAACCAAAATCTGCTATCTTTACATTCAAATTGGTATCCAAAAGCACATTCTCAGCCTTAAGATCCCTGTGGACTATCATGTTTCTGTGGCAGTACTCAACTCCTGATATTACCTGTCTCAATATCATTTCATATCACTTTTCTTGAATCTTCAATATCAGATGATGAAAGCTTAGTAAGCCTAGTATGATTCTTTCAACTATAATCAATGTTTTTCAAATAGCTCATGAACTGTATTAGATATAAAATTGAATTTTATGTCTAATTGAACTTTAATGGCTCGTTTGATAAGGTTCATGAGAATATTTGTTAAAACCACTACACCTCAATGATGGTAAAATTCTCTATTTATAATTATTTACAGAATCAAATAAATTGCAAAGAAAATGAATGGAGCAATAAATGAATACAAGATATTTGTCTATAATAAAATGTCAAATATGACACCTATGGTAAATCATAATGAAAGGTTAAATGTCATATAAGATATTTGCCTATAACAAATGGTCAGACATATGGTAAACCGTAATTGAAGTCTAAATATCATACAAGATATTTTCTGATAACAAATTGTTAGATATGATACCTATGGTAAACCGTAATCGAGGTCTAAATGTCATACAAGATATTTGCCTATAACAAATGGTCAGATATGATACGTATGGTAAACCGTAATTGAAGTCTAAATATCATACAAGATATTTGCCTATAACAAATAGTCAAATATGATACCTATGGTAAACCGTAATTGAAGTCTAAATATCATATAAGATATTTGCGTATAATAAATGGTTAGATATGATACCTATGGTAAACCGTAATCGAAGTCTAAATGTCATAGATATTTGCCTATAACAAATAGTTAGATATGATATCTATGGTAAACCGTAATTGAAGTCTAAATATCATACAAGATATTTGCATATAACAAATGGTCAGATATGATACCTATGGTAAACTGTAATTGAAGTCTAAATATCATACAAGATATTTGCCTATAATAAATGGACAAATATGATACCTATGGTAAACCGTAATGGGAGACTAAATATCCTCAATCATACAAGATATTTGCCTATAGTAAAGGGTCAAATATGATACATTCAGGACTAAATATTCTCAACCGTTCTTGTTTTGTGCTCAGTAGTTTCTCAAATTTTGCATTTTTTTAGAAATGAGAAACAAGATGAGTTCTCGAACATGTTTGGTTCTAACAAAGTGAGAAACAAAAACAAGAGAAACGGGCAATTAGAACGTTATCAAACGAGTACTCGGTGAGTCAACGAAACGTCCTAAACATGATGGAAGTAGAGGATATATATGATNCAATGTGAGACATCACATATTTTTTTTTAAGGATCTTAGGAACTAAATTTTATGATGTCGGGAAGAGTAAAGTTCGGTCAATGGTCAATGTCTGAGGGCATTTTGGTCATTTTTAGTTTGTCTCGGGCTAGATGTTTAATTTGGAAATTAAAAGAAGGGAAGAAAATAAAGAAGAAAAAGGAAAAAGAAGAAGTGGCTTAGGGTTTTGGAGGGAAAAAGTTTGAACGTAACATAGATGAATTTGAGGCATTTTTTTTTGGCTAAATATTGTGAGATCCCACCTCGGTTGGTTGTTGTGGAACTAATCTTTCCTTAGAGATGTGGAAACCTTCCTCTAACAAGCATGTTTTAGAATCGTGAGACTGAGGATTATACATAACAGGCCAAAACAGACAATATTTATTAGACTATACAAACATACTATACAAACATACTTGAGGAAAGTTATTGTATAAGTGATTTTCGAGTTTCTAGACATTGTTTTTTTGTTGAGATCCAAGTGTTTTAGGTACTTGATTGCTCACTTTGTATTTGGAGATGATTTTAAACAAATATTGTGAAAGAAGAGAAAACACTTGGACATTAAGAATTTAATGTGATGTAGTTTGCACCATTTTCGAAGATTCAATGAACAAAGTATTCAGTAATTGTGTTCATGATTGGATAAATATAATTTTAAAAGTGAAAACATAAAAAATCCCAATTAATTCAAAGAAAATTGGTAATGAACAGAACAAACCTTTATTACCTATGGTAAACCGTAATTGAAGTCTAAATATCATATAAGATATTTGCGTATAATAAATGGTTAGATATGATACCTATGGTAAACCGTAATCGAAGTCTAAATGTCATAGATATTTGCCTATAACAAATAGTTAGATATGATATCTATGGTAAACCGTAATTGAAGTCTAAATATCATACAAGATATTTGCATATAACAAATGGTCAGATATGATACCTATGGTAAACTGTAATTGAAGTCTAAATATCATACAAGATATTTGCCTATAATAAATGGACAAATATGATACCTATGGTAAACCGTAATGGGAGACTAAATATCCTCAATCATACAAGATATTTGCCTATAGTAAAGGGTCAAATATGATACATTCAGGACTAAATATTCTCAACCGTTCTTGTTTTGTGCTCAGTAGTTTCTCAAATTTTGCATTTTTTTAGAAATGAGAAACAAGATGAGTTCTCGAACATGTTTGGTTCTAACAAAGTGAGAAACAAAAACAAGAGAAACGGGCAATTAGAACGTTATCAAACGAGTACTCGGTGAGTCAACGAAACGTCCTAAACATGATGGAAGTAGAGGATATATATGATACCTGTTGGAAGAGTCTACGAGCTTCATCTTCCTTCAACCTGTCATTCTCCGCAATATAATAAAAAAGTTCTCCAAACTTGACATACTCCATCACTACACAGGTAGCAGTTGGTGTCTCTATAACCTCATAGAGTTGTACTATGTGAGGATGCATAAACAACTTCATTATTTGTAGCTCTCTTCTTACTGCATTCATTTTAAAATCACAAACCTTTTTCATAACTTTCAACTATGTCTCTATCTATAATACTTTAAGCTTTCATTTTAACAGGTTTATTTAAGGTAGTTCGAATCCCACCTCGCCCACAACCGCCCAAAAAAGGAACTAGAGCGATTAAATTAAGATGAAGAACTCTTCTATTAGTTAGCTTCTCTTTTAAACATTTTTAGCGGTTTGTATGTGATTGATAATAAATTATCGTGTGTTATGCATACTTGAAGTTCATATGTTTGAAACGTTACGTTATGGGATCTTTTGTACATATGTTAATTTGAGATGTGACAGTTTGTATCCACCGCTAGTAGATATTGTCCTCTTTCAGCTTTCCCTTTCGGGGTCCCCTCAAGACTTTAAAACGCGTCTGCTAGGGGAAGGTTTCCACACCCTTATAAATGGTGGGTTGTTCTCCTCCCCAACCAATGTGGGACATCACAATCCACCCCCCTTCGGGGCCCAGCGTCCTCGCTGGCACTCTTTCCTTCCTCCAATCGATGTGGGACCGCCCCCAAATCTACCGCCCTTTGGGGCCCAGCGTCCTTACTGACACACCGCCTCGTGTCTACCCCCTTCGGAGAACAGCGAGAAGGCTGGCACATCGTCCGGTGTCTGGCTCTGATACCATTTGTAACGACTCAGATCCACCGCTAGCAGATATTGTCCTCTTTGGGCTTTCCCTTTCGGACTTCCCCTCAAGGCTTTAAAACGGTCTGCTAGGGGAAGGTTTCCACACCCTTATAAATGGCTTTAAAACGGTCTGCTAGGGGAAGGTTTCCACACCCTTATAAATGGTGGTTTGTTCTCCTCCCAAACAATGTGAGACATCACATATTTTTTTTTAAGGATCTTAGGAACTAAATTTTATGATGTCGGGAAGAGTAAAGTTCGGTCAATGGTCAATGTCTGAGGGCATTTTGGTCATTTTTAGTTTGTCTCGGGCTAGATGTTTAATTTGGAAATTAAAAGAAGGGAAGAAAATAAAGAAGAAAAAGGAAAAAGAAGAAGTGGCTTAGGGTTTTGGAGGGAAAAAGTTTGAACGTAACATAGATGAATTTGAGGCATTTTTTTTTGGCTAAATATTGTGAGATCCCACCTCGGTTGGTTGTTGTGGAACTAATCTTTCCTTAGAGATGTGGAAACCTTCCTCTAACAAGCATGTTTTAGAATCGTGAGACTGAGGATTATACATAACAGGCCAAAACAGACAATATTTATTAGACTATACAAACATACTATACAAACATACTTGAGGAAAGTTATTGTATAAGTGATTTTCGAGTTTCTAGACATTGTTTTTTTGTTGAGATCCAAGTGTTTTAGGTACTTGATTGCTCACTTTGTATTTGGAGATGATTTTAAACAAATATTGTGAAAGAAGAGAAAACACTTGGACATTAAGAATTTAATGTGATGTAGTTTGCACCATTTTCGAAGATTCAATGAACAAAGTATTCAGTAATTGTGTTCATGATTGGATAAATATAATTTTAAAAGTGAAAACATAAAAAATCCCAATTAATTCAAAGAAAATTGGTAATGAACAGAACAAACCTTTATCTTCTAAACCCATCTCTGCAATCTTGTTGCGATTGAGGATCTTAATCGCAACTTTATGTCCTGTTAACATATGTTCTGCAACTCGAACTTTTCCGGTTGAACCATCTCCGATGGTTCTTCCAAGCTTGTAATTCCCCAGAAACACATCCCTTCTTCTTCTTCTATCTTCCATTTTAACCCACTTTCGAAAACCCCTTTTTAAAATATTTTAAGTTAGCTAAAACAAACAAGAAATTCGAAAAGAAAAAGATCAAAAGTAAGGGCCTGGAAATGGAACCTCTGAATCTCTGTGTTCTACTGATCTTCTGAGAAGTGGAGGAGGAAGGTGCTTTAATGGCGGAAAGGGTAATTTGGGCAATTTGAAATTGATGAAAAAGAGAAGGCCAATGGGAGGGTAATAACGATGCCTTCTGTCTTCATCGAATAATTTAATGCTGTGTTCTTCACCATTCAACCTTCTCTCTATATGTTTATTTATTTTTAAAAGAAAAGACTTTTATTTGATAACAAAAGAATTATTAGAAAATCAATTACTATGGGAAATTAGAAAATGATGTTTTTATTTTTTTATCTAACAAAATTGAATTTTTAATCAAAATTGACTTGACTTTATTAAGTAATTAATTTGAATTTGATTAAGTTTCATCGAGTTATTTAGTTTGAGTTAATTGAAGATGAGATATTTATGTAATTATTTGTAGTATGTGGTATAGCTTTGAAATTCAGTATCGGTTGAAGAGAGAGACGAACATTTGAGTGTAGAAACCTCTCGTGAGATCTCCATCAATTGGAGAATGGAAAACAAAACATTCTTTATAATTGTGTAGAAACCTCTCCAACATACGTGTCTTGAGTAGAAGTCCTTCAAGAAAAATTCCAAAAAAGACAATATTTACTAGCTATGGACTTGGGCGGTTACAAATGGTATGAGTAGAAGTCCTTCAAGAAAAATTCCAAAAAAGACAATATTTACTAGCTATGGACTTGGGCGGTTACAAATGGTATCAGAGTCAGACACGGGCAGTGTGCTAGCGCCAGCGATGACGCTGGCCCCAAGATGGTGGATTGTGAGATCCCACATTGGTTAGATAGAGCAATGAAACGTTCTTATATATGGGTGCGAAAACTTCTATCTGACATACGAGTTTTAAAACTTCAACTATTATAGGAACAATTAATTCATTCCACCAAAAATTACTAGTTTAGTTCCTAAACTTACACATTCTAAATTATTTAAAATTTCTTGCTCTCATTCTTGTATTTGAAAATTGAGAAAGCAAAAGCTACAAAGCTGGAGGAGATTAGAATTGTTGTAGCACAGTGAAGTGCAGTTTTTGATACAGAAATTAGCTAGCCTGTTCATGTCGAAAGTCGCGGTAGATGTGCCATTTCTGATATCTCTGAGGCTCTGCTAAAACAGGTCTAAGACGAGGTGAACTTGTGCATTCTGGACAGCAGCATCCTCTCAACTCCTCCACACACTCTTTACAGCATCTGAAACCAAACAAACTCATTCCATTACCCAACCCATTTTTGCTTTGGAATTAAACCAACGAGATAGCAAGTAATGATCAGAGATCAGGAACGAGTGTAGCCAAAACTTGCAAACCAGACTTACAGAAATAGTAGATTGCAGTCGAGATTCGCACAATTTCGGTGCCTTAATTGAGAAACCTTGGAAGTACAGATATAGCATCTGGCAAAAGCATTATTCCCAGAAAATTGAGGGGTTCTGCTCGATTCAACTTCAGGGTTGTAGGCGGATGGAGGCAGTGAGAGTCGTGAGTCGAACACGAACAAATTACCAACCCATTGCTCGATACCTTCATCTTTTAGATAATTAGTGACTCCTCCTTTTAAGGTGTAAAGGTTTTGAAACCCCCTTTCCCTGCAACAATGATTAAAAAAGTAATAATCATGACTTCATCCACACACCAGATCAACATTGTGCCCAAGATGTCTATCATGGTGAATAGGTTGCTGGTAAAGAAGAGGGGAAAGAAAAATAGCACTAAAATTCTATTGTAATATGAATAGAACATGCAATGGTAGTAGCCTTTCAAGAGGGCTATCTCCCTCGGCCACAAGATAACCGACTCCCAAAGTTAAGCTCAATCTCCAACTCCCTAACTCCCTCGATTTATAACCGCTCCACCATAACTTCTGTGTTTGATTTGAAGAAGGATGGTACAGATACAAAAATTGGTTTACCTTAGAATTGTCGAATATACATCACAACGGATACCGCCCGTGCAATACATCAATACCTCTGTCTTCTCTTTGTCAGCATTTGCCAAAGGATCAGAAGCAGCATCCTAAATAAGCATAAATAGGGACGTTAGCGAACAGATCACAACTGTTGAAAGCTCCACAAGTTATCTTTATTTCTTTACTTATCCCAATCACAAAGAACAAAGTTATTCGCTCACAACTTAGGGGAAAAAAGTGAGCGTCTTCTACTAAAAGGATGACAAAAGAGGTACCAAACATCAATATATTGAAATTACTACACCAACTGAAATCCAAATACAGAAAAATTTATTCTGAAAATTATTACAAATGAAATTAGTTACGAGGAAGAAATTCATTGGAACGAGAAACCACTTAAAGAAAGACAAAGAGAGCAAGAATTAATATCAAACTCGTGAGAAAATGGTTGTTTTTGTGACAGATTGGGGTACTGTAGGGGTTCGGAGAGATGTTCTAATGATGTGTGATCCTTGGTTAGATTCTATGTCTCTCTTTCTCCCTGAGCTTTATTGACAAAAGCTTGTTGTAATTACTCTCTAGGTCTGATTTTACTAGGTTAGAGCCTCTTTTCGTATTTTCATTCCCTTTTGTGGGCTTTTTTTGTGTTGTATTCTTTCCTTTTTTTCCTCAATGAAGCTCGGTTATTCATAAAAAAAATTATATCAATGTTTTAATAGAATACTCAAAGTGATTGTTGATGCTAAAGAAGAGTTTTTAAAAGATTTGTGTCCTTGTTATCTGCTATTCTTTTTACCGTTGGTGACCGACTGATTTGACGTCAATTCTACAACATGTTCCACAGTTGACATACCTCAGTTTGGGACAAACCAAATGATGTGCACCTAAAGTTGTCCACAGTTGGCCGCTGGGCACCTTGGAAATGACCAATGTCCCACTCATATCCTGAATATATGCAATTAGATAGCAATTATAACAAAATGAAGTAAACACGAGAACCAACAATGCAACTAAAATGCCCAAACACCAAAAGCTAGAGGAATAAAGCTCCTTTGTCTTAGTTCCTCAAAGTCATCAAAGAGCTGTTTCAATCTTATTTCCAAGAAAAGAACCAAAAGTAAACGAACTGTCGTAAAAAAATTGCATATTCTAAATTCAATATTGAACAGAACATGTAAAAAATACTAACTTTTAATGGTCCATTTGAGGGAATATTTAAATATACAATCATAAGCATCTTTTATAAGAAAATGAATGAGAAAAGATTATGGAAGAGAAGTACGTACCATTTCTCATATCCAATAAAATATACTTTGTATCCTTATTCCTATTCATTGTTTCCAACCTTTCTCTCCACTCAGATGGAGTTAAAGGCGTTGCTCGCTTTGATGGATCAAGCAAAGGAAGATGTGAAAAGTCGCCTTCCAACTAAGGAAAAAAGAAAAAAAAAAAAGCTTACAAGTTAGAGAATGTTCCTCCTCTCTCCCACCAAACCAACAAATTAGAGATACGTCATTCAAATAGTTGTTGCCATGTACTATAGTAATTTTATGCATATGATAAGCTCCTGCAAGTTCTATCCACAACGTATTGAAATCAGACAGTTTTGAGTACTCTAGGAAGAGAATAAATGAAGCTCAACAGAAGAAGAAAAAAAAGTAAACAATAAAATTCATCCTAAAGAAAGTGGTTTGGCTCACTTGTACAAGTGAGGGCTTATAACGCAACTTCAGCTTGGGAAAGGCATGCCCATTTATTGCCGGAGAAACTTGAACTAGGATATCAGAAAATCTGGGATCTTCTCTTAACCAGTTAGCATAAGCAAGAACATCTTTTGATGGCCCACTGTACTGAACCAATAAATATATGATTAGCATGAAAAGAAACCAGCAACAAATAGAAAGTAAATAAGAGATGATTAATGATTCATTAGGCATTTGATCTTGGTGTTTAAGGTTCAAAGACTAAACAAAAACATTTAAAGAGAATTATAGGATAATATGTCACATGTTCATGCATATTAATGTCAACAGGCACCGAAAATCTGGAGAATTCAAAATGGAAAATAGGTACGAAACAAATATCAAACTTGGGAGTTAATGGATCTCATTCAGAACAACAAAAATACATGGAAATAAAGATACCATTCGGAACACAATACCTGCGCGTTAATTCCTTGTTCATTCAGGTAGATTCGGCCATGTATATCCAAATCCTAAACGAAAAAACAGAGAGCACATTATAAATTTCGTTCATCAAGTTACCAAAATCCCAATTTCTAGGTTTGTGAACTGTAACTGTGAATTCAATAGTTTGGACAAAGAAATTACCCTCATAAAGTAGAGATGCTTAGCGACCTCAGCTTCGGGATCTTCAATGGACACAAAATGGTAGAAATTAACGACTAAAAAATCTTCCTCCGAAGTTTCGGGAAGAAGCCGACGATGTTCCTGGTTTGGCCGTGAGTTCGATAGAGATACCAAAAGAAAGGTGTTAGGTTGAGTTACAGAGGACGAGGCAACTGCAATTTGCCTCGGCTTCCATTTCCTGTGGCGGAGCGGAACTCTAATGGCAGTAATGGAGAAATTGATTGTACAAGAAATGGTTGGTCTGTGGATAAGAGTAATCGTAGCCATGGCTGCCGCATTACCACTGTCCAGTATCGTCAGTGACAATGGCAGCTGCATTGGAAGCTGCAAGCCATAGAAATGGTGGTGGTTTCACCTTGCCCCATCCCCAGCTCCTAATATGAAAGTATTGGATTATGACGTGGAAATTATAATGAATTTTCATTTTCTTGGATGGAGGATTAAAAAAATTAAGAGAGTAATAATTTTACAACTATACCCTTATTATTATTAAAAAAAAAAAAAAAAAAAAAAAAAAAAAAAAAAAAAAAAAAAAAAAAAAAAAAAAAAAANAAAAAAACAAAACAACGCCATTCGTCCGGAAGCTCACATCTACAGTATTTTTCTTCTCCCCTTTCTCCTTTTTCGTTCTTCCACGCATCCCCGTTTCTTCTACAACCTACGCCGGCACATCCTCTTCGCCACAGTCGTACGCCGGCACACCTTCATCGGAACGCCTCATTTCATTCTTCTTTCACTATCTTTATCTCTGCTGCAACCGCGCCAGCACGCAGGACTGCGCAGCCTTCTTCTGCTGGTCTCCAAAGTTCACACTCGCAACCTCAACCTCTCTCAGTTTCTGTACGCATGGATCGTTTTTCTTTTTTCTTTTTGCTTGTTCATTTTTATTTCTTCAATTCAAACCATTCAAAAATAGGGTGAAATTGGACTGAATTGAAATTTAATTGAAGTTTTGCCGAATCCGACCTATTTTGGACGGGAATTTGGTTGAGACAAAACAAGATTTGAGATCAGATTGAAATTCAAATCCTAGTTTTCTTTTTTTCAAACCAAACCTGACGATGATTTCAAGTCCGTTATGATTCCAAATCCTTTCGGTTCCAAACAGGGGTTAATATCATTTGATACGTGTTTCCAAATGGTTCAAGCATCTATCACTTGGTTGAATTATCCTGTTAAGTTTGCAATTTTGCTCAACCTTAAGTGTTGCAGGGACGTGTTTGAAAGTACTTCGCTAGTATGTCCTTTTCTACTCTGAATATCATATTATTGCAGGCTTTCAGGATTATAAAACAGTAGAGCATTTTCCAGTCATGCAAATCTTAAGGGTTGTTTGCTTGCATCTTTTGTTTTTGTCTTTAATACTAGAACAAAATTTTGAGCGACTAGAATTTGGGAGTAATTGCAGTATCGTGAACAAGTATTTCTAGGTTCACTTACTTTGTGGGAATTAGNTTTTTTTTCATTGGTTGGAACAATATTTTGCTCAGCTTTGGATAAGTTCTTCAATCAGTTGAGAGGGGATAAGGGACTCTTTAGAGTTCACAAAAACGTATAATAAGTTTGGTTGGTATTCAAATTCCTTTTAACCAATAGAGGTGCTAAAATTAGTATTATGGTTCCAGCAGGGACTCAAAAAAGAGGTTGGATGGTTTTTTGGGAGATATTGGATGAATTGCAACAGCAATCTAGAAATCCGGTGGATTTTTGCATGCAGAATGAAGATATTTCTGAGGCACGTCTTAGAAGCAATGATTGTGACAATGACCAGGTTTTTTCAGCTTCTTTGGGATTTAAAAAGGAAAGGAGATGGCAGTTATACACTTCGATGAAGTTTTTGTTATAATAAGGCTTCATACTTTTGAAGATTGAAGGTATATTTCTGAAATTTTGAAGAAATAGGTTTGTAAAAATTGTTAAACCAATCCTTTTTCAGCAGATAAGGCTTTGCTTAAAATGAAGGATTTTAAAAGGTTTGCTGACAGGGGACTTCTTGCTTCTTGGTAGAAGTTGGGGTCTAAAATACAAAAAATGGATGCTCAAAAGCATAGTAGGCTAAGTGGGTAGAAGGTTTTGGAGGATGGATCAAAATCAAGAATTTCCTCTTTCTTTATGGAATAAGGAACACGATGATGCCATAGGCAAGGAATCTGGTGTGCTCATTAAGATTCTTCGGAAACAATTATTTGCTTATGGTTAGCTATCTTACCCAACTTCACTTGAAAATGCAAGAAAAGCACAACAAACAAAACAATAATTGACAATACCACTGTTATGTTCATATTTCTTCAATATTTACTTTTCTTGAATATTTATCGACGATATGCATAAAGTTCAAGAGATAACACGATTACAAGGAAGAAAAGACAACCACACAATGCCAACAATGCAAGAGTGTTGGTCAAATATTGATTTGAATTTTGGCATGGGGTGTTAAAAATGTTATCAGAGCAGGACCTCTTCTAGTAAGATGTGATTCGGGACAAACTAAGTAGAAGTTGGTGGGCATGTAACGCCAATTAAAGGATATGATGCAATTAGGTGTGCATCACATTCGAATCTGGATTCCGAATCTTCGTACGAATCCTGGGCCTGGTGGTGCTTTCAACAAGTTTTAGTTGGCCTTTAGTGTGGTTTTGAATGGCCTGTCTCTGGCATCATGTGTGCTTCTCAAGCTCTGGCTTTGGTCTTTAGTGTGGTTTTTAGTGGGCTGTCTCTGGGTTTGGTTTTTAGCGCGGTTCATTGTTGTGTTTGTTGGCCTTTTTGTCTCTCAGATCTTTGGTTTTTTCATTCCTTTTTGGGTTTCTTTTTGGCCCTTGTTACTTCACTTTTAGTTCTTTTTTCACTCCCTTGTGGAATTTGTATTCATAAGCATTAGTCTCTTTTTTATTTCTTGGTAAAAAAAAAAAAAAAAAACAAAACAAAATGTTGAGTTACTTGTAAAAGTAGAGATTATTGTGCACTTAAAATTATTATTTATAATCTCCTGGAAAATTAACTTCAGCTATTTTAAAAAAATGATTTTCCATGGAAACACATTATAAGTAAACAGGAGACAATAGCTTAAAGAAAATGGTCATCTATACATGTTTTCGCTAAATTGTTTTTCAAAAAACTAATTTTTTTTTTTTTTCCAAAACACTTCCAATAGCCCCTATCATGCTGAATTTGTTCTGAATATGGGAAATGGTTGAAATATATAGTGTCAATGCTAAATTAGTTCTGAATTGGAGTGTCTTCGTCTTCATCTAGTTCATGCTTGTTTGGCTCCTCGTGTGGTGGCTATTTTTTGGCCCCTTCTGTATTATTTTATTTTTCTCCATGAAAGCTCAGTATTTTTATTAATAAAAGTGTTAATTAGTTTTGGCCAATTTTTTTGGTTTCCAATAGGGATGATTGTAATACATGATGTTGTACTTGATGTATGCAGGCTGGTTGCTTCAGGTTTTGGAGATCAGGTTGATAGCTGACCATTATGGTAATATATATTTATGTACTTAGGTTGTTTACCGATGCCAATTACTTTATTATTTTCGTTATTTATTATTTGCTGAGAAGGAAATTATTCCGATGTTGGCACATGAGAAATATCAACTGCCAAAAGGAGTTGCAGAAAGGTACCCCACCTGGCAATTATCAAAAGAGTCATACGAAGGAGATTTGAGATTTTCCTGATATTTATTTTATTTATTTAAAATATTTCTTGCATGAATATTGTGATGAGATGGTGTTTTATTTTTTTAAAATTTTATTTTGATATTTCAGAATTACCTGCTTGGAGCTTTTAAGCCATCTTGCAACATATCAATTGCATTTTCTGATGGGAAAACACGCAAGCAGGTATCCCGTTTTCAGTAGTTAGCTGATTTAATGAATGAGAGAAAATGTTTGTTCCAATTCTCATTTAGACGTGTTTTTGAAATAATAAACAGGTAGTATCTATGTAAGCTTATTGTTTTTTTAGAAGAGAGACAATTTCATTGATGAAGGGAACAAAAGGAGTTAGACAATCCTAATGCTGCCTATTTGACAATTGGTATAACCGAGGGAAAACTATAGCTAATTTCCCTTAAATCATGCCAAAAAACTGTATGGAGACTTTCCAACCTTTACTTGAATACAAGTACTAACAAAAGCAATCGTGAGGCTAATATACCTCATACCTCCAAGGAGACTTTGAAAAACCCCCCAAATAGGGAGATGGCTAAAAACATTCAGCACTCGATGAATAGTATTTAACCACAATAAACTGCTGCCAGAGAGCATTTTCCTCATAAAACGCCAAATCCATTTTTCTAAGAGGGCCTCATTTCGATGCTCTCGATTACTGATCGCAAGGCGTCCCGTAAGTTGGGGAAGCTGAGTTGTCTTCCAATTTACATTGTGCATACCCCCATCCAATTGCGAATCTTCCCAAAAAATTAGCGAAGAATCTTTTCCAAGGAAAACTGCTACTTTGGTGGGAAGGTGGAACAAAGAGAGGCAATAAATTGGTAAATAGAGAGTAGCCTGAATAAGAATTTGTCTACCACCTTCGGATATGTTGGCATATTTCCAGTTGTGTAGTTTATGATCAATCCTCTTAGTTATATGAGGCCAAAAAACTAGCCAAGAATTTCAAAAATTGAAAAGGATCAAACACCATGAGATGGTCCCATATTTAAATGATAATGGATAGTGATTGGAAGTAATGCGCTCAAGCCTGAGTAATTGTGCCGTCCCAAACTTCCAAAGACGATCATTGGTGAGAAAAGATTTGTCCAAGAGTGAGAGCATTATTGCCTGACCAAGTGAAACAACCATTTTGAAGTGACATGTCAAGTAAGTTAACAATTCATTGATTAAAAATTCGCATGTTCCTAGTGTTCCCAGGTCCCACAAGTTTCATTAAAATTTCCACCAAGGATCCATCGACCCACCCAAACCTACCAAATCGTGAAACTCTTGCCAACAATCTGTTTTAAGGCTCTAGCTGAAGGACCATAAATGGAAGACAACCAAAAAGAAAATCCATCAGCCATAAAATCATGAATAGAAAGTCAGAAAAGACCTTAGTTCTTAATAGTGAATTTTGGATCACTCCACATAATAATAATAATCCTATCCGACGCATAGAATCGAGGGAGGCCCATTTGATGTATTATGAGCTCCATATAGACTTGATTGTACGCGTCGTGACCTTGGACAACTTTGTTTCTTGTATAAGTGCAAAAGAGGTGTTTTTCTTTTGAATTGTGGGTTTGATCACTGGCCGTTTTTTCCACGACTCCAAATGATGTACATTTGAAGAGAGAAATTTCATTGATCAACTGGAGATCCGGCCAATAAATCCAGTTTTGTCATAATGTACAGTGGTTGTGAGGTTCTTTAGCTCTCTTTTGCAAATTATTTTCTTCCCTTTAGTAACAAAGTTTTTTTCCACAGTAGGTGCGGGTGGAATGCAATAATACAGAGGCCAGGGTCTTGTAGAATGGAAACAATTTGGCTCAGTGATGGAGGAATTTAGAGGAATTGCTTGGAGCTGTTGGAACAAATTGATGATAAAATAGATTCTGTAGTACACGGAGTTGTGAACAAATGAGATGGAATAGTTTGCCTCTCGAGGTTAGGGGAAGTTGGATTATGTGTAGCAAATGGTAGGGCTGGTTAAATTGGGTTATCAGGAAAATGACAATTGGGATCCTAAAAAAATAGTAAGGTGGATAAGGATGGAGCCTTGAGGAGGCTTCTTGATTTTTATATGAGCATCGGTTAGGTTGATTTTTCACGAGGTAAGGTTCGTTGTTGTTTCATACCTTTGTATTTATTTCCACTGACATGAAAGTTTTTGCCCTAAAAATTTGGAGGCAAATTGAGTAGTCCAATCCATCCTCCATTAAAACCTTTCAAGTTCTCCTTCTGGGATGTTTTGGAATTCCTAGTCTACAAGTTCAATCTATAATCTCCAATCAGAGTCCAATCATCATTCAGGCAGAGAGGATCACGTAAACTTTGACCATAACAATGAAGCAGAGCTTTGTTGTCTTGAAAGGGATAAATAGACTATCAGTCCAAAAACTCTGAGAGAATAGTTGACTTGATACACGGCCAGTTGGGATTGTGGCTGGGGATTGGTTGGGCAGATTTGGGTGCCTGAGTCTGCTGTTGAAGGTTTTCTTTGTATGTGAGCTTGCGGTTCTTCGTCAACTTCCTATATTAGCTTCTCGTGGATAGTCTGAGATAAAAGAGAAGGAAAACCGACAATGTTTGCTCTTCTGAAGGGACAATAAGGCGATGACATCCTCTGTTATGAAAAAGCTGATTAATTTCGACAATGAAATCAGTCTTATTTTTCAATTTTTCTACCCAGAGAGCATATTCATCATTTCTCAATTCAAGAAGACTTGTGTGAGCAAGATTCATTGGAAAAGTGTTGAAGGACTTTGCTGACCAATGGAGTGAGTTCCAAGTAATGGGGATGGCAAAAGTATAGGTACACAACCAATTTCATAGATAAGGGCTCAGCTTCCATGAGAATCATCATCAAAAGCAATGGAGAAAACTTTTCAATCAATTGAGATAGATCGTTAGAGTTGTTCCATTCTGGGAGGGGAGGTAGAGGGTGAATCATGATGACCGGAGATTATAGGCTACATAAGCTGGGAGGAGAGAGTAGAGGGAGGCAGAGAATTCATTCTGCTTCTAAAAATTCGGAGTCTCTCTCTCTCTCTCTATATATATGTACAAATATAAATATATGTTTATTGTCTGTGTAAGCTATTGAGTTTTGATTTTTTTTTTTTTTTTTTTTTTTTTTTTTTTTTTTTTTTTTTTTTTTTTTTTTT